>NC_044906.1:34608335-35208335 GCF_001633185.2 Quercus lobata | reverse complement strand
ATCAGGTTTAGATTCCTCCAAACTTGTGCCTCTTTCTCTATTCTCTTTGGGATATATACACATTTAAATGAAGAAGCCTTGGAGCTTAAATATTACATCAAGATTTTATAATTAGCTAGTTAGGCTCCAATTAAAGCGTTATTCAATTATTGACCCTATTTACGTAAATTAGGACTCCATAGTCTAACTCCTAGTCCAACCATGTTTTATTCATGAATTTTTTTTAAGTGTCGTACAAATAGCATGAAATAGAATTTTAGTTTTAACACATATTTTGTAACATCACAAAATAGAATTTCCCTTTTTCAACTTGGGGTGGTTTGGGTCTAGTGTCTAGTGGCGCTGGACCTGTTGAAATGGTGACACGTGTTCATTTTTGATACGCGTTACCGTCCAACCGGGTCTAGTACACTAGAAACACTGGACCTAATCCGGACCCTTTCAACTCAAGACTATGACTGTTATCGGTGCATTAACTCAAGATTGGCAGCCTCTTTTTTTTCTTTTTCTTTTTTCAACTCATTGTACATCCCGAGTATGGGTGTCCAAGAGATTTGTAGAACACATTTACCCTCCCTCTAAACAATGATAGATGCTATCATTTTTAACTCAAGGCTGTCACCAGTGCATTAACTCAAGGTTACCAACCTTTCTTGTTTTTTCTTTCTTTCTTCTTTCTTATTATTACTATTTCAATTCATTGTACATTTCAAGTTGGGTGTCCACGAGTTGATTCAGGTCGATTTTCTACTTAACTTAGACTCAACTTGATCACTTTAGGAGGAGGCCGAACTGAACTTGCCACTGACCAGGAAGGAACAGCAGTTCACAGAGACGAAATTAAGTTGAGGCTGAGGGGGACCATGCCCCCCTACTCCCCCCCTTCCCCCTCCCAGCCTTTGAAAAATTCACATTTAGTATATATATTTACACACAAAATTTTACTTTTGTCCCTAATATTACATACTTCACCCCTTCTCTCAAAAAATTTACAAGTTGACCCATGAAATCCCAAAAATGAAAAATTTATTAAATTCAACCTTTTTATCTAGATATCTTAAGAATATCAAGAAAAACTTTTAGACAAACATTGTACAATTTACAAATTCGGATAACAAGAAAAATCTAGAAAAGAATTCACAAATCTAGATAATAAGAAAAATTTTTGAATAGAAAATATGTGTTATTAGTATCTAGATGTCTCAAGAATATCATTCAAATTGTTTTCTACTCATTGACTTAGCTAAACTGTGCCTAGGCATATGTATGTGTTATTATTCTATTGGCAATAAATGGTATGCCTTAGCTAAATTAATTAAATGGGAAAAACTTTATTATTTTTATATTTAGTTAACCCTCCATTATCCTGTAATTGTTTAATAGCTACCATTTTTTTTTTTTTTTACTATTTTTTCAAACTTGCAACTTTTGAAAGGAAAAGATCTTAAATCTTTATGCTATCTCATCAATCAATAAATGTCTCACAATAAATGTCTCACTCTTTTTTTTGGCTCAATATTAATGCATGACCATGATCAGACATTATTTTAGTTTTTTTTTATTAGTGTAATGTTTGACATAAATTTGAACTTTTAAGTTTTAACTATAGTTTTTTTCTAAGAATTTTTTTTTAACTATAATTATTATAATGCCAGAGATACTTTTTTTTTTTTACTAATTCTCATTTGGACTCTCCACTAACATCATTTTTTCACTTATTAAAAAATTTTCACCACATTAGTAGTTTGTAAAAATTTTTGAACAAAAAAATTGTATCTCTAACATTTTCCTTATTTATATAGTATTACGAAGATGTTAGGAATACAATTATGAGAAAAGAATAAGTAAATTGATTTTTTTATTAAAAGAAATTATAAAGAATAAAGAATGAATTCACCCTCAGTCCAATGTTGATAAAATCAAAATGTGTTAATTGAGTTACAAAAAATTTAATTATAAATTTCTACTATTGATTTATTTTTTCAAAAAAAAAGACTAATAATTCAAAAACTAATACTAATAATGCTTTATTGCCAACTTTTAGTATTAATATTCTAATATTTGAAAATTCTTAAACAAAGAAGTTTGACCCTCCTAAATATTTGAATCCTACTTCCGTCCCTAGCGGTTTGGATGGCTTGGATCCCAACTAATGGTTGTCCCTAGTGCATTAACTCAAGGTTGCCAGCCTTTCGTATTTTTTTCTTGTACTCACTATTCTTTTTTCAATTCATTGTACATTCCAAGTTGGGTGTCCACAAATTGATTCAGGTCAAATTTGTGCTTAACTCAGACTCGATCACTTCAGATGGGGGCAGAACTGAACCTGCCATTGACCAAGAAGGAATGGCGGTTTGGATGGCTCGAGTCCCAACTAATGGCCATCAAATGTCAGTCAAAGTCAATAAATTAAAACAACAAGGATAGGAGATTTTTGCTAGATTTTGTCAAAAAACTCAAGATCTCCGCCATATCTAGTTTAAGATATCAAGATCTCTGCTAAATATGGACAAAGAACTTGCCAGAAAAGGGTGGAAGAGAGGGACAATAGTCGGATCGGCTCTGGTGTGTTGAGAGAAGCCAAAACCGAGACTCGAATTGGCTTCGTTAAATCTTCGTCTCACAAACAAAACCGTCATCGATTGCCATGGTGATCAGATTGGTCGGCCTTCATATCGGATAGATGACTACAGGTTGAATCTTCATATCAGATATAAAGATTTGGCCTTCCTATCAATAACTTTACTATATTGTCAGTCCTTTTTATTGCAAGTTATGTTTTGGGGGGTGGGGCCTACTGGCTAAATGTGTGGTTAAAAGGGAAGTAGCTTTTTATGTGTTGTACAGCACTTAACTGGCGGAAGGTGAATTGTTGTTTGTGTATTTGTTTATAATATATTATGGACAAAACTTAGATATAATATCTTAGGTTTGTTTTTATATTCCCTTCTTAAAATTTAGTCATGTGATTACTTAATTAAAAAATATACTTCCATTTCATTAGAAAAAAATCGACATGGCAAAATTTTAAAAGGAGAACTTAAGAAACTAGCACCCAAATACTGTGCTTAAGTCTTGCTCTATATTATTATGTTATATATAAAAATGGTATGGTTGAGTTTATAACTTAAATTATATAATAATATTCATAATAATAATATAGTGTTGTATATACTGAGTGATGTATTTATATTTTGTATTATTATCTTACTTCAAACTTTATTTGGTTTCATTTAGTTGGCATTTCTTGATGTGTCAACTACATCTGGAGCTCGAATCTTTCTTTTCCCATTCTAATATCAAATTAAATTATCAAAAAAAAAAAAAACACTTGAATGACTCATTTTTAATTTTTATGACGTAAATTATTTGTTTGGGGTCTTCCATTTAAATAAAAATAAAAAATAAATAAAAACTTTAAGAATTTTTTTACTTTTAACTTGGCCCTCCTTACAAAAAGTTCCTGACTCTGTCACAATGTTTTAGTAGTAAAAATTACCGTATTGTTTAATAATCGGCAAGAGTTGAATGATTGGAGCTCACCACAAAGCCAAAAACGTGTTATAACTAAAGGTTTTGCACTCAAATCTTTGATAACGTATATGTATTGTAGGCCACTCTAACATGGGAGGTAGGTGAGGTAGGTGCAAAATTCACACCATCTGAATTTAATACCCAACAACATGCAGGAAAAAGAGAAATAAGAGATTTAGGGTTTGTTTGAGATTTAGGGCTCATGAATAGTATCAAAAAGTATAATAGGACCTATAAACAATAACAAAAATAAGTTAAATAGTAAAATAAACCGATTTTTTAATTTGGAGCCAAATATTAGCTTAGTAAAAGAACTCAGAGTAATACATAATAAAATGACTAGGAGCCCGTTTGGTAGAAGAGTTTGTGTAATGTTGTTTGTATTTTTTTAAAATACGTGTAGATAAAAACATATGAAAATATATGTAATGTTATTTAAAAACTGAAAATAAATTGTTTAACAATTCTACCAAATAAAGCCTGATTTACTTTTAGTGAAAGAACTCAAAATAATACGTGATAGAATGACTAGGTTACTTTTGGTGCAGGGAGAAAATGACAGCAGGTTTTGTTTTAAATAATCAAGGTAACCTAGGCAGGTACGGTTGGAAAAACCATAAACAAACGTTTCTATTTTAAATGTACCCATGACAGACAGAGGTACGGTTGGAAAAAATTTACAGAACGGGGGATTTGTGCTCAAAATAAAGAAGTTACGATGCATGATTTTTCACTAAAAAAGCGCTAGCTACAAAAAAGGCAAGACAAGGATAAAGATCCTTGTAGCTAACTTGTAAAATTTTACTGTAAATTAAACCTAACTCATTGGTAGAAATAAATACATAAATAAGTGGATCTAATAAACTAGGCATGGAACTTGTCCTGCACAAGCCCAACATCTATATATTTAATTCTGAGAGACGTCCAACATTAAGCCTTTCGGAGAGAAACTATGAATGAATCAAGAAATGTACATCGTGCATCAAAATATAAAGTACAAAACGTCATCTCTATCTCTCTTCTTTCAGTTTATAGCAATTTTTTTTTCAGTTTATATCAAATTGCAATTATATTAGTTATTAGTATATGAGATTTGTTTCAATTTTTTCAAATTCTTTTCCGGTAAATTAAGAATGAGACGAATATTATCTGTAATTTTATTTATTTAGTTATTATTATTTTTTTTATTTTTTTTTTTGGTGATGAAGTATATATACTACAGCGTAGAAGAAGATAATTACGTACATTTGATTTTTACAGAAGAGTTATGTTGGGATACCTCCATGGCTAAATGATATGTACAACAGCATATACTTCAGTACTTGCATCATGCATCAAGATGCGAAGAAGAACGATTTGGACCGCTTTTGCATAGATTGCCGTCGGTCTCTGTGTTCAAATTGTCTTTCCGCACACATGCATCACAATAACGTTAAGGTCTATTTCATTCATTCCCTTCTCCTTATATCTGCATCTTTTGTGATGGACCTGACTAAAGAATGTGATTGGTATGTGGTTTTATAATCTTGAAGATTCGGAGATACGTTTACAATGATGTTATTAATCGGCAAGACTTGTGCAACCTCTTCAACTGTTCCGGGATACAGGTTTTTAAACTGCAAACTGCTTTTTGAATTAGATGTTACCTTAATAGTTGTCCACTAGCCTCAATGCATGCTCTCCACTTGTGCACGAGGCTCTTTTTTTTTTTTTTTTTTTAGTTTAATATCATTATCATAACTTTATATTTAAGTGTATGTTAGATCATATTGATAAATCAACTAAATATGAGGAAGAAAATTGTCACAACGCAAACTTGTACTTTAGATTTTAGAGCATAACCAATATGTTAATATTAAGTTATATTCAATACTAAACCAACTAAATCTAAAAATAATTATCAAAATTTCATTTTTCATCTTTCATTTTTATTTCTTGCATAAATGTCATAATATACAAAATTACATAAAACTTAAAACTTTATTATTTTCAATTTTGCAAGTTTAACAACTTGACTTAAACTTAAGGTTTTTGTGAAAATATTACGTAACAAAACATTTATCAAAAACCTTATATACACACCTAACCCCAAAGACATACAACTAGGGTCTTAAAACAAGCTTAACATTCTTGGGTTTAAAATTAACATCTATGCTCATAAGAATCAAGTACATCTTGATTCCTTCTATACAACAAAATATTTATACCTTTTATACAGCATGAGAGCTATACAGTCTAACAAACGTGAACCATAGATCCCCTTACCATTTCTAATACTCTCGTTGCTTCTAGGAAAAGAACCTATTCGCTGAAAAATAATAGGGTGAGTTGCAAAGCCCAATAAGGTTTAAGTTACACTAGCATTTAATAAAAATGCATGTAAATCAAATATTTTATAAATATGCCGAATTGATAAATATTCTTCATATAATTCTTAAAATAAATTATGAACTTTCGTTTGAAGTTACACAATTTTCCTTTCATGTAATAATAAAAGGACAAAATGAGGAACTTACATTAAATAACTTTTGTCACAACTTTTGGGACGTTTCAAGCACACTGTGCCAGGCATCTAGCATTCCCCACAGTACTAGAAAATCCCAGGATCATATCTGAATATATCACACCCTTTTCAATGTGCTCAGATCATCAACTATGAGGATTAGTTGGCATCCTCCACAAGTTGGTATTTTCCAACAAGGGTGAATACAACGAAGACCTCACCACTTTTAATTGCCAATCAATTAATATTTTCCATGGAAAGCCAAATATTTACCCCTACTAACCGAGTTCAAATCATAACAATGGACATAACCCAAAACCAAAGCTTTCTAAAAATCATTCTTTTACATAAACATTTCATAAAAGTAGCATATCCACATCATTCTTAAATTGGAGAGGGTTTGCTACATACTTGTATATAGCAATTGCTACATAATGGGTTAGGTGGCAGCGAAAAATAAGTGACAAGTGTCCAAGGGTCCACCTAGTCAAGTGCATTGCATGTGACCCTTGGACACTTGTTGCTTCATTCTGCTGCAACCTATTTTATGCAGTAAATCATCTCCCTTCTTAAATATCATGTTTGTGATATGTTTAATAGCACCAATATGCTTAAAAATCATATATAAGATTTCAAAAGTTCATGAACATATCTCTTTACTAAAATTATTATGTATTAAAATATTTTAACTAGAAATGTTGCATAAAATCATAATTTTACTGAACAAATCTCATGCTTACCTAATTGCCATTTCACATATACCTTACCTAAATAGAAGACACAAGAGATTATGATAAGAGAAGCTCAAGTGTCCACATTCTCATCACTTAAACGAATGATCAAAACTTATTACTAACAATTCTTCTTAATTACATAAAATTGCACATGAATCCCAACCTAACTCTCAAACTCAAGAAAATCTTAATTCCCACCTCAAAGAGGTTCCTCACGGTACCATAAATTCATACATCATATGCTTAAGTGCATGTTTACCAGAAGCATGCATCTAACATAAAACACAAAAAATAAGAAGATTCTTGTCATTTCTTGGAGCATGATAAAGTTCAATCAATTAGAATTCATTTTAAAAGATACTGTACTAAAAGACAAGTCTCAAAGGTGAGTTCCTTTCTTTGACACACTCAGCCAATGTGACTAATTACTAGTAGTATTTAGGTTATAGTGATACATAAGTCCATTATTTATTTATTTATTATTATTAGATTGCAATTGAAATTTTATAAATTATTGTTCGTACATTATAGCAACGCATGGAGATATATCAACCAATGTTTACATGCAATTTCTTGTTCACAGTCATATCATACAAATAGAGCCAAAGTGGTATTTTTGAAGCAAAGAACTCACCAGCACCACCAACAGCAGAAGCAGGGCAATTTAAAGGACCATAGGTGTACCATCTGTAGTAGGACTCTACAAGATAATTCACTCTATTGCAGTGTAGCATGCAAGGTCTGTTTTTCATCTTCCTCTTTCAGTCTTTCTTATTGTTTTTGATCACATAGGAAAAACTAGGTAGAACATGGAAGGTTATACCGTTTCAAATTGTTCACCCTCTCCATAGTCAATAAATTTCCATTTATATTCAATTTTAATCAACTGGAGGAAGTCAGACAACAGGCAATCCTTAGACGGTTGATTTCAAATTGTTTACTTATCAGTTCATCTAATAAGCCTGTGGGTGCTGGGCAAAAAGTTCTCCATATAGCATTCCCACATTCCCACACATGGTTAATTTTAAAGAGTATTTTTAGCTTGTAAAGATCTCAAAACATAAAATAGGAAAAAATAGGGAAAAGAAAATACAAACACACAGAAAAGAACGCTAAAAATTTAACTGTCCACGTACTGACTGTTTGTAGAGGTATGGAACATGCAAGATATTTCGAAAGAAAAATTAAATATTTAGAGAAGAAAAATAATAGAATTTTGGTTGCTTTGAGGAACCAAGGCCTCCAAATTTGGTAAAATTGACTATTTTGAGGGACTCCAACCTCCTACACAACTTGTACTTTCAGTGCATAATATTTGATGATTTTTTTATTTTTTTTTTATTTTTTTTTGGAAATTCTGTAGAATTCATACACATAATGCAACATTCAATAATGTAAAAGATGGACCAACTTCTCCTAAACCAGCGGCCATAGTAACCATACTCCTAAAACTAGATCACAAAATGGCGGCTTTAGGAATTTTTTTTAGAGTAGTCATTTAGGAGAATTCACGATCACGTACAATACTTTTTTTGTACTTTTTTTTTTCATGAAAAATGAAATTATGATTATTTTTATGTAATGGGCTGAATGAGTTACAAATTTAAATGATTAAGGATTTTTATTTTTTTGTTTTTAAGTAGGATTTTTTTTTAATAATTTGTTCACTTTGTTGTTTTGTTTAGTCTTGTTTTTATTTGGGGTTTTTTTGACTAATTTTTATTGTTATTATTAAGCTTTTTTACATTTGGAGGCCAAAATAATTTTTGGAGTAATGCTACATACACAATATTTTCACAACAAATCTTATATGACAAGTTGTTATTGGTTGGTTTAAAAGTGATGTTAGTGTTGGCCTAAATTAAAATTAGCAATTGTTCACAACATTTTTGGGTTTAAGGGGTTAAGGACTATGTTTGGAGGCCAAAATTATTTTTGGAGTAATACTATTTCCACAACATTTTCACAACAAATTTTATACGACAAGTTGTTATTGGTAGGTTTAAAAGTGAGGTTAGTGTTGGGCCTAAATTAAAATTAGCAATTGTTTACTACATAAGATTTGTTGTGAAATTGTTGTAGATGTATCATTACTCTTATTATTGAGCTCAAATTCTTGTGATTTTTAAGTTATGGTGTTCAATATTTTTATTAGGGTGGTCACAATAGGTTAGCATAGTATATAATTTTTTTTTTTTTTTGGTGGCAAAGATATACATTTATTTGCAAGTGAGGGTGGTCCTATGACCACCCTAGCTTAGAGTTGGAGCCACCAGTGGCAAATATAACTCAAAGGTAAAATATCCTTTTACACTAGTTAGGTTATTCTCAATTGGCAAGAGAATGTAAACATTTTAACACATAAAATGGAATGTGAAATAATCAATTAAAAAAAGTGATGCTAGAGAATAAGAGCCCAAAGACAAATATCAACCGTCTACTCTCGCGAACCCATAACTCAATCGACGCCTATATAAATAGTAACAATCGCTGCCTATATAAACTAGCAACATATATGCTCATCGTCATTCTTCTAATTGTTGACAGGTTTTAGCCTTACATGATAATCAAACAAATGAGAAAAATGAAGACCTAGACAATGTAACATTTGGAGACAGAAAATACCTCGCAAAATCATCCAAGAGGAGGAAACTAAGGAGGAAAGCAACCCCTTTGAGGGCCCCAATGTTTTAATCAAGTCCTCATGATAGGGACATACTTATATGTATCATCATTTCTGATATGTAATTGTAAGATTGTAACTACTTTGCATTTAGTATTCCATTTTACCTTTTAATTAATGTTGAGTGTAACCAGGATATTAGAATTATATTGATGATCATTGAGATGCCTTAGCATTGTTTTGCTACCTTATTTCGTCTAGAAATTCAATTTGTTGTCAAGAACATCTATAGAACTCCGTTAAGGTCTTATTTTTATGTAATTAGCATATGCTATGACAAAACATACTTCACTTGTATTTGGATAGTTCTAAGTGGATTTAAAAATATTTTGAAGTACCTTGAAAAGGTTTTTCAAGTAGTAGTATTGAACACATGAAGACTGCACAAAGAAACAAGTGTGAAAAGCTGAAAACTGGTGGCTCGATACTTGCTTCTATTGAGAATTAATGAACCTCGATACCTCTCGATCTTCAAGCTTCACAGATCCAAAATTCTCAGATCTGTTTTTTGGCCTATGATGAAAACGCTTTTCTAGGGTTTCGTTCTCTAACCTACTAGATGATATAAAAACTTTATTTTATTGCCATCATCATACATAGAAACTCACATAAAGAATCTACATACTTCTTGTAAAGTTATTGCGTTCTTATGTGTCTTAAGGTTTTGTAACCAAATTGCTTTCTCTTCTACAAGTGTGTAGTGAAGAACTTTGCAACCAACAACAAGCCTCAAGTTGCTGGGAGTCAGTCACAGATTGGAGATTTGTGCAATTGAAGAACTCTCTATAAGATCAAGTCTAATTGGAGATTAGTGTAAGGATTCTACTGTAGGTAGGTGCTTTGGGATAGATTAGGAGGGTAAGATTCCTTATACTTGTAATCACTTGATTCTTGATTAGTGGATTCTTGGGAGTAATGACTTGAAATTCATCCGGTGAGATTTTTTGTCTTGTGAAGTTTTCTCCCATTAGTTAACAAATCACTATATCAAATTTAATTAATTTTTGCTACACCCTAGATTAGAATTGTGATTTTGTTTGTTACTTTACGTTAGTGCATATAATTTGACCTAATTAATCAATTTTGGTAATTGAATTAATTAATTGGGGTCAATCCAAGTGCTGAGCATCTCAGTAAAAAATTCATAAAGGAATACCTAAAGAAACCAATGTGTAAAATGGAGTAAGTTAATGGGTTTTACCATATGTATCCTAAACATATAGAGGAGACCCACTTTTGTGAGAATCATGGCATTATGGTTTGGCTGAAGGGGAAGAAGATTCTTATTTGTGGTGTTCCACCACAGCCCTTTAGGGGAAGCTTTCACTAAGGAAAGTTTCCATAATTAAAGGGTAAAAATGTAGTCATCTTAAGGTGCATGCTGGTAGATAAAATAGAGAACTTTTGTTGAAATTGTGAGCCATCCAATGACCATAGAACCGTGATATCTACAATAGAACCAAAGAAATCTTTTATGGTTATAAAACCTAGAATAGAGAAAGGAGGTCTATTGAGATAGGGATGTCAAGAGGGATGGGTCAGCGGAGTGAAAACTGAGGAACCAAAAGAGAATGATAAAAGGGGGAAACAACAGCACAACCATTTGGGGAACCAACCCAAAAGGAAAACCTAGCAACACATGGAGAAAGTAGGGAAAGTAAAGAAAATGAGGGAAGGAAACTATCATGTAGAGAAATGTCAACATGCACCCATGGGCGGCGCCATGTATAGTTCAGGGGTTCAAATGAACCCCCTAAGCTAACAATTTTTTTTAATATAATATTTTTTTTATTTGACCCTCTTAAATAAAAATTTGAACACTTTGACTCTAGTTTTTTTCAAAACCCACTAGAAATAAGTTTAATTATGATCATCTTAACAATATTGTGATATTTTTAAATACAAAAAAAATGTCTAACAACAATCCAATTTTATCTATAGTCTGGGAGAAATAGTAAGCCCAACAACAAAGTAAAAAAAAAAAAAAAAAAAATCATCTAAAATCGGTTTAAAAAACCCATTTAGATCTTAATAAATTTGAAATAAACTAATGGAAAGTTCATAGTTTACATTGTACTATCATTGTAATATTTACATTGTTTCTAAATAAATGTGTACAATATTTTATAGTTTTTGCAAATGTGTGTAGTATAATTATCTATAATATAAATCTTACATTGATAGTACAATGTAAACATATAATCGTCATGAATTAATAAATAAAAGTATTTTAAGCAGTAATAATTAAAATTCACTTAACAACAACAATTAACATGTTCATTACATTAAGAAAAAATATGTCATATAAAACTGTAGTTTATTTTTTATTCTATTACAAGAACGTACTATAAACAAATTTGTAATAAAAAAACCATTTAGACCGTAAAATTCATATTTTACTTAAGATGTATCTTTTTATTGACCCCCCTATAAAAAAATCCTAGAGCCGCCACTACATGCACCAGTAGGAATTTCCTCTCTCCCACTAAACCTTCCTCACCTGAATCTCTTGGAGGGAGATGTCTAAGAAAAACCACTTTGATTTGAGTCTAAAACCTCACAAGTCTTATGCAACCTTGGGTCAAAGCATTACATCTGTGAGAGTTGAGGTCAAAAACTCTGTGGCCAACCCATTTTATGAAATTTATATATAAATATATATATATATATATATATATATATATATATATACACCTGGTATAACTCTAAGTAATATTACATCACTCAATATTTTTTAATAGAATGCAAATTTTGACAAATCCACGACTGAATTACATTATCTTCATATATTCTTCATGCTTGCAAAATTTCAAGGTAATCGAATATCAATAGTCATGTCATCAATCAATTGTTTAAATTTAGATTTTTGTAGTTTAAAATGATGCATAAAAAAATGAGTTTATGAATGAAATGGTAAATAACATCCGATTAGCATGAAAATTGACATGCATGTCAATCAATTGTAAATAACATGTAATCCAAAGGTAAGATTTCCAAAATATGAATTTAATAATAAGTTTTTGGGTAGTGTAACATTATTTAGAGTTACACTAAGTGTAACTTGAATTCAACTCATATATATATATATATATATATATATATATATATTCTAACTTGTTGAGAACATAAAATTTACTTGAGAATATTTGGGTTATAGTGCTGTTGATGTGCAAAACTTACAATAGTAGAGGACAAGAAAAAAGCCCATTGCATGGTGAAATGTGTAGAAAAGTTCTATGACACTGGGAATTAGAAAAAGGTTCCATGAAGCTAGGAACTAATATTTTGGGCTCCACGATTGAAGGGCCTTATGGCTTTGAGAACCAACATCTTAGGTTCCAGAGTAAATGCCTTGTGACTTTGGGAACTTGTATTTTGGGTTTGTACTGTGACTATAGGAACCGATATTTGGATTCCACGGATTAAAGGTCTTGTGGCTCTGGGAACCGATATTTTGGGTTCCACGGATTAAAGGTCATGTGGCTCTGGGAACCAGTATTTTGGGTTTCATGGAAGAATAAAATCCATTGAAATACTCATTTTTCTCTATAACTCTCTTAGTTCCTTTATATGCATATATATATATATATATATATGTATGTATGTATTTATCCTACCTTGTTGTTTAGATTAATTGTTGTTTGCGCACATATTGGTTCTATAAATGGATCTATTTTTCGTGGTGGAATCAAACTCAACTCCACCCATAACTCTATTATAGCCTTGAAGAGCCCAAGTCTTACAACTAAAACATGAGTCTGTCAAATGACAAAAAAAGGGCCTCCAACAAAAGCCATACTTAATGTATTTCCTTAATTGGCATAGTTTTTTTTTTAATACTATTAATGTTATTTTTACTATTTCACTGTTTTTTTTTTTTTTTTTCATTCTTTCTACTTTAATTGACTTTAATATAATATTAATATTTAAATAATTATTTCTTGGTTAATTTTATGCATTTATAGTAAGTGTTACTTCATTTATAGGAGTATGATGAAATTATTGTGAAGAATGAAGATAGTCTTCCAATCTTACATAAGCATGCCATTAAATTTTTTAGGCAACCTTGTAGATTCTTTATCATGTGAACATTAGTGGAGTCAAGAGTGTATTCAAAGTAGCACAAACAAAAGTAGAGAAACAAGTTGGTTCCTAAGATATTGCCTTATTTGGTAAGAATAAATATAACGATGATGAATAAATTTAACACCTTAGAATCTTAAGACTTGGATTTGATTGATCTTGATAAACTTAATGAGCTTTCCAAATATGTTGATCAAGAACAAGATACGAAGATGACACATCAGATGAAGTGGTTGAAAATATTAATGATGATGTAATTAATAACGTAGATCTTTCATAAAAGATAGTGTACACACAAAATTCGTAAAAAGATAAATCACATGGTCACGAAATAGTTTAACAAATTATCAATTTATATTGATTTGTATATATGTGAGTACAGTCCTTTGTATGACTCTTTACAATGAAAGAATACAACAAAACTTCTCTGATTCGATCTCTAAGAAACTTTACGATCCGAAGGGCTATGAAGCTTGATCTTGAATCGTGCCTTGATGTCTTCAAATTGGATGTATTTGATTTTAAGTCGACGGCCATTGGCATGATCTAGAACAAAATTGAAGGAAAATCCCTAACTACTTTGATTTGAAGAAGTAGCAATGAGCTTGATTTTGAGGGAGCAAGGGTTCTCTTTTGGACTTAGAGATGACTCTCTATTTTGGCATAGTGTCAATAGGGTTTTTCTCTCTTTGTTTCTGTGTCCTTTTCTCATATGAGAAGCCTCTATTTATAGGCAACTCAATAACATTTGATTTGGAATTTTCTCTCAACATTTATTGAGAGTTAATTATGAATTATGAATTTAATTTGGTTTTCCATTTAATAAGAACATTTTAAATGAGTCTTTTCTTCGGACATTGAAACATGGCTTTTTTCATTTGATATTGTCCGGACATTGAAACATGGCTTTTTTCATTTGATATTGTCTCATGGCTTGATTTCATTTACTAATTGTCCATATCATCAATTGGAAACTAATTTGATTAAAGATATTCAATTATGATCAATTGAACAGTTATGGTTACATCATAAAAATTTTGATGTCTACATATAGTTTTTTTTTTTCTACATAAATTTACTTATGATGACAAAAACTTACAATAATTTATTTTGGATCTTTGAATAAGTAGAACATTGTTTGATATGTAATTTGATTATTACCTTTAGATGTATATTAGTATTATTGTTTTTCTTTTTGAAACAATAATTTTTTCATAATTATTGAAATAAAGTTTTTAATTAAGTAGATATTTTGAATTGGGTTGGGTTTAAATTACACATGGTGTAACTCTAAGCAATGCTACATCATCCAATAACTTATTATTAAATTCATATTTTAAAATTTTCACCATTGGATTGCATGTTCTATATGTTCTTAAAATGCCTACCCATATTCATGCTAATTAGTTGTTATTTATCATTCAATCCATAAACTTATCTTTTTGTGCATTATTTTAAACTACAAAAACTTGAATTCAAATAATTGATTGATGACATGACTATTGATATTTAATCATCTTAAAATTTTATAAGCATAGAGAATATACGAAGATAATTATTGATACCGCATTTTGTCCGCCCTCAATTTGCATGCCAGACCCCTGAAAATACAAAAATATTATTTTCTCTCTACAGGGCCATGAGAACATCTAGAATGACGTGATGCAACCAGTTCGGGCACCGGAGCACCCGCTGTGCATTTTTCCGCTAAAGTAACCAAAATGCCCTTGGTTAGCCCTAGGTTGGACCGAAGGTCGAATGTGGTCCGAACACTAACAAAACAAAGTTTTTCACAATTTTACATCAAACCCGAGCTTCTCGGAAATTTTCAGCAACTTTGACTGAGTTTGACCAAGTTTGACTTGAAGTCGACCCAAGGTGAGCCTAAAAACCCTAATTTTGATCCATTTGTCAGAACGGGTTGAAACTAATGCCATTGCGAAGATTATCTAATTCTTAATCCAACAACTATTCATGGGTCAAAATCGGAGTTAGAACAGTCAAGATATCACGAAAACCGGGATGACGCACCGATCAACACACTACAAACTTCAGAAAGCCATAACTTTTGATCCGACTGTTGGATTTTCAGGTTCCACACTTTTTCAGAATCAAGAAGCCAAGATCTTTCCAGAGGTACCAAGATCCACACTTTTTGAGGGCCTTTGAAGGGCCGCTGCCTCGAAATTCAAGCCTGGGGCTATAAATAGCCCCACGCACGCCCCAGACCAGAGAGAAATTTTTCTGATTTTCTGCTCCCTGCCTACCTTCTTTACACGTTTTTTTCTCTCTTCCAAACACCAAATACAAACAAAAAAAGAACACCCAAAAACACATCAAAATTTCTTGATTCTTCTCTCTTCACCAAAAACACAAGGTATTATTCTTATGCCCAATCTTGCTTTCCTTGGTTCTACACTTTGTATTTGGGGTTTAGGGGTGTGGATGTAGTTTTTCTAGCTATCATCCACACCCCTAACCTCCAAATCTTTTTCTAGAATTTATCTTGCTATTTTTGGCTACCTAGTAAACGTTAATGGCTAACGTTTTTCCCTTTTTTCAATCTTAATACATTGCTTTTAATTCTGATCTTAATTGGCAGAATTTATTATCATTAGTGCTGAAACTTTTCAGATCTTAAAGGTTTTTTTTTTAGAATCAAAATCTTAAAGTTATTTGTTAGAAACGTTTTGAATTCCTTAAATTCATAAACATTATCTTTCCAGCTATGGACCAACGGGCAGATCACAAAGATTGAATGAAATTAAAATATGAACTTAATATGAGGTCACCACAATAAATATATATATATAGATGTACGTCGTTAGGTGAATCAAATAATATAAACATCCATGTTCTTACTCAAGCCTCTATGTTCTAAGAGCCGGTTCTTATATTTACTATCCCTAAACTATTTTGTTAATTTATACAAAATACTATTAATTCTGCACACTATATTTCTGGGTAAAGAAAATACTATTGAGATTTTCTATCCTATAACTAGTGCAGGCTTGTAAGGATAATTAGCGAAGATGGCTAAGTTGTTATATCTCGGGGGTGGAAAGCACAATGTTTAGTCTATTACACTGGAAATTCCGTAGATGTGTGTATCGTCTTAAGACAATGACTTAGTTTACGCTTTAACCCCGCCATCTAAAAACATATATAAATTGACGGTAATTTGCTTCTAATGTTATGAGATTACTTTGAAGCATCATTGAGATAATATCTCTCAATTGTTTTCTAATTTTATGGTAAATTATAATTTATGTGATATATGATTATTTAATTGATATTTTGAAGATTATTTGTTTATTAATTATTGTACTTAGGAATAAAAAATTTTAATATAGTTGATTGACCCAACCCACTCGCAATTTATTTAGGACGATCCGTTTTCGACCTGATCCAATCTCTCAACGAGGACATGTTTGTGTTGTTTTCTTTTAGGGATATTGCTATGTTGGGCTTGATATAAGCGTTTTTGTAGTGTTCATAATACTTATTGTACGTGTATTTTGGTGTGTCACACAAACTACTTGCTGGTTTGAACACGATAGAAAATGCATTGAGAGATGAAAAGTAAGATCATGTTCATTGTGTGCGAGTCAGAGATGTAATTAAACGGAGTTGATGATGGCCAAAGTGCAGGACCAGCTGTAACCGGAGTTGGTCAGATATATAGAACAGAGCAACGCCCAAGCGTTACTCCAAAACGTACACTGAAGTAATGCTTTGGGTGTCACTCCATTCAACAATGGGATGATTTCAATATATACAACCGGTCCCATTCCTTTGGATGATAAAACATTAACCATTAGATTATCCAAAAAAAAAAAGAAAGATAAAACATTCACCATCAAGAACAGGAAAGTCCTCTCTCTCTCTCTCTCTCTCAATGTGTACACTGTTTATAATAGGTTTGATTTTGATAGTTACCCTGCACTTGAATACTCACTTTCTTGCAAGTACAAGTCGAGCTTGTCTCCAGGCTGCATGCAGCAGATGATTTTTTTAATGAACAGCAGAAGATTTAGCTGAAATAAAAAGAAAGTGACTAGACTACATTAATTGTTGTTGTTGTCACTTTCTTGCATGCACAAGTCGAGCTTGTCCTCCAGGCTGCATGCTGCAGATGATTTTTTTAATAAACAGCAGAAGATTTAGCTGAAATCAAAAGAAAGTGACTAGACTCATTAATTTTTGTTGTTGATACTTGAAAGTTACAGAATAGAGGATCCTACTCCTACCCATTTAAATTCATTTAAAAAACCCATTAAAATTTATTAGTCTTAAGGTTTAAAATGAATTGGCTTGCAATCTACAATTTTGTGAAAAAAAACCTATGAAGTTGTTGGGTTTGTATTATTATTAGAAAGTTTTTATTCAAAAAAGAAAAATAAAATTAAAGAGGATCCTATGTGACTGTTATATATTTATAATTTAATATTTTGATATAGTGAGATTTATATCATGAATATCTTTATTAAAAAAATCAGAAAGTGCCAACTAATTGAATTATAAAAATTTTAGTTAATAAACTATTAATTATTGTTAAAAGTGGTGGTAGTTCGTAAGGGCCAACTGTAATAATATTTTTCATTTAACTTTCCTGAATCCTTCTAGATTTTGTAAGCGGGTCCTGGCTCGTAATAATTGTGCTGCCATTTATATCTGCACAATCATGCATTACTATATTAGGTGCGAACATATCAAGTACGGCGTACAAACCAATAATGCACTACTATTTTAGGAGTGCAACTTGGTCAGATTATTGGACCTAAAAATAGAATTAAATTTCCATACACAACCAAACCAACTAAACATGATTTTGATTTTATAGGGCATATCATTTATGCATTGATTTATATGTCTATCAAGGGACTAAACGGCACTGAACTCTAATTTATGCAATGATTTCAATAACCCATGGGATTGTCGTTTAAAGGTCTAGAAATTACCGTTTATTGATATTCATGCTTATCATTTTCACGGAGTATATATAATACGGTTGATACCTTTGTTCACCACCAAAATCACAGAAAAGAAGGTTTCTAAAGGCTGCAAGATTCATTCTTGAGTACTACAAGAGGATCAAAAAACCAATCAAGGCGAGAAACTCTAATCCTAATAGAAGTTTTTTAGGTTATCATAATGTTATATCATATTATGAAAGATTTTTGGGGCCATTAGGGATTTGTTCCTAGATGGATTAGTTGTTTTCTGTTTAGGGACTAGATTGGCACTTTCACTTGGGACTGTGCAAAGACGTATTTAGGTTAAATTAGAGCCTTCTAAAGTGTTTACATATATTAAAAGATGCAATTTTAGTGGCTGGACAGATTACAGAATTTTAGGGTCTCAAGGTAGGTGTGTTAAGTTCAAGTTTTGTTTATGCTCGGTTTTGATAGTTTTAGGGTGTACACTTCTAGGAGTTGAAGTTGGACGCCTTAAACTTTGAAAGGGGGAATCTTAAGTCCAAAGTTAAGCTATGTTAAAGTGTGTTCCAGCCTTGCCTTGGGGAGGTTTTGTGAACTGTAAGTAATTTTGTATGGCATGCATAAGTTTTATTCTTTAAATTCTTAGAACTCAAAATGTTTCAAAACTTACAGGTTTTTTATTCATTTATGTAAGATAGAATCATTTTCTAAATTAATTTATGTACATGTGTGTGAAACTTATTCCTATATCAATAATATCACTTGTTTATACTTCTTCAAAGTACTTCATGATGTTTTGAAACCACTTAGAACTATCCAATTACAACTAAAATGCTTTTTGTCATAGAATATTCCAATTACAAATGGAAGATCATAGCATCAAATAGAACATAAAACATGGGTGCTTAACTCTCTTAGGGAACCTTTAAGAATTGGAGAGTTTATAAAAATATTTATAATTCTTGAGTAAGTATGAAAACTCGATTTAGTAAAAGAGGCATTTCAAATACTGTTAGGAAAAAGGAATATGAATTTAAAATCACTTATAATTTGAAACAGTTAAAGAACAACAATATTTTGGAAAAACTTCATTTAAAACTCTATTATTTTCTAAAAGTAGTTTAGTTTAGAAACCATCGTTACTTTAAAAGGTAGAAGTTCAAAGTGCTACTAAAATACAAATTTTCATATTCAATACTAAAAATTCCTTTGATAAAATTTAGAAAGCGTTAACTTTAAAACACTGGCTTCTAAGAATCTAATAAACAAAATTTGTGCATATCATACATAATTACTTGCCTCCCTTGCTAATATATCGAACAATTAAAAACTAAAAACTTTAATCTTTAGTAAGCTCAGAAAAAAAAGGGTTTACTTATAACCATGAAATTTCATGATTAGAATCCTACTTCCTATAATAATTTTTTTCTACTATTTCACAAGAAAAAAGCATTTGAAAAAATATAATTTAATTTGTATTCACTAAATTTAGTCCCACAATACTACCTTTATCAACAATTTATTCATACGGATGTAATTTAATTTGTATTCACTAAATTTAGTCCCACAATACTACCTTTATTGTACAATTTATTCATGCGGATGTCAGTGATGTCACCTACACCACTGAATACACCAATTATACATGGCTAACTAGCATTCATCCGCAATAATAAGTAACAACCCAAAACCAGCTAAACTGTACACCATATACTACTCATGTTTAAACTAATTCCTACAACCAAACTAAGTATCTCTGCCACCACGTGATGTTTTCTCTTTCAACCAGTTATAAAACGATTAAACCATAAAACTCTCTTGTTATTGGACCGGGTTTAGAAGCCATAAAAGTGTACAGACTCGAAGTCGCAAAAGTCTTGTATGTGTGTGCATAAGACCTATACTTCGCTGATATGTGAGCCCATATGCATGTCTATGCATCGAGCATGTGAGACTTATATCTCACTGAAATGTGAGGCCCAAAAACCTTTTATGGAAAATTGAAAAAGTTATCAAAAATGTTAGTCACTTTTTTTTCATTTTTCTATAAAAAAAAAGTTTATTAAATTGATTTACTAGGCACTTATCAGTAAAACCCTTATATTAAAACGAAAACTCTTACATTACTAATAGTGAGAGGGGAATTACCTGATTGGGTATCAGGTTTAGATTCCTCCAAACTTGTGCCTCTTTCTCTATTCTCTTTGGGATATATACACATTTAAATGAAGAAGCCTTGGAGCTTAAATATTACATCAAGATTTTATAATTAGCTAGTTAGGCTCCAATTAAAGCGTTATTCAATTATTGACCCTATTTACGTAAATTAGGACTCCATAGTCTAACTCCTAGTCCAACCATGTTTTATTCACGAATTTTTTTTAAGTGTCGTACAAATAGCATGAAATAGAATTTTAGTTTTAACACATATTTTGTAACATCACAAAATAGAATTTCCCTTTTTCAACTTGGGGTGGTTTGGGTTTAGTGTCTAGTGGCGCTGGACCTATATATTGAAATGGTGACACGTGTTCATTTTTGGATACGTGTTACCGTCCAACTAGGTCTAATACACTAGAAACACTGGATCTAATCCGGACCCTTTCAACTCAAGACTATGACTGTTATCGGTGCATTAACTCAAGATTGGCAGATTCTTTTTTTTCTTTTTCTTTTTTCAACTCATTGTACATCCCGAGTATGGGTGTCCAAGAGATTTGTAGAACACATTTACCCTCCCTCTAAACAATGATAGATGCTATCATTTTTAACTCAAGGCTGTCACCAGTGCATTAACTCAAGGTTACCAACCTTTCTTGTTTTTTCTTTCTTTCTTCTTTCTTATTATTACTATTTCAATTCATTGTACATTTCAAGTTGGGTGTCCACGAATTGATTCAGGTCGATTTTCTACTACACTTAAAAAAAATTCGTGAATAAAACATGGTTGGACTAGGAGTTAGACTGTAGAGTCCTAATTTACGTAAATAGGATCAATAATTGAATAACGCTTTCATTGGAGCCTAACTAGCTAATTATTAAATCTTGATGTAATATTTAAGCTCCAAGGCTTCTCCATTTAAACATGTATATATCCCAAAGAGAATAGAGAAAGAGGCACAAGTTTGGAGAACTCTAAACCTGATACCCAATCAGGTAATTCCCCTCTCACTATGAATAATGTAAGAGTTTTCGTTTTAATATAAGGGTTTTACTGATAAATGCCTAGTAAATCAATTTAATAAACTTTTTTTTATAGGCAAAACTGAACCTGCCGTTGACCAGGAAGGAACAGTAGTTCACAGAGACAGAATTAAGTTGAGGCTGAGGGGGACCATGCCCCCCTACTCCCCCCCTTCCCCCTCCCAGCCTTTGAAAAATTCACATTTAGTATATATATCTACACACAAAATTTTACTTTTGTCCCTAAGATTATATACTTCACCCCTTCTCTCAAAAAATTTAGAAGTTGACCCAGGAAATCCCAAAAATGAAAAATTTATTAAATTCAACCTTTTTATCTAGATATCTTAAGAATATCAAGAAAAACTTTTAGACAAACATTGTACAATTTACAAATTCGGATAACAAGAAAAATCTAGAAAAGAATTCACAAATTTGGATAATAAGAAAAATCTTTGGATAGACAATATGTGTTATTAGTATCTAGATGTCTCAAGAATATCATTCAAATTGTTTTCTACTCATTGACTTAGCTAAACTGTGCCTAGGCATATGTATGTGTTATTATTCTATTGACAATAAATGGTATGCCTAAGCTAAATTAATTAAATGGGAAACTTTATTATTTATATATTTAGTTAACCCTCCATTATCCTGTAATTGTTTAACAACTATCATTTTTTTTTTTTATACTATTTTTTCAAACTTGCAACTTTTGAAAGGAAAAGATCTTAAATCTTTATGCTATCTCATCAATCAATAAATGTCTCACTCTTTTTTTTGGCTCAATATTAATGCATGACCATGATCAGACATTATTTTAGTTTTTTTTATTAGTGTAATGTTTGACATAAATTTGAACTTTTAAGTTTTAACTATAGTTTTTTTCTAAGAATTTTTTTTTAACTATAATTATTATAATGCCAGAGATACTTTTTTTTTTTTACTAATTCTCATTTGGACTCTCCACTAACATCATTTTTTCACTTATTAAAAAATTTTCACCACATTAGTAGTTTGTAAAAATTTTTGAACAAAAAAATTGTATCTCTAACATTTTCCTTATTTATATAGTATTACGAAGATGTTAGGAATACAATTATGAGAAAAGAATAAGTAAATTGATTTTTTTATTAAAAGAAATTATAAAGAATAAAGAATGAATTCACCCTCAGTCCAATGTTGATAAAATCAAAATGTGTTAATTGAGTTACAAAAAATTTAATTATAAATTTCTACTATTGATTTATTTTTTCAAAAAAAAAGACTAATAATTCAAAAACTAATACTAATAATGCTTTATTGTCAACTTTTAGTATTAATATTCTAATATTTGAAAATTCTTAAACAAAGAAGTTTGACCCTCCTAAATATTTGAATCCTACTTCCGTCCCTAGCGGTTTGGATGGCTTGGATCCCAACTAATGGTTGTCCCTAGTGCATTAACTCAAGGTTGCCAGCCTTTCGTATTTTTTTCTTGTACTCACTATTCTTTTTTCAATTCATTGTACATTCCAAGTTGGGTGTCCACAAATTGATTCAGGTCAAATTTGTGCTTAACTTAGACTCGATCACTTCAGATGGGGGCAGAACTGAACCTGCCATTGACCAAAGAAGGAATGGCGGTTTGGATGGCTCGAGTCCCAACTAATGGCCATCAAATGTCAGTCAAAGTCAATAAATTAAAACAACAAGGATAGGAGATTTTTGCTAGATTTTGTCAAAAAACTCAAAATCTCCGCCATATCTAGTTTAAGATATCAAGATCTCTGCTAAATATGGACAAAGAACTTGCCAGAAAAGGGTGGAAGAGAGGGACAATAGTCGGATCGGCTCTGACGTGTTGAGAGAAGCCAAAATCGAGACTCAAATTGGCTTCGTTAAATCTTCATCTCACAAACAAAACCGTCATCGATTGCCATGGTGATCAGATTGGTCGGCCTTCATATCAAATAGATGACTACAGGTTGAATCTTCGTATTAGATATAAAGATTCGGCCTTCCTATCAGTAGCTTTACTATATTGTCAGTCCTTTTTATTGCAAGTTATGTTTTGGGGGGTGGGGGCTACTGGCTAAATGTGTGGTTAGAAAGAAAGTAGCTTTTTATGTGCTGTACAAAACTAGCGGAAGGTGAATTGCTGATTGTGTATTTGCTTATAATTTATTATAGACAAAATTTAGATATAATATCTTAGGTGCTATTTTTTATATTCCCTTTTTAAAATTTAGTTATGTGGTTACTTAATTAAAAAATATACTTTCATCTCATTAAAAAAAATCGACATGGCAAAATTTTAAAAAGAGAACTTAAGAAACTACACCCAAATATTGTACTTAAGTCTTGCTCTATATTATTATGTTATATATAAAAATGGTATGGTTGAGTTTATAACTTAAATTATATTATAATAATAATAATAATAATAATAATAATATAGTGTTGTATATACTGAGTGATGTATTTATATTTTGTATTATTATCTTGCTTCAAACTTTATTTGGTTTTAATTAGTTGGCATTTCTTGATGTGTCAACTACATCTGGAGCTCGAATCTTTCTTTTCCCATTCTAACTATCAAATTAAATTATCAAAAAAAAAAAAAAAAACACTTGAATGACTCGTTTTTAATTTTTATGACAAATTATTTGTTTGGGGTCTTCCATTTAAATAAAAATAAATAAATAAATAAAAACTTTAAGAATTTTGTTACTTTTAACTTTTTTTGGTCCCCCTTACAAAATGTTCTTGGCTCCGTCACTGTGCGAATACTATACAGTTTTCCAATTTATGATCAGAACAATGACAAAATTTTAGTAGTAAAAATTACCGTATTTTTTAATAATCGGCAAGAGTTGAATGGTTGGAGCTCACCACAAAGCCAAAAACGTGTTACAACTAAAGGTTTTGCACTCAAATCTTTGATAACGTATATATATTGTAGGCCACTCTAACATGGGACGTAGGTGAGGTAGGTGCAAAATTCACACCATCTGAATTTAATACCCAACAACATGCAGGAAAAAGAGAAATAAGAGATTTAGGGCTTATGAATAGTATAAAAAAGTGCAATAGAATTCATAAACAATAACAGAAATAAGTTAAATAGTAAAATAAGCTAATTTTTTAATTTGGAGCCAAATATTAGCTTAGTGAAAGAACTCAGAGTAATACATAATAGAATGACTAGGAGCCCGTTTGGTAGAAGAATTTGTGTAATGTTGTTTGTATTTTTTTAAAATATATATAAATAAAAATGTGTAAAAATACATGTAATGTTATTTAAAAATTTAAAGTAAGTTGTTTAACAACTCTACCGAATAAAGCCCGGTTTACTGTTAGTGAAAGAACTCAAAATAATACATGATAGAATGACTAGGTTACTTTTGGTGCAGGGAGTAAATGACAGCAGGTTTTGTTTTAAATAATCAAAGGTAACCATGGCAGCTACGGTTGGAAAAACCATAAACAAACGTTTCTATTTTAAATGTACCCATGACAGACAGAGGTACGGTTGGAAAAAATTTACAGAACGGGGGATTTGTGCTCAAAATAAAGAAGTTACGATGCATGATTTTTCACTAAAAAAGCGCTAGCTTCAAAAAAGGCAAGACAAGGATAAAGATCCATGCAGCTAACTTGTAAAATTTTACTGTAAATTAAACCTAACTCATTGGTAAAAATAAATACATAAATAAATGGATCTAATAAAATGGGCATGGAACTTGTCCTGCACAAGCCCAACATCTATATATTTAATTCTGAGAGACGTCCAACATTAAGCCTTTCGGAGAGAAACTATGAATGAATCAAGAAATGTACATCATGCATCAAAATATAAAGTACAAAAACGTCATCTCTATCTCTCTTCTTTCAGTTTATAGCAATTTTTTTTTTTTCAGTTTATATCAAATTGCAATTATATTAGTTATTAGTATATGAGATTTGTTTCAATTTTTTCATATCCTTTTCCGGTAATTTAAGAATGAGACCAATACTATCTGTAATTTTTTTTTTTTTTTTTGTGATGAAGTATATACACTTCAGCGTAGAAGAAGATAATTACGTACATTTGATTTTTACAGAAGAGTTATGTTGGGATACCTCCATGGCTAAATGATATGTACAACAGCATATACTTCAGTACTTGCATCATGCATCAAGATGCGAAGAAGAACGATTTGGACCGCTTTTGCATAGATTGCCGTCGGTCTCTGTGTTCAAATTGTCTTTCCGCACACATGCATCACAATAACGTTAAGGTCTATTGCATTCATTCCCTTCTCCTTATATCTGCATCTTTTGTGAGGAACCTGACTAAAGAATGTGATTGGTATGTGGTTTTATAATCTTGAAGATTCGGAGATACGTTTACAATGATGTTATTAATCGGCAAGACTTGTGCAACCTCTTCAACTGTTCCGGGATACAGGTTTTTAAACCGCAAACTGCTTTTTGAATTCGATGTTATCTTAATAGTTGTCCACTAGCCTCAATGCATGCTCTCCACTTGTGCACGAGGCTCTTTTTTTTTTTTTAGTTTAATATCATTATCATAACTTTAGATTTAAGGGTATGTTAGATTATATTGATAAATCAACTAAATATGAGGAAGAAAATTGTCACAACCCAGACTTGTACTTTAGATTTTAGAGCATACCCAATATGCTAATATTAAGTTATATTCAATACTAACACGAACCAACTAAAGCAAAAAATAATTATCAAAATTTCATTTTTCATCTTTCATTTTTATTTCTTGCATAAATGTCATAATATACAAAATTCCATAAAACTTAAAACTTTATTATTTTCAAATTTGCAAGTTTAACAGCTTGACTTAAACTTAAGGTTTTCATGAAAATATTACGTAACAAAACATTTATCAAAAACCTTATATACACACCTAACCCCAAAGATATACAATTAGGGTTTTAAAACAAGCTTAACAGTCTTGGGTTTAAAATTAACATCTATGCTCATAAGAATCAAGTACATCTAGATTCCTTCTATACAACAAAATATTTATACCTTTTATACAGCATAAGAGCTATACAATCTAATAAACGTGAACCATAGATCCCCTTGCCATTTCTAATTCTCTCGTTGCTTCTAGGAAAAGAACCTATGAGCTGAAAAATAATAGGGTGAGTTGCAAAACCCAATAAGGTTTAAGTTACACTAGCATTTAATAAAAATGCATGTAAATCAAATATTTTATAAATATGCCGAATTGATAAATATTCTTCATATAATTCTTAAAATAAATTATGAACTTTCGTTTAAAGATACGCCATTTTCCTTTAATGTAATAATAAAATGACAGAATGAGAAACTTACATTAAATAACTTTTGTTACAACTTTTGGGAGGTTTCAAACACATTGTGCTAGGCATCTAGCATTCCCCACAATACTAGAAAATCCCAGGATCATATCTGAATATATCACACCCTCTTCAATGTGCTCAAGTCATCAACTATGAGGATTAGCTAGCATCCTCCACAAGTTGGCATTTTCCAACAAGGGTGAATACAACGGAGACCTCACCACTTTTAATTGCCAATCAATTAATATTTTCCATGGAAAGCCAGATATATACCCCTACTAACCGAGTTCAAATCATAACAATGGACATAACCCAAAACCAAAGCTTTCTAAAAATCATTCTTTTACATAAACATTTCATAAAAGTAGCATATCCACATCATTCTTAAATGGGAGAGTGTTTGCTACATACTTGTATGTAGCAATTGCTACATAGTGGGTTAGGTGGTAGTGAAAAATAAGTGACAAGTGTCCAAGGGTCCACCTGGTCAAGTGCATTGCACATGACCCTTGGACACTTGTTGCTTCATTCTGCTGCCACCTATTTTATGTAGTAAATCATCTCCCTTCTTAAATATCATGTTTGTGATATGTTTAATAGCACCAATATGCTTAAAAATCATATATAAGATTTCAAAAGTTCATGAACATATCTCTTTACTAAAATTATTATGTATTAAAACATTTTAACTAAAAATGTTGCATACAATCATAATTTTACTAAACAAATCTCATGCTTACCTAATGCCCATTTCACATATACCTTACCTAAAAGCAGAAGACACAAGAGATTATGATAAGAGGAGCTCAAGTGTCCACATTCTCATCACTTAAACAAAGGATCAAAACTTATTACTAACAATTCTTCTTAATTACATAAAATTGCACATGAATCCCAACCTAACTCTCAAACTCAAAAAAAATCTTAATTCCCACCTCAAAGAGGTTCTTCACGGTACCATAAATTCATACATCATATGCTTAAGTGCATGTTTACCAGAAGCATGCATCTAACATAAAACACAAAAACTAAGAAGATTCTTGTCATTTCTTTGAGCATGATAAAGTTCAATCAATTAGAATTCATTTTAAAAGATACTGTACTAAAAGACAAGTCTCAAAGTTGAGTTCCTTTCTTTGAGACACTCAGCCAATGTGACTAATTACTAGTAGTATTTAGGTTATAGTGATACATAAGTCCATTTTTTATTTATTTATTATTATTAGATTGCAATTGAAATTTTATGAATTATTGTTAGATTGCAATTGAAAGTATAGTAGCTGACATATAGTTAATTCCTTAATAACATTAGCCCCTTGTAAAATTTTGCACTTAATCATTACTTTGCTGAAACAGTAAAATCCATAGACCAAGTTATATGTTTATGAAGCTTTAATTTGGCCTTAACAAGCAACATAACGGAAATTTCTTACAGCAACTTTTATATATATTAAACTTATAAACCAACAAGAAAACCTATTCAATTCATAAATTAAATACGTAATGAATCAGCACCTTTCCATAATAATCAGTTAATTTGTTCTATTGAGAGAGAGATTCTGTGAGAGAGGGGAGGGGCTGTTGGTGAGGGTGACATAGGGACGGCACAAGAACAAAAGAAAGAGAACAAAAAGGGGTAGCAATGAAAAGATAAGGGAGAAAGGGGTGGGGCCGTGGGAGTACGTGTCTTGTACAAGGAAAAATGGGCTGATGCCTCACCCCTTTAAAATCAGAATTTCTATTTTACTACTCCTTAATTATGCTCTATTTTCTAAAAAGCCCAACTAATGAAAGAAAATTTCATATAAGCCATTAAGTATTGTTGATTTTTTTTAATTCCTTATGAAAGTAAACTTTACAAAAAATAATTCATCTAAAAAAATAAATAAATCACATTTCTAAAAATTTGAGTAATTATATTATCCCCATTAATTAAGCATATAATTTGGTTGGGAAATTACAAATATCATATTGTAAATCTATTATTATTATTATTACAAATAAAAATAGTTTCTTATATAAATTTATAAAAATAAACATATAAATTTATTTAATATAAAAAATTAATGTACAATTATAAATTCATTCAATGAACTAATACTTTGATAGAAATGCAAACTTTGTTAACCTAAAAGTCTAAATAAATAAATAAAAATCTCAAAGAATGTGTCATATTGCAGAACCTCATATTTTTCCTCTCTTTGCTTTTATATATAAAACTAGTTGTTAACTCATGTTTTGCAAGATTTTACTCTTGAATATTTAAACTTGATTTACTTTACATCCATATCTTGTCAAAGAATGCAATCCTTAAGTATTCAAACTAAAATTAAGAAATGTCAGTTTTAAAACTTAAACAGATTTCAATCCTTCATCATTTTTGAAAATTTTTCTTGGTAAATTTTTGCATTATCAAGAAATTTTGGATACTTTAAAAAAAGAAAAATTAGATTGTTGGATGAAAAATTATAGAGGTTAGTAGCATATCTTGTCAACAATCATAATCTCATAAACAAACAAACAAACAAACAAACAAAAGAGAGAGAGAAAGAGGTGAGACTCGTGAGAGACATTTATACTACTAAAATTATAGAAATTTGTATAAACCACAACAATGACTATTATACAATTATAGAGTTGGACTATGTCCCAACTCTATCACATTCTAAGAGCTCAAATGACCAAAAAAAATAAATAAATAAAAAGTCTATCGAGCACGTACCACCAATAATCCCAACACAATTTCTTTTATATGCTTCCATAGCCGTAATGTATATTTGTGTAATCTATTATAGCAATGTGATAATGTAGCAACACCAAATTTGGCGACACGTACATTATAGCAACGCATGGAGATATATCAACCAATGTTTACATGCAATTTCTTGTTCACAGTCATATCATACAAATAGAGCCAAAGTGGTATTTTTGAAGCCAAGAACTCACCAGCACCACCAACAGCAGAAGCAGAGCAATTTAAAGGACCATAGGTGTACCATCCGTAATAGGACTCAACAAGATAATTCACTCTATTGCAGTGTAGCATGCAAGGTCTGTTTTTCATCTTCCTCCAGTCTTTCTTATTGTTTTTGATCACATAGGAAAAACTAGGTAGAACATGGAAGGTCATACCGTTTCAAATTGTTCACCCTCTCCATAGTCAATAAATTTGCATTTATATTCAATTTTAATCAACTGGAGGAAGTCAGATAACAGGCAATCCTTAGACGGTTAATTTCAAATTGTTTACTTCTCAGTTCATCTAATAAGCCTGTGGGTGCTGGGGCAAAAAGTTCTCCATATAGCATTCCCACATTCCCACACATGGTTAATTTTAAAGACTATTTTTAGCTTGTAAAGATCTCAAAACATAAAATAGGAAAAAATAGGGAAAAGAAAATACAAACACACAGAAAAGAACACTAAAAATTTAACTGTCCACGTACTGACTGTTTGTAGAGGTATGGAACATGCAAGATATTTCGAAAGAAAAAATAAATATTTAGAGAAGAAAAATAATGGAATTTTGGTTGCTTTGAGGGAACTAAGGCCTCCAAATTTGGTAAAATTGACTATTTTGAGGGAGTCCAACCTCCTACACAACTTGTACTTTCAGTGCATAATATTTGATGAATTTTTTTTTTTTTTTTTTTGTGGAAATTCTGTAGAATTCATACACATAATGCAACATTCAATAATGTAAAAGATGGACCAACTTCTCCTAAACCTGCGGCCATAGTAACCATATTCCTAAAACTAGATTACAAAATGGCGGCTTTAGGATTATTTTTTTAGAGTAGTCATTTAGGAGAATTCACGATCACGTACAATATTTTTTTTGTACTTTTTTTTTTTTTAAGGAAAAATGAAATTATGATTATTTTTATGTAATGGGCTGAATGAGTTACAAATTTAAATGGTTAAGGATTTTTATTTTTTGTTTTCGAGTAGGCTTTTTTTTTTAATAATTTGTTCATTGTGTTGTTTCGTTTAGTCTTGTTTTTATTTGGGGTTTTTTTTTGACTAATTTTTATTGTTGTTATTAAGCTTTTTTACATTTGGAGGCCAAAATTATTTTTGGAGTAATGCTACATACACAATATTTTCACAACAAATCTTATACGACAAGTTGTTATTGATTGGTTTAAAAGTGATGTTAGTGTTGGGCCTAAATTAAAATTAGCAATTGTTCACAACATTTTTGGGTTTAAGGGGTTAAGGACTATGTTTGGAGGCCAAAATTACTTTTGGAGTAATATTACATCCACAACATTTTCACAACAAATCTTATACGACAAGTTGTTATTGGTAGGTTTAAAAGTGAGGTTAGTGCTGGGCTAAAATTAAAATTAGCAATTGTTTACTACATAAGATTTATTGTGAAATTGTTGTACACGTATCATTACTCTTATTATTGAACTCAAATTCTTGTGATTTTCAAGTTACAATGTTCAATATTTTTATTAGGGTGGTCACAATAGGTTAGCTTAGTATATAATTTTTTTTTTTTTTTTTTGTTTTGTTTTGTGGCAAAGATATACATTTATTTGCAAGTTAGGGTGGTCCTATGACCTCCCTAGCTTAGAGGTGGAGCCACCAGTGGCAATAATAACTCAAAGGTAAAATATCCTTTTACACTAGTTAGGTTATTCTCAATTGGCAAGAGAATGTAAACATTTTAACACATAAAATGGAATGTGAAATAATCAATGAAAAAAAGTGAGGTTAGAGAATAAACCCTAAGTCAAATATCAACCGTCTACTCTCACTAACCCATAACTCAATCGATGCCTATATAAATAGTAACAATCGATGCCTATATAAACTAGCCACATATATGCTCATCATCATTCTTCTAATTGTTGACAGGTTTTAGCCTTACAAGATAATCAAACAAATGAGAAAAATGAAGACCTAGACAATGTAACATTTGGAGACAAAAAATACCTCACAGAATCATCCAAGAGGAGGAAACTAAGGAGGAAAGCAGCCCCTTTGAGGGCCCCAATGTTTTAATCAAGTCCTCATGATAGGGACATACTTATATGTATCATCATTTCTGATATGTAATTGTAAGATTGTAACTTCTTTACATTTAGTATTCCATTTTACCTTTTAATTAATGTTGAGTGTAACCTGGATATTAGAATTATATTGATGATCATTAAGATGCCTTAGCATTGTTTTGCTACCTTATTTCGTCTAGAAATTCAATTTGTTGTCAAGAACCTCTATAGAACTCCGTTAAGGTCTTATTTTTATGTAATTAGCATATTCTATGACAAAACATACTTCACTTGTATTTGGGTAGTTCTAAGTGGATTTAAAAATATTTTGAAGTACCTTGAAAAGGTTTTTCAAGTAGTAGTATTGAACACATGAAGACTGCACAAAGAAACAAGTGTGAAAAGCTGAAAACTGGTGGCTCGATACTTGCTTCTATTGAGAATCAATGAACCTCGATACCTTTCGATCTTCAAGCTTCATAGATCCAGAATTCTCAGATCTATTTTTTGGCCTATGATGAAAATGCTTTTCTAGGGTTTTGTTCTCTAACCTACTAGATGATATAAAAACGTTTTTTTATTGCCATCATCATACACAAAAACTCACATAAAGAATCTACATACTTCTTGTAAAGTTACTGCGTTCTTATGTGTCTTAAGATTTTGTAACCAAATTGCTTTCTCTTCTACAAGTGTATAGTGAAGAACTTTGCAACCAACAACAAGCTTCAAGTTGCTGGGAGTCAGTCACAGATTGGAGATTTGTGCAATTGAAGAACTCTCTATAAGATCAAGTCTAATTGGAGATTAGTGTAAGGATTCTACAATAGGTAGGTGCTTTGGGATAGATTAGGAGGGTAAGATTCCTTGTACTTGTAATAATTTGATTCTTGATTAGTGGATTCTTGGGAGTAATGACCTGAAATTCATTCGGTAGGGTTTTTTGCCTTGTGAAGTTTTCTCCCATTAGTTAACAAATCACTATGTCAAATTTAATTAATTTTTGCTACACCCTAGATTAGAATTGTGATTTTGTTTGTTACTTTACGTTAGTGCATATAATTTGACCTAATTAATCAATTTAGGTAATTGAATTAATTGGGGTCAATCCAAGGGCTGAGCATCTCAGTAAAAAAATCATAAAGGAATACCTAAAGAAACCAATGTGTAAAATGGAGTACGTTAATGGGTTCTACCATATGTATCCTAAACATATAGAGGAGACCGACTTTTGTGAGAATCATGGCATTATGGTTTGGCTGAAGGGGAGGAAGATTCTTATTTGTGGTGTTCCACCACAGCCCTTTAGGGGAAGCTTTCACTAAGGAAAGTTTCCATAATTAAAGGGTAAAAATGTAGTCATCTTAAGGTGCATGCTAGTAGATAAAATAGAGAACTTTTGTTGAAATCGAGAGCCATCCAATGACCATAGAACCGTGATATCTACAATAGAACCAAAGAAATCTTTTATGGTTATAAAACCTAAAATAGAGAAAGGAGGTCTATTGAGATAGGGATGTCAAGAGGGATGGGTCAGCGGAGTGAAAACTGAGGAACCAAAAGAGAATGATAAAAGGGGGAAACAACAACACAACCATTAGGGCAAAAGCAAAACCTAGCAACACATGGAGAAAGTAGGGAAAGTAAAGAAAATGAGGGAAGGAAACTATCATTTAGAGTAATGTCAACATGCACCCATGGGCAGCGCCATGTATAGTTTGAACCCCCTGAGCTAGCAATTTTTTTTTTTTTTTATAAATATAATATATTTTGTTTTTTTATTTGACCCTCTTAAATAAAAATTTGAACACTTTGACTCTAATTTTTTTAAAACCCACTAGAAATAAGTTTAATTATGATCATCTTAACAATACTGTGATATTTTTAAATACAAAAAAATGCCTAACAACAGTCCAATTTTATCTAAAATCTGGGAGAAATAGTAAGCCCAACAACAAAGTAAAATTTTTTTTTTCATCTAAAATTGGTTTAAAAAACTCATTTAGATCTTAATAAATTTGAAATAAACTAATGGAAAGTTCATAGTTTACATTGTACTATCATTGTAATATTTACATTGTTTCTAAATAAATGTGTACAATGTTGTATAGTTTTTGCAAATGTGTGTAGTATAATTATCTATAATATAAATCTTACATTGATAGTACAATGTAAACATATAATTGTCATGAATTAATAAATAAAAGTATTTTAAGCAGTAATAATTAAAATTCACTTAACAACAACAATTAACATGTTCATTATATTAAGAAAAAATATGTCATATAAACCTGTAGTTTATTTTTTATTCTATTACTAGAACGTACTATAAACAAATTTGTAATAAGTAAACCATTTAGACCGTAAGATTCATATTTACCTAAGATATATCTTTTTACTAACCCCCCTATAGAAAAATCCTAGAGCCACCACTGCATGCACTAGTAGGAATTTCCTCTCTCCCACTAAACCTTCCTCACCTGAATCTCTTGGAGGGAGATGTCTAAGCAAAACCACTTTGATTCGAGTCTAAAACCTCACAAGTCTTATGCAACCTTGGGTCAAAGCATTACATTTGTGAGAGTTGAGCTCAAAAACTCTGCGGCCAACCCATTTTATGAAGTTTATATATATATATTTACACCTGGTGTAACTCTAAGCAATGTTATACCACTCAATATTTTTTAATAGAATGCCAATTTTGACTAATCCATAGTTGAATTACATTATCTTCATATATTCTCCATGCTTGCAAAATTTCAAGGTAATTGAATATCAATAGCCATGTCATCAATCAATTGTTTAAATTCAGATTTTTGTAGTTTAAAATAATGCATAAAAAATGAGTTTATGGATGAAATGGTAAATAACATCCGATTAGCATGAAAATTGACATGCATGTTAATAACGTATAGAACATTGTAAGGGAGTGGGCTGTGCTAGTGGTGTTGGGCTACCTCTTGCTGCACTAAGCCCAAGTTTTCTGGATAAGAGAGTCGGAACCGGCCCAGCTTCAGCTTAAGTTAGTCCGTCTTGTCCGCAAATAAGGCCAAATCTGCCAGAGACGTGTTCACGGCAGGCGAAACTGTTTCAGACAAATCGTAGCAGGCAGACATAATAATAATGAAATAAACAGAAAATATCTAGCCACTTTAATGGGGAATTGACCAAATAGCCCTTAAAATCAATTACAATAACAATACTATTTGTTTTCTTTTTTAACGGAAGAGTAAAAAGGCATAACAGAGGACATCAAATGTTTATAATCATGGGTTAGTCGGAATATTAGAGGAAATCGACCAGAAATTCAATCCGCAAGAGCAGAACCACAAAGGGGAGAACGTTCCTCCTCAAAGCAGTCAATCTCTCAGGAAAGAGTCTTGCCGTAGAGGTTAACCGCCCTGAGGGAAACGGGTCTGAGTGGTTTTCTGCGTAGGTACTCTCGACTTTTCTTACAAAGGGCCAGATTTCATGAGGGAGAGAAGGGACTAATCTACCGGTGCATGCCCACCTTTCTAATTCTCACTATTTCTTTCTTTCTTCTCACTTCATTTTCTTTGCTATTTCATTTAAGTTTTCTATTTTTTAGTCAAAGTTTCGTTGTTCCTCCTCCCTCTGTTCACGGCAAGACCCTCCTTTTATAGTGCCTGCCGTGACCCAATTTTACTGTTTTAACCCTTAACTCCCTTTGTCTGGTCTGGGTGTACTAGCCGACCATCACTGTTCCGTCTGTGTGTCGTCCTCCCATCGCCAGACAAGAAAGAGTATTTTGTTTGCTAGTCTGCCGTGGCACCCTTTCCTCCTACGGTCTGGGTTATTTCTCTCTCCCTATCCCTCATGGCATGCACCTCATGGTTCCAACTCAGCTTGCCCCTTTTGGGTAGTAAGCCATCCCAGCAGGACACCTCCCCTAAAGAGCCTGAGTCGGAACCATAAAAATATATTTTTCCCCTCTCCCCACCACCAAACCATGCCCTCTGATCCTTTGACCCCCCGACCTCACCATGCTCTGTATTGGCTGGGTACAGGCTGGTGGTGCCTGGGCCTTGCGCGTGCCTTCATTCCATATGTGTCCAGAACTTGCCTGCTGCCCATTCGTCTGCCGTGGTCTGGAGACTCGCCGTCCATGTTTTTTGACCTCTTATGTGGGCTGCTCTTTGTTTTCCCACTCCTCTCAGAAGTTGGGCTTTATTTGATGATGAGTCTTACATTTTTTGGCCCATTCCTTAGTTTCCTTTATTTCTTGCAATGTCGTTCTGTTATTCCTGCTATAATAACTTAATCCTCCTGGGCCTCTTTTAGGCCAGCCGTTTATTCCTTCTCTCAGTGGCTTGGCATGGCCACTGGTTTGCTTTTATTTATAGGCTCCTATGTTCCTTTTGGCTTTCTTTTGGGCTTCCTCGGCCCGTTTGCTTTCTTTGGGTTTCCTCGGCCCTTTTGCTAATTCTACATTCCCATGGGCTTTTTACTAACTTCATTGGGCTTCCCTGACCCAATAACCTTATTCTCATCCTTGGGGTTTATGGGCCTGCCATAAACTCCTTACTTTCTTAGTTTGCATTACTTTGAGCCTGCGGTGGCCCTTTCTCGTTTTTCTACCTCATACACTGCCTATAAGATGCTATTTCTCTCTTTCCGGGCTTCTTTGAGCCCACTTGCCTCTTCAAGACCCATTTGTTTATTTCTTGGGCCTGTGATCCATTATTCCTGCCGCTTAGGCCTAATGGTTTTGCTGTCTGCTTTGTCAATTCTTTATTGCCCTTGTTATTGGGCTTTCTCTCTTCCCACCTCAATTCTCACAAATAGCCCTCAACATTTAGCCCCTTGAACATATGAAACGTTCCTGCGGTTCATATGTGAATGAAAAGACGTTTCTGCCCTTCTCTCTTCTCATCTTTTTCTTCTTCTTTTTTCGCGGGTCTTTTTTTTTTAAGCTGTAGACCCCTTCTTATATATATATATATATATATATATATATATATTTTCCTTCCTACTACGAACAGGGTTGTCTCTTCGAATTTCCCAGTTTGGCAGTTATTTTCTAAGCATAGTCGCCACTTCATTAATTTCATCCCATTCTGATGGCTGACCCATCACCTTCCTTTGTACTGTTATTAATGACCTGGGTATTTAAAGAGGAATCCTTCTACACTTTAAATACAAACTCCTTCTTTTCTAAGAACACATATTCTCTGTCTCTTACTCTTCATTATCTTTTCCTTTTCAAACACCCGTACCCATCTTCTCTGACTAAGTCCTCTCACCATGTCACCGGTGAAAAACCAAGGCTCTTCCCGTCGTAAAGGGAAGGCAATCACTTCCGACTCTCCCGCCATTCCTGACGTAAGCGAGGAGACAGAACACTCCGATTTGGAGCAGTCCGCTGGGGAAGAGACACAGCATGACCCCAACAGTGAATGTGCCCCTTTGATCGATCCGTGGTATAAAGCCCACCCTCACTTTCCAAAAGTTCCTGGTGACTATGCGCCGCCGCCATTAGGTCGCGTATGGCTTACCCTTGGCCGGCGAAACCCCGACATCTCTTGGGCTCCGATAGCATCTTCAATCCCCGATCTAGCCATTCGCCAAGGCATCTCACTTCCCGTACTCATTCATTTTGAATTTGGGTCTGGCACTGCCTTGGGTTGGAGAGAATGGGTCGACAGTGAGTTATCTGATACGGGCTTCGTGGGGCTGTTGCAACGAGCCTGCGTCTTGAAAGCTATTGTCTCATCTCGCTGCCTATCGAACTTACGGGACCTCTACAACCTCCGACATTTGGTTCGGCGGTGGTGTAGCACCACCCACACCTTCTTTTTCTCATGTGGCGAACTCACCGTTACCTTTGAAGATGTGGCCAATCAGTTACTCCTGCCCATTCTTGGTGATGCCAATCTTGCCACCTCAGAGTTTTCTCCAGAGGAAGAGGCTATTGAGGCCGAACTAAGGAAAAAGATGGCCGGAAACGCCAAACTGTCATACTGGGTTAGTTCTTCTTCTAAGTTTTTTGTAGCTGCCCGCCGTGCAACTTTTGTTGCGTTTTGGCTTTGTTTTTGGGTCCCACCCCCACTATGCCATAAAGCCTTTGTACTTTCGTTTAGCCATTAAAATATCTGCTAGGGTGAGCCTGCCGTTGGCCCCCATGTTCCTAGGGCATCTGTATGTCCAATTAGACATTCTTCGTAGTGATGAGAGTCAGGCTAGGTCCTGCCATATAGTTACCTCTTCCGTCCACTGTACCATACTGCAGCAGTTGTTATTTAAGCGTTGTGCTCAATACTTGGCAAAGTGCAGATCTGCTCGCTTTGCTAGAGATAAGTACCAGACATGTCTGAGGGTAATTACTGACTTTTGCGGTAGGTTTGAGTCTGATTTTCCGCTTGCTTTCCGCTAGTCTGGCTTAAAGCCCACTGGCTATTCTTTTGATGAAGGCGTTGGTTTTTCTTGGAGGACCTATAGAAACTTGGGTGCAAATTATACATGTATAGATCCTGCCATGGGTTCGTTTGTTGACACCATTGGGACTACTACCCCCTTGGTTAATTTTGATGAAACAGGGATTACTTATCTAGCGGCCACTAATGCCAGATGGCTACCTTACCTAGTCGACAAAGACATTAGTTTTGTTCACTATCCTGCTAACCGGGTGAGAAGGCAGTTTGGGTTAGATCAGGATATCCCTAATGACATTTCCTTCCTTATGGAATCTCCTACTTCAGTCCGCCCTTTCCTGTGGCATATTGCCTTTGAATTTTGGAGGCAGCGCTTTAGTGCCATTACAGTTCCCAGTTCACTAAGGGAGGGCCTCTGTACTCCTCCTATGCACAGTTACTGGCATGCGGTGATGACTACATTTGTGGATGAGCTAGTGGGTAGCCGTGGCTTCTCTTTTATTCCCCCTGATGGGCTAGGTATGGTCATCTCGGTTAACCCTCGCTTGCTTCTTCCTTCCAAGTCTGTTTTAGTGTATGCTAGGAGACAAAACCGGTTAGCCATTTTTGAATGGGACGCAGAGAAAAAAGGATGGTATTGGCATGCTGGTGATTATCCTCCCGGTTAGGAGAAAAAGGTCAAAGTAATAAATATCTCTGTACCAAGTAAGAAAGCTCCTGCCAAGCTTAAATCTGCCGGCAAAGCCAAGCCTGCCACCCCACTACCACCTACAAGTGCTTCCCTGGCTAACAGAACTCGAGGTAGCAAAAGGAAGACAACCCCTCATCCTGTGTCTGCTGCTAAGCGGAGGGTAAATTATCTCTCCCTTTTTTTTGACAAAAATACATTTTAACTTTCTTGCGGCTAACCTTGCTAATTTCCTCTTCCTCCTTCCTTTTAGTCTAAGAATAAAAAGGACTCGTTAGTTACGCGCCCTATCTTGCTTGATGAGCCCGAATCCGAGGTAAGTCTCTTTTCTTCACTTCTTCTTTTTTTTTCTTTTTTGCACGTGTTCCCTCTACTACGTGTCTTTTGTTTTGCTTAATAATTCCTTTGGTCTTCACGTCAGTATTTGTATTCACCTTCTTCCCATTTTTTTTTTAGGAGGAGCCCGAACCTCTATCCATATATCGCCCTACTGCTGAGGAGATTTCTGCCTCCATGGGTGTACCATTGGAAGGCTTTTTTTTATGAGGCCGATGTGGTATTCGCAACACCCGCTCCCTCTACTGCTGCACATAAGGCTCCTGCTAAAGCTCCCACCTCTTCCGCCAAGCCGGTACCCAAAGAAGAGGGTACTCATATCGAAGGGGTTGGTGAGACTACACCTTTGTCCGCCGAGACACCCGTTCCTCCAAAGAGAGCCATTTCTCCTACCACCGTTCAGACCAAGACCGCTCCTTCTGTTCTGCCACTTGTTATTTCGACTAGTGACCCTTTTGCAGCTATCTCCTAGGCTGCAAAGGGCGGTGCTTCCCTCATTGTTACTCCTTCCTCCATTCTTGGTTCCGCTACCTGTGGTCCTGATATGGACTTATCCTCTGAGGAGTCTGATGACATTCTTGAGGATCCCGATGATGCGCCCATCCTGAAGAAGAGGATTTCTAATTCCGATGAAAAGGAGAGTGCTTCGCCCGAGCCTGACTTCATAGGTATGTATCTTTCCTCCCCTGCTCTTTCCTTTTTTTTTGTACTTGCATTTTATTTGCACGCCTATCTCCTTACTTGCAGAGACTTTTGAGGGGCCAGGAATTGCAGCAGGCGTGGAAATGTCTGCTCCTACCACACCCATAGCGCCCATTCCTATCACACCTTCAGCACCCTTTTCAGCCGTACCTACTGCTCCTGCTTCTGCTGTACCTACAGTATTTCTTTTTGCTACACCCGCAGCCCCCATTCCTGGTAGCTCTGGCAAGTTTCCTTTCCCTTTTATTATATCCTTTTTTTTTTTTTTTTTGTAAATCTTCTTTTCCCAGACCACGGCTTCCCATTTTACCTTGCGTTTTTTTTTTATATAAGTCCACTTCCTACTGCCCCTTCTCCGTTTGAGGTGGGTAGCAGTTCCGCCGCCGTCCCAGATGATGCTGCAACCTTCTTTGCCCGCTTTGACCAGCCGGAGGTTAACGACCTTGGCCCGACAGACTTTTGGGCTTCTGGTCCTCCTTACGTGGATTTTTATGGCTTCCGAGTTCCCGAGGATTGCGTTTCTCACTTGGTGATGATCTACAACAGCTGTGGTAATTTTATGCAAGAATTCCGTCTTGGCCGTTCTGCTAGGGAGCATTTCTTGAAGATGTTAGGATGCGTGCTGAACAAAATTGAGCACAACTTTATTGATTCTTTTTCTGCCGAGAGAATCCTGCAGTGGAGGGTCGTGATTCAGGAGCTTATTAGCATGGGCTTTGCTGTGAAGTTTGTTCTCGATCACCTCCGTGAAGTTGCTCGAGCCCTTTTTATGAGGAGAGTTCAGCCAGCCATTGATGCTATAGATGCCCGTATCGAGCTTCTGAAGAAAAAGGTGGCAGATTTGGAGGGTCCTCGTGAGCGCCTTCTTTCCGGCGTTAGTGGGCCCAGTCGTTTTGGAGACCAGACTCTCATTTCCGAACTCCATTGATGATGACGCAGTTCCCTTCCCTTTTCTTTGTTTTCCTGTTTTTGTCATGTCACACATAACACTTATATGTTTCCTATAGTGTTTATTTGGTGTGTGTTTGTCACAGTTTGGGTTTGTAATCATGATACTACACCATACTACTTCTTTTACTATTGCTATAACATGGTGCTAATACTTTGTACTTTTTCATTACATACTCATGAAAGCACGTTACAACTTTTTCTTCTGTGACATAGTCACTTGGAGGAATAAAAAAAAAAAAAGCAGTGAAGGAAATATAAAGTTTTTTTTTTTTTTTTTTTAACAAAAGAAAGGGACAATCACATAACTCTTTTCCCTAAGCATAATAATATTTTAGCCATTTTCCATTGATGGGATCCATCAAGTCCCTGCCATCCACTTGAGTTAGGCGATAATACCCACTTTGATGCGCTTCCCTTATCACAAGGGGTCCCTCCCACTTTGGTGCAAACTTAGATGATCCTGCCAGGCCTCGCCTGACATGGTCTACCACCTTTAACACAAGTTTTCCTTCTGCAAACACTTTTTCCTTGGTCATCCTACCGTAGGCTTCAATCATCTTTCATCTATATCTTCGGCTGCGTTCTTAGGCTTCTTCTCTCTTTTCATCAAGCCCTTCTAGGTCCTCGCACCTTTCTGCCGTGAAGACTTCTCCCTCCTTTTCTTTTTCTCGCATCTGCATGACTCTCAGGGACGGTGTCATTATTTCTGCCGGGCTCACTACCTCAGTTCTATAAACTAAGGAAAAGGGTGAAAAGTCTGTGGCTAACTTTGGTGATTTTCTATAAGCCCAGAGAGCATCTGGCAGGTGTGTCGCCCATCCTCCCGTATACTCTTAGCTCATTTTACTGATGATCTTTATGAGAGTTTTGTTTGTTGCCTCTGTCTGCCCATTCCCTTGAAGGTAATAAGGTAATGACCTATGGTGCTTGACTTGGTAGAACTCTAGCATCCTCTTTACATCACTGTTGACAAATGGCGTGCCGTTGTCACTGATGATCCTGCGAGATACCCCAAATCTCACAATTATATTTTCTTTGATGAAGTTTTCCACTGCTCCCCCTGTGGCCTTGCAGAGTGGCACTGCTTCTGCCCACTTAGTAAAATACTCTGTAGCCACTAATATCCATATATATCCACGTGATGGTGGGTTGACTGGCCCTACTAAATCTAACCCCCAAGTGTGGAAAGGTCATGGGGTGACCATGCTGTGTAAGCCCTATGGATGGGTATGAATCAAGTTGGCTTGTATTTGACAACTGTGACACCTTTTTACAAATTCTGCCGCATCTCTTTTTATGGTTGGCCAGTAGTAGCTCATCTGCAGCAAGCATCTGTAAAACTTTTTCTTCCCCTGGTGTTCACCACATTCCCCTGAATGTACTTCTTTATCATTTCTTTTGCTTCTTTAGGGTCCAAACACCTTAAAGGGTCCCCATCATATCCTTTTTTGAAAAGGACCATGTTATGCAAGAACTAACGTGTTGCCAACCTCTTAAGCTTGTATCTTTCACTGTGCTTTTGTAGCAGGATGCCCTCTGTTAGGTACTGCATGAAAGGGCTTCTCCAATCCTCACTGACAAATACAGCGTAACTTTCCTCCCTGTCTGCCGCAAGCTGGCAGGTCCCACACTGCATTTGGACTTGATCTGTATCTTTACCCATACTTGGCCAATAGAAACCTGCCCTCTAAAGTCTACGGTAAAGACTGACTTCTCTGCAGGACCCGCAAGTCTTGTCATGTATTTCTTTCAATTTTATCTGGGCTTCTTCCTACCCCATGCATCTGGATAAGACCCCACCTAGCAATCTGCGATACAACTCTTCTTTTACCAAGGCGTAGTCTTTTAATATCTTTAATTCTGCTGCATCGTCTCCTTTTATCAAGATTTCCTTTATAGGGATCCGCCAATCCCCTTTGCCCTGTTCCTCCCGGAACTTTTCCTTCAACACCTCAATGATGGATTCTTCCCTCTTGCTGACTTCTATCCTGGTGCTACTCCTTTTGAAAATTATTTGCGAACCCAGTGCGGCTAATGCGTTCGCAAACCGGTTTTCATTTCTCGAAGCATGCTCTATTTCAAAGGTTGAAAATTTTTCTTCCATTCTCTGGGCCATAGCTCTGTACAGGGCTAGGCTAGGCTCCTTTAAGGAAAAGCTTCCCATGGCCTGGCAGACAACCAAGTTCGAATCTCTCAATACTCTCAAATGTTTGACTCCCATTTCGAGAGCTGTGGCAAGCCCGATTAGGTAGGCTTCGTACTCGGTCGTGTTGTTTGAACAGGGGAATTCTAGCTTAAATGACAGCGCCACTACCTTGTCTTCTTCATGATACAAAACTACTCTCACCCCTCCGAAATGGGTAATAGAAGACCCATCAAATTTCATTACCCACTATTCTTTGACCTCTTTTGCCATGGCTACTGCCCCTGGAACTTCATCATCCAGCGAGAATTCTTCCTTTCTTGGAAACTGTGCCAATAATTATGCTATAGCCTGACTTTTCACTACCCTAGGTGTCCACATTCTCAAGTCGTATTGTGATAACTGTAGCAACCACTGGGATATCCTGCCGGAGAGGATCGGCTATTGTAACAGAGCTTTAATGGCATGGGACTTAGTCATCAGCAATACTTCGTAGGCCAAGAAATAGTGACGCAACCTCTGCGAAGCGTATACAATGGCCAAGAGGGATGGGTCAGCGGAGTGAAAACTGAGGAACCAAAAGAGAATGATAAAAGGGGGAAACAACAACACAACCATTAGGGGAACCAACCCAAAAGCAAAACCTAGCAACACATGGAGAAAGTAGGGAAAGTAAAGAAAATGAGGGAAGGAAACTATCATGTAGAGTAATGTCAACATGCACCCATGGGCGGCGCCATGTATAGTTCAGGGGTTCAAATGAACCCCCGAGCTAGCAATTTTTTTTTATATTTGACCCTCTTAAATAAAAATTTGAACACTTTGACTCTAGTTTTTTTTTAAAACCCACTAGAAATAAGTTTAATTATGATCATCTTAACAATATTGTGATATTTTTAAATACAAAAAAATGTCTAACAACAATCCAATTTTATCTAAAGTCTGGGAGAAATAGTAAGCCCAACAACAAAGTAAAAAAAAAAAAAAATTCATCTAAAATCGGTTTAAAAAACCCATTTAGATCTTAATAAATTTGAAATAAACTAATGGAAAGTTCATAGTTTACATTGTACTATCATTGTAATATTTACATTGTTTCTAAATAAATGTGTACAATATTGTATAGTTTTTGCAAATGTGTGTAGTATAATTATCTATAATATAAATCTTACATTGATAGTACAATGTAAACATATAATCGTCATGAATTAATAAATAAAAGTATTTTAAGCAGTAATAATTAAAATTCACTTAACAACAACAATCAACATGTTCATTATATTAAGAAAAAATATGTCATATAAAACTATAGTTTATTTTTTATTCTATTACTAGAACGTACTATAAACAAATTTGTAATAAGAAAACCATTTAGACCGTAAGATTCATATTTTACTTAAGATGTATCTTTTTACTGACCCCCCTATAAAAAAATCCTAGAGCCGCCACTGCATGCACCAGTAGGAATTTCCTCTCTCCCACTAAACCTTCCTCACCTGAATCTCTTGGAGGGAGATGTCTAAGCAAAACCACTTTGATTCGAGTCTAAAACCTCACAAGTCTTATGCAACCTTGGGTCAAAGCATTACGTCTGTGAAAGTTGAGGTCAAAAACTCTGTGGCCAACCCATTTTATGAAGTTTATATAAATATATATATATATATATATATTTACACCTGGTGTAACTCTAAGCAATATTACACCACTCAATATTTTTTAATAGAATGCCAATTTTGACAAATCCATGGTTGAATTACATTATCTTCATATATTCTTCAGGCTTGCAAAATTTCAAGATAATCGAATATCAATAGTCATGTCATCAATCAATTGTTTAAATTCAGATTTTTGTAATTTAAAATAATGCATAAAAAATGAGTTTATGAATGAAATAGTAAATAACATCCGATTAGCATGAAAATTGATGTGCATATTAATAACACATAGAACATGTAATCCAAAGGTAAGATTTCCAAAATATGAATTTAATAATAAGTTTTTGGGTTTTTGGGTAGTATAACATTGTTTAGAGTTACACCAAGTGTAACTTGAATTCAACTCATATATATATATAAAAGCCCATTGCATGGCGAAATGTGTAGAAAAGTTCTATGACACTGGGAATTAGAAAAAGGTTCCATGAAGCTAGGAACTGATATTTTGGGCTCCACGATTGAAGGGCCTTATGGCTTTGAGAACCAACATCTTAGGTTCCAGAGTAAATGCCTTGTGACTTTGGGAACTTGTATTTTGGGTTTGCCCTATGACTATAGGAACCGATATTTGGATTCCACAGATTAAAGGCCTTGTGGCTCTAGGAACCGATATTTTGGGTTCCACGGATTAAAGGTCATGTGGCTCTGGGAACCAGTATTTTGGGTTTCATGGAAGCATAAAATCCATTGAAATACTCATTTTTCTCTATAACTCTCTTAGTTCCTTTATATGCATATATATATATATATATATATATATATATATATATGTATTTATCCTACCTAGTTGTTTAGATTAATTGTTGTTTGCGCACATATTGGTTCTATAAAATGGATCTATTTTTCGTGGTGGAATCAAACTCAACTCCACCCATAACTCTATTATAGCCTTGAAGAGCCCAAGTCTTACAACTAAAACATGAGTCTGACAAATGACAAAAAAAGGGCCTCCAACAAAAGCCATACTTTATGTTATTTCCTTAATTGGCATACTTTTTTTTAATACTATTAATGTTATTTTTACTATTTCACTGCTTTTTTTTTTTCATTCTTTCTACTTTAATTGACTTTAATACAATATTAATATTTAAATAATTATTTCTTGGTTAATTTTATGCATTTATAGTAAGTGTTACTTCATTTATAGGAATATGATGAAATTATTGTGAAGAATGAAGATAGTCTTCCAATCTTACATAAGCATGCCATTAAATTTTTGAGGCAACCTTGTAGATTCTTTATCATGTGAACATTAGTGGAGTCAAGAGTGTATTTAAAGTAGCACAAACAAAAGTAGAGAAACAAGTTGGTTCCTAAGATGTTGCCTTATTTGGTAAGAATAAACATGACGATGATGAATAAATTTAACACCTTAGAATCTTAAGACTTGGATTTGATTGATCTTGATAAACTTAATGAGCTTTCCAAATATGTTGATCAAGAACAAGATACGAAGATGACACATTAGAGGAAGTGGTTGAAAATATTAATGATGATGTAATTAATAATGTAGATCTTTCATAAAAGATAGTGCACACACAAAATTCGTAAAAAGATAAGTCACACGGTCAAAATATAGTTTAACAAATTATCAATTTATATTGATTTGTATATACGTGAGTACAGTCCTCTGTATGACTCTTTACAATGAAAGAATACAATAAAACTTCTCTGATTCGATCTCTAAGAAACTTTACGATCCGAAGGGCTATGAAGCTTGATCTTGAATCGTGCCTTGATGTCTCCAAGTTGGATGTATGATTGGATGTATTTGATTTGAAGTCGAGGGCCATTGGCTTGATCTAGAACAAAATTGAAGGAAAATCCCTAACTACTTTGATTTGAAGAAGTAGCAATGAGCTTGATTTTGAGGGAGCAAGGGTGCTCTTTTGAACTTAGAGATGACTCTCTATTTTGGCATAGTGTTAATAGGGTTTTCTCTCTCTATTTTTGTGTCCTTTTCTCATATGAGAAGCCTTTATTTATAGGCAACTCTTTTTTTTTTCTTTTTTCTTTTTTTGAGAAAGACACGATTTATAGGCAACTCAAAGGCAAATGTTATCCAAATCAAAGGCAACTCAATAACATTTTATTTGGAATTTTCTCTCAACATTTATTGAGAGTTAATTATGAATTATGAATTTAATTTGGTTTTCCATTTAATAAGAACATTTTATATGAGTCTTTTCTTCTAACGTTGAAACATGGCTTTTTTCATTTGATATTGTCTCATGGCTTGATTTCATTTACTGAATGTCCATATCATCAATTGGAAATTAATTTGATTAAAGATACTCGATTATGATCAATTGAACAGTTATGGATACATCATAAAAATTTTGATGTCTACATATACTCTTTTCTTTTTCTACATAAATTTAGTTATGATGACAAAAACTTACAATAATTTATTTTGGATCTTTGAATAAGTAGAACATTGTTTGATATGTAATTTGATTATTACCTTTAGATGTATATTAGTATTATTGTTTTTCTTTTTGAAACAATAATTTTTTCATAATTATTGAAATAAAGTTTTTAATTAAGTAGATATTTTGAATTGGGTTGGGTTTAAATTACACATGGTGTAACTCTAAGCAATGCTACATCATCCAATAACTTATTATTGAATTCATATTTTAAAATGTTCACCGTTGGATTGCATGTTCTATATGTTCTTAATATGCATACCCATATTCATGCTAACTTATCTTTTTGTGCATTATTTTAAACTATAAAAACTTGAATTCAAATAATTGGTTGATGACATGACTATTGATATTTAATCATCTTGAAATTTTGCAAGCAGCATAGAGAATGTACAAAGATAATTATTGATACCGTATTTTTTCCGCCCTCAATTTGCATGCCAGACCCCTGAAAATCCAAAAATATTATTTTTTCTCTACAGGGCCATGAGAACATCTAGAATGATGTGGCGCAACCAGTTCAAGCACCGGAGCACCCGATGTGCCTTTTTTCGCTAAAATAACCAAAATGCCCCTGGTTAGCCCTAGGTTTGACCAAAGGTCAAATGTGGTCCAAACACTAACAAAACAAAATTTTTCACAATTTTACATCAAACCCGAGCTTCTCGGAGATTTTTAGCAACTCTGACTGAGTTTGACCAAGTTTGACCAGAAGTCGACCCGAGGTGAGCCTAAAAACCCTAATTTTGATCCAGCTGTCAGAACGGGTTGAAACTAATGCCATTATGAAGATTATCGAATTCTCGCTCCAATGACTATTCATGGGTCAAAATCGGAGTTAGAACAGCCGAGATATCACGAAAATCAGGATGACACACCGATCGACGCACCGCAAACTTCAGAAAGCCATAACTTTTGATCCGGCCGTTGGATTTTCAGGTTCCACACCTTTTCAAAATCAGGAAGCCAAGATCTTTCCAAAGGTACCAAGATCCACACTTTTGAGGGCCTTTGAAGGGCTGCTGCCTCGAAATTCGTGCCTGGGGCTATAAATAGCCCCACGCACGCCCTAGACCAGAGAGAAATTTTTCTGATTTTTTGCTCCCTGCCCAGCTTCTCTACACGTTTTTTCTCTCTTCCAAACACCAAAAACAAACAAAAAAAATAACACCCAAAAACACATCAAAGTTTCTTGATTCTTCTCTCTTCACCAAAAACACAAGGTATTATTCTTATACCCAATCTTCCTTTCCTTGGTTCTACACTTTGGATTTAGGGTTTAGGGGTGTGGATGTAGTTTTTCTAGCTATCATCCACACCCCTAACCTCCTAAATCTTTTTCTAGAATTTATCTTGCTATTTTTGCTTGAATAACATGATTTACGGCTTTCTTAGCATATTTCTTATTTTATTGGTGTTTCTATCTTAAATCTCTTTGCTTGTATGCCTTGTGCTATGTTTTCATGCTTAGATCTACTTTTTTTACACGCTTATATGTTTAGATCTACATGCATAGGGTTTTATGCCGTGCTTTCCTTTGTTTCATTCCTCTTTTCGCTTTATTTTGATGTTAAGGTTATGTGCTATAGTCTTGATATCATTTCTATGGTTATGCTTTGCTCAGATCTATGTGTTCATGTGCTTTTCGCCATGTTTTATGCTTAGATCTGCATCCATACATGCTTACGTGCTTGGATTCATGCTCTTCCATGTTTATGTGCTAGCTTTCACACATTCACACACGTTGCCATGCTTATATGTCTAGATCTATGTTTTCACATGCTTGCTTGCTTGGATCTATGCTTTATACCATCTTCCATGTGCTTGTGCGCTCCATGCCATGCTTGTGTGCCGAGGCCTAGACTTGTTTGTCATGCCATGTGCGATTGCAGTCCTTTTGTTCCTTTTATCGCATTTTCTTGTGTTTTGGCCTTTTGGTTCGGACTCAATCTAGGCCCTATGGTATTTGTCATCGTCCATACACCTTGGCCCATATCAAAGGGTTTGGATCACCCGTTTTTCATGTCTGTGCTTGCTTGCTTCTATGTTTTATGCTTGTGTTAACCTCTCTTGTTCTAAGCTTTGCCACATTTGGCACCCTTAGTGGGTTCGTGGTTGTGTGGTTACATTCAATGCCCATGAGGCCTTGTTTGGATGTAGCCATTTGGGATGCATCGCCATGATGCCGATTGCTTCGTGCACACCTATCCCCTTTTCTGCTTCGTGCGACGACTGCTTACCATGTTTTTTTGTGCCACCCACTAGCTCTATGTGCATCTTTACACGCTTATTTACATGTTCATGCATGAGTCTTTCTTGTTAGTGTGTCGTCCATGCTTCAACACAATAAGGCTATAAACATCCGATCCAAACCTACATTTATCCGTCGTGGACACCACCTGTTGTTTGCTATCTTGCTTGTTTACCCTTTGCTTGTTGTTTGCTATCTTGCTTGTCTGCCCCTTTGCTCATATGTTTGCTCGCATCCTGTATACTATGCTTATCATTGCTATCTTGCTTGTTCGTTTTGTGCCTTTTTGCTATTATCTATGTATCTCTCCCTTTCCATTGCTCGTCTACTGGTTTCTTATCTTTGCCTTTGCATGTACACACATGGAGCGAGGATACATGGAGCTAGGGCGCGATCTCCTAGGCGCAAGTGAAAAGGCGCGGATGCAAGCTTGCCAACATGAGTTGAGCGGTTGTTTTCAGTAGGTTTAGGGTTTAGCTTTTCCCTTTGGTTATGTACTCTTTTAAACCCCTTCCTTCCTCCTCCCTTTCTCCTTTAGATGGTTTGTAATAGGTTTATCATGCTTTGTACCATTCGTCCTCATTTCTAAAGTATGGCGACCCCTGTTTATTTTCCTGCACCTATATTTTGGGCCATGCTCTAAGGATGTAGGCATTTACTTTCCTACTCTATGTGCTAGCATTATGCATGATGCATGAGTATATATACCTACTTGCCCCTTTTCAGTGTGATTGTCATGATCTGTGTCACTTAAGGCTAGCAATGCCTAATTTCCGCCGTGAAAGTAAGGTGACTTCTCGCCAGATTTTCGTAGTGGAAATCTGGCACTTTGCTCGAATGCCTTAAGAAGCTTATATTAGGACCACACCCATTCAAAAGCCAAACATCAAAGCCCCCCCCCCCCCCCCCCCCAATGCATGCAAAGCCTTGAAAGCCAATGCCAAAATCATGTTTTTATTACCAATCTCTAAAAAATAAGGTTTTTTTCAAAATAAAAGACTATCAATGGATAGGTGTTGTGGGGTGCCTAACACCTTCCCCACACATAACCAAACTTGTAGACCTAAGAATCAAGATTTTTTGCCATCCACATTAGATTAGGAAAAATGCCCTTTTTTCTTAGCCTAAGATCGGTAATAAAATCAACTAAAAACAGGTGACCAATCACACCTTAGAAAAACCCAATGATTGGTGGCAACTCCACTTACCTTTGGTAATCCCTTAAAATTTGGCCTAGATTCCTGCCATAATGCCAAAGGTAGACCTACCTTCCTCCACTGAGAGAGAGAGCACCCGAAGCTTTACGTGAACAACACGCATATACATCAAGAAGGGCCTTCAACAAGCCCCGCGCACGCAAGAGCCATTGCCACGGCGGGTGGTCGAACGAAGGCACGACGGCGGCGGTCTTTTCCGCTTAATCGGTCGAGGCTTAGCGTCGACAAACTAGCGACTTCACTAGGGATTGATAAGAGTTTAGCCTTTAGAGTTTTTTATAGAACCATAATCTTTGGACATTGGCTTTCAAAAACACAAAAATTGGAATTGGCCTTCAGGGCTTTTCCTTTTGAAAAAGGCTTCTACTATATTCTAGTAGACCATTTTCAAAAGGACAAAAAATCCTTTTTCAAAAAGATGGCTTTGGGGTATTTGCACATAGGGCTTTACCACTTTCCTCACATGCTTTACTGCTTTCCTTCACATGTAAAAATAGGGTAGCAAAATTTAATTTCCACTACACCTTTATCCGCTTTCCGTATATATATCTGCTGTGCTTTGAAAAATTCTTTCCCCTTCATTAAGGATTGCATAACATATACACCATTTTGAGCCAAACCTAGGCTTCACACTGTTGGTGTAGTCTCATCTCTTTTGTGGATTTCATCACCCCATCTATAGATGTATGGACCGAAACATCGGTAATGTTACCCATAGTTAGATTTGGGGCTGATGTTGTAGGCACTTCTGGGTCCATGGGTGGACAGGAGTTGCTGAAAAGGCTCCCTCGATCCTTCTTGCCCCATAACTTCCATGAAGGGAGGGGTATGGCGATTAAGTACCCTAGGACAAGAAACACCTACCAGTTAAGCCTTTGCATACAGTCAGCCTAGTTATGTCAATCCTGTGAGGACTAGATCAAGCCCAGAGCTCATCAGGACTAAGTGAAACCTAAAGAGCGAACATCCAAGCCTAGGAAAGGATACCCTTATAGGGCTAAAGGTAAAGGGAAAGTGTCTTGTAACAGGTGCGCCCTTTTTGCTTGCGCCAAAGAAATCGTGCTCCACTCCCGGTTCCTTCTATCTTGCTTGCATAGCATCCATGATTAAACCCCCTAGGAAAAGCAACCCAATTGCTTGTACATGCTAGACCATACCCTATCCCTAAGGGTTTACAACCCTACAAGGGCACTCATGCATACACTAATTGGTTCTATCACCTAATTGTGCAAAGATAAAATTTGTGACAAGTAATCGAAACTCCATTCAAGGGGGAGGTGCTACCGGAAAACTGTCAAGAATCCTAAGACATCATGAGTCCTAGAATTCTCCCAAGGAAGATCCAAGAAAGATTGTTAGGGGGCCATGATCCTCAGAGAGATGCAAAGGTCCAAAGGATCCATGCTGTCCAAGTTATCAAGGGATCCAAGTGTCCAAGAGCTTCCCCGAGAAGTCCACATTGTCAAAAGCCGAGTTCTCTCTCACAATTGCACTTCTTGTAAAAGGCCCACTGTTAGAGCCGATGAACCCAGTGTTGTAAAAAAACAAGTCTTGTACAAACATGTAATCAAAGAATTGGTCCTTCCCATATTGTTAAGCATATCATGAAAGTTTTTGTTACTTGCCAATCTTGTGCATTAATCTTGCATCATAGTAGAAACTCACCATGATAAATACCTAATCAAGGGTGCAAAGCCAAATTTTTATGAAAATGGTAGGTGCATGTTAAATAGCAAGGACATAAACTAACTTGATTTTGGTGTTGTGTTTCCACTTTGTCAAACACACCCCATTTCTTTCACTTCTCGCTTTCACAAGATCAAAAGATTGCTAAAAGGAAACAAGCTAAGCTACCACCACATTGTGATCCCATTATCACTATGTCTCGTGCAAGAGAGATGTCTACTAGTGGTACTTCTCTCCTTGAGGAAACTGTTTAGGAAGTTGCTCTTTTGAAGGAGCAAATGGTAGAAATGATACGTATGATGCAACAACTGGTTGTTGGAGGAGGACTAAACTCTTCCAGTCATAGTCAAGGGGATCCCCAAATCGAGAATGAAAATCAGTCTCCGCTAGTACAGGAACAAGTCCACCATGTACCGCCCTAGGGCAATGACCAGGAAACAGATCCTTCTAAGGACAAGAACCCCGAATCTGGGTATGGCCAAGTCAAGAGCCAAGTGGAAACTCTTGCTGAGAAGTTTCGTATCATAAAGGGCTCTAGTGTCCATGGAAGCATTAATCTAGACAGTCTGACCAACTTCCCTCAGGTCATTATGCCTCCCAAGTTCAAGGCACCAGAGTTCGTCAAGTATGATGGTACAGGAGACCCCTGCGCGCACTTGTGTATGTTCTGTAGGAAGATGGCTCCCTGTGGGGATAATCACCCCTTACTTTGCCAGATTTTTCCTGATAGTTTGATCGGCCCTACGGCCACGTGGTATGCGAGATTGGAAAATACCTTTAGCTGGAGGGAAATGGCCAACTCTTTCTTAGAGTATCACCGGTTCAACACCGAGATAGCTCCTGATTGCATCGTTCTTCAGAGGACGGAAAAGAAGAGTAGGGAATCCTTCTGTGAGTATGCCTAGAGGTGACGTGAGCTAGCTGCATAGGTGCAACCCCCCATGATGGAAAATGAGATGATCAAGTGGTTCATTGATAACCTTAAGCCTCCTTATTACAAGAAGATGATCAGCACCCAAGTCACTCATTTCGCTAGCCTCATCCCTATCGGGGAGCACATTAACGAGGGTAATAGGAGCAAGAAGATCATGGATGTCAAGTCTCTCAGTTCCATGGTTGAACAACAAGTTAAGAGAATGACTAGTCATAAGACTAAGGAAGTCGATGTTCATATGGTTGAAAATGCCTCAAAAAGGCCTAGGGGTGTTGCTTCCGCTTATGCTACCCCAGCTGCTGGACCTTATCAGCAATATAATCAATCTACTCAAGCCCCTAACAGAGACTTTAATCAGAGAGGAAGGCCAGATCTACCGCGTCCCCTAGGAAGGGAAAACCGGAAGTACACTCCATTACCCATGCCCATGGCAGATCTCTATGCTTACCTACTGGAAAGGAAGTTAGTGACCCCACTATTTTAGAGGCCCAAAGAAGGTCCTTTCCCACTGGGATTTGATCTGTCCAAGAAGTGCGAACATCATTTTGGGGCCGAGGGGCATACTCTAGAAGAATGCTTCCAGTTGAGAAACCGTGTCCAAGATCTCATAAACAATAAATTGATACAGTTCGATAATGTAGCCACTCTGAACATCATCACAAACCCTTTACCTCCCCATCAAGAAGGGAATGTGAACGCCATCATCACGATGGAAGAAAGGGTTTCAAATTTCTCCTCACTGTCATTCCCATGGAAGGCTATGCTTCGAGCCTTGGTCCAAGAGAGCCATCTCGATCTCAAAGGAATAGGAAACCCAGGATTTGATTGGGGAATCTGCTCATTCTACGACAGTGAAGACAGTTATGCCTTGTTTGATTGTAAAGTGCTCCGAGTACGAGTGCAGAGTTTAGCCAAATGCGGTATCATTTGGGTTGAAAGGGAAATTATGCGAAGAGGTGACTATATGGCAGCTAGCTTATGTCCTCTAGCTACCCAGTTAGGAGCCAGCTGCAATGCTATATCAGTTGGGTCAAAGAAGGAGTGGGACAAATATTTACTGAAACGCCTTAGCCAAATTGCTCCAGCACCGTCCTTTTCAGTGGTCATTGGGGAAATCGTAGAATCACCTACAAATTCAAGGTCATCAAATTTAGGGAAAGGGCAAGTCTCACTAGCCATTGAAGGATTCACTCCTCTAGTTCTTGCCTTACATGCGGTCATAAGGCCAGCCTCATCGTCAGTTCAACAGGGAATCGTCATTGCCCCCATTATCTAGGGTTTTGATCCTTTTATATTGCCAAAGCCTACCTCAGGAATCTCGAGGGTATCCGACTCAAAGGCCCTTGAAGCCATGCTGCCAAGTCCGATGGTTATTAATCCGAAGACATTCTCCATAGCGCCTAATTTGCAAACTCAGGAGGGTGTTATCATTCGCATGCCAAAGCCATTCCCTTATGAAGATAGTCATCATGTCCCTTGGAAATATGATGTGTCATTGATCTCCACTCGAACTGGAAAAGAGGAGGTCTGTTCCAATATCTCTTCAGGTCTATCTGGGCTTACTAGGAATGGCCGTTGCTATACTTTTGAGGAGCTAGAAAAGAAAAGGAAAAAGATGGGTAAGGGTACCGCCGAACCCGTTAGGAATAGAGTCACAACCAAAGAAGCAGAGGAATTCTTGAAAGTTATCAAAAACTCATAGTACAGTGTGATTCAAATAGCTAAACAAGTCGCCAGCTTAGATCTCCATCTTGGCGTTATTGCTATCCTCTCAGGCCCATCGCAATGCTCTCTTGAAAGTCTTGAAAGAGACACGTGTTCCTACAAGTGCCACAGAATTCGCCTTTGAAGGTATGGTCACAACAGTGTTGGCCACCAACCAGATTTCCTTTACGGATGATGAACTACCACCAGAAAGTAGAAACCACACTTTACCCATGCACATTATAGTAAAGTGTGAGGATATGATCGCCGCCAGAGTACTAATTGACAATAGGTCGGCCCTAAATGTTTGCCCAATGTCCACTTTGGAGCGTTTGAATGTGGATACCTCTCTTATCCGCCCTACCACCATGATCATTAGAGCTTTTGTTGGCACTCTCAGGGAGGTGCAAGGCTAGATCGAGCTTGCCATTGGAGTTGGCCCTATGTTCTTCACAGTCAACTTCCAGGTCATCAAGGTGGATTCCCCTTATAATATGCTCCTAGGGAGGCCTTGGCTACACGTTGCAGGCACGGTTGCTTCTACTCTTCATCGAAGACTCAAGTTCCCATCCGAAGATCTGATGGTCACTATTAGGGCTGAGGAACCCCTAACTTTCTTCAAGGAGACTTCTGTCCCCTACATTGGTGCTAATGTCTTTCTGGAGGCGACTTTTCACAGTTTCGAGAACAGTTTCGAGCTAGTCTCCATGATTTCTAGAGCTCTAGAACTCAAGTCTACATGGCCTTCCACTACTTTAATGGCCGCCAAGGAAATGCTCAAATGTGGCTATCAGTTGGGCCAAAGCCTTGATGCCGTAGGACATGGGAAGGCTTCTTTGATCGAACTCCCAAACAACAAAGGAGGTTTCAGTCTAGGCTACAACCCTCCGATGAAGAACTTTTTCAAACTTCCAGAGGAAAGAAAAGGAAATGCATTGCCAAGAGATGTCCATACCCCACATCAGGGTCACTTTTTCGACTCCAGCCGAGGTAATCAGATAAGAAGCAACGCAGGAATCATGTGAAGAAGAATTAGATCTGGCTTGTCTCATCTGCCTTTGTCCAGAGGAATTCTCAATGAATGCCATCATATCCCCAGAAGATGATTTGACTGTTACTATCAGGCCTTATGTGCCAAGCGAGACAGTAGGCCATTGGACCGTTAAGTCCTGCTTTGTGGTTGCACCAGCTGAGTAAGGAGTATTCCATTATCGTGTGATTGGGTCCTCTAATTGCCCAAAAGAGTTGGAATAACATATCTAGTTTGTTTTGCATGTTTATTCTCGTTTCCTGCATTCTTTGTTTGCATTTTCCAGTTCATTTTCCAAAAAATATGTTTCCTTTTTATCATTATCAGGCATGAACTTTGTTATCCCTCTATCTACAATCCACTAATGAAATTATCCAACGTATTATTCAAGAAATCCTTGCATTTATCTCTTTATTTGCTTTCTTATGAATATGTGTGTGTAAATTGTCTTATGTTTCCTTGTATATGTGTCGTTCTATAGGATCTATTCTAATTCCCAAGTAGGCACATCGTCTTGTTGCTATAATGAGGATATTGATGACATGAATGAGACAATAGAGTTGGAACATGACATCGAAGGATTAGAGAAAATTCCGAATCTGTCTCGTGATATTTTGGAAGTTCTAAATAGGGAGAGCGAAGGGTCCAAGCTCAGCATAAAAGAGACAGAAATGGTTAACCTTGCCGACAAAGGCGAGAATGAAAAACCCGTCAAAATTGGGGTAAAATTTCCTAAAGACATGAAGCCTAAGCTTATAGCGCTACTCAAAGAGTTCAAAGAGATTTTTGTTTGGTCCTACCAAGATATGCCAGGGTTAGATACCAAGATTATCGTACATAGAATTCCAGTTAAGCCTAAGTGCCCTCTAGTGCGACAAGCCCTTCGAGGAATGAAATTTGAGATCATTTTGAAGATCAAGGAAGAAGTAGAAAAGCAATTGAAAGCCGGTTTCCTTACTGCAATAGCCTACTCAAATTGGGTCGCCAACATTGTTCCCATGCCTAAGAAAGATGGGAAAGTATGCATGTGCGTTGATTACAGAGATTTAAATCAAGCCAACCCCAAGAATAATTTCCCATTGCCACACATCGATACCCTGGTTGATAATACCGCTACTAATAGGTTCTTCTCCTTCATGAATGGTTTCTCAAGCTACAATCAGATCAAAATGGTCGAGGAAGACAAAGCCAAGACAGCATTCACCACTCATTAGGGAACTTATGCATATGATGTCATGCCATTCGGCCTAAAGAACGCCAGTGCTACCTATCAGTGAGCCATGGTAACCCTATTCCATGATATGATGCATAAAGAAATTGAAGTCTACATAGGTGACATGATTGCCAAATTCTGCATAGCCAGGGATCATTTGGTAGATTTGAGAAAGCTATTCAAGCGCCTTATCAAGTACAAGTTGAGACTAAACCCTAACAAGTGTGTCTTCGGAGCTAGTTCAGTGAAACTACTTGTCTTTATAGTCAGCCAAAGAGGAATTGAAGTGGACCCAGCCAAAGTCCAAGCTATTCAAGATATGCTGACACCACAAACCAAGAAATAGATTCGCAACTTCTTAGGCAAAGTCAATTACATAGCTCGCTTCATAGCGCAGTTGACCACCACATGTGATCCATTGTTTAAGCTCTTGAAGGACACAAAATTAGAATGGATAGATAAGTGCCAAGCGGCCTTTGACAAGGTCAAATAGTATTTGTTGAACCCTCCTGTTTTGATTCCCCCGACACCAGGATATCCATTGATCCTCTACCTAGCGGTACAAGAAACCTCCATAGGTTGCATGTTAAGCCAATCGGCTAAGCCCGACCAAAAAGAAAGGGGGGTCTACTACTTAAGCAAGAAGTTCACCAGTTGTGGGGTCAACTACATCGCCATTGAGAAGATGTGTTGCACCCTAGCGTGGGCATCACGCAAGTTGCGGCAATATATGCTCTACTTCACCACGCGGCTCATTTCCCGCATGGATCCCATTAAGTATATCTTTGAAAAGCCAGCTTTTACAGGGAAGATCTCCCGTTGGCAAATGTTGCTCTCCGAGTTTGACATTGTGTTTGTGACAAGAAAGGTCATCAAGGGCTAGGCCATAGCCGATTACCTAGCAGATTAGCCGCTGAATGATCCAGAACTTTCAGAATCCCTCTTCCTTGATGAGGATGTCATGGCGCTAGAGCCAAAACCAAACAGTGTGGAACTGTGGCATTGGAAGCTTTATTTTGAAGGAGCCGCCAATTCTACTGGAAATGGAGTGGGAGCAGTCTTTGTTTTCCCTAAGGGCCAAAAAATCCCTATTTTAGTCAAGCTGAATTTTGATTGCACCAACAACGTCACAGAGTACAAAGCGTGCATAGTCGGCCAGCAAGTGGCCCTAGAGTTAAGAGCCTATGACTGGAGCGTCTTTGGAGATTCCCTGTTGATCATCTCCAAAATCAAAGGAAAATGGCAAGCCTGAGATGCCAAGTTGATTCTGTATTAGAAATGCGTCAGCCGCTTGATTTCGAAGTTCTGAAACATCACATTTGCCTATTTGCCCCGAGCACACAACTAGTTTGTAGATGCCCTGGCTACCCTAGCTAGCATGGTTAAGTTATCAGATGCAGATGATGTGTGACATTTGCGCATAGAAGTCCGAGGCGTTCCAGCCTATTGCATGAACATCGAAGAATGCATAAGTGTCAAAGTCAAAGCCGATGAAAAGCCATGGTACCATGATATCAAGGCTTATATCAATAACGGTGAATACCCGCTCGATGCCACGGACAGTGAAAGGAAGTTCATCTAGCACATGGCCAACCAATTTTTCTCGAGTGGAGAAGTCCTATACAAAAGGAACCATGATTCTACCTTGCTCCGATGCATAAATGCCTCTGAGGCTAATCATCTGATGGAAGAGATACATGAAGGCCTACTTGGAGCACATGCTAGTGGACCCTTGTTGGCCCGCAAGATCATGAGAACCGAATACTACTAGCTCACCATGGAGAATGGTTGCATTAAACATGTGAGGACATGCCACTGTTGCCAAGCATATCAAGACAGGAAGAACACTCCTCCTCAGCCTTTGCACTCTTTAGCAGCACCATGGCCCTTCTCAGCCTGAGGTATGGATGTCATCGGACCCGTGATTTCGAAGGCTTCAAATGGTCATGAGTAAATCTTAGTGGCCATCGATTATTTCACAAAGTGGGTGGAAGCCGCTTCGAACAAGAGCGTCACTCAAGCCGTGGTAGCCCAGTTCCTGAAGCACAACATTATTTGCCGCTATGGCATGCCAGGAGAGCTCATTACAAATAATGGGACAAACTTAAATGGAAAAATGATCCAGCAGCTTTGCCAATAGTTCAAGATCGAGCACAGAAATTCAGTACCCTACGGCCCTCAAATGAATGGCGTAGTGGAAGTTGCTAACAAGAACATAAAGAAAATCTTGGTGAGGATGACAGACACATACAAGGATTGGCACAAGTACTTGCCATTTTCTCTGTGCGCATATCGCACTTCTGTTCGTACTTCCACGGGTGTGACCCCATATTCACTTGTGTATGGCATGGAGGCCGTCCTTCCCTCAGAGGTAGAGATCCCGTCTCTCAGGATTTTATCCCAGACAGAGCTATCAAAAGCTGAATGGGTCCGTTCTCGATATGAACAACTAAACATGATAGATGAGAAGCATATGACCGCAATGTGCCATGGATAGTTGTACCAATGCCGTGCCAAGCAAGCATTCAACAAGAAAGTCAGACCCAGAGTCTTTGAAGAAGGTGATCTAGTCTTGAAGAAACGCAACCAAGCCTTGCCTGATCACAAAGGAAAGTTTGCCTCAACCTATAAGTGCTCGTATGTGGTAAAGAAGGCCTTTTATGGAGGAGCCTTGATTCTAGCCGACATGGATGGGCATGACTTCAATATGCCCACCAATTCTGATGCCATCATACGGTACTTTGCATGAAGGAGCCTCCTAGTGCACTTCATTTTTATGTCAAAAAATAAAAAAATAAAAAAAGGACCAAAAAAAAAAACAAAGAACAAAAAATATACAAAGAAAAACACAAAAAAATATGGATCAAATACCCGAAAGGGCGGTCTATGCAAAAGGAGAGCCAAAAGAAAGAGTGCGTGAGAAAATGCAAAGGTAGATTGAAAACTTGAAAGGGCGGTCTATGTAAAGGGAGAGTAAAAGAAAGAGCGTGAGAGAGCTTGCTAGATTGAAAACCCGAAAGGGCGGTCTAGGCAAAAATTAAGGCAATCAAAAAGTCAGTTGAACTACGTGATGACCTAATCCTTCCTCGTGGAGGTACGTAAGCAGCCATCTTGGTTCAGTCACATATTAAAAGAAAAATCATTCAGTTGCACCCACTTGAATTTCTTCTCAAGACCAGAAGATTAAAGGGATCTAACATCTAAATCAAGATATGAAGACGCCTTTGAGATTGCTCTCTGTCTAGAATACTGCCACAACCCAGTGGTCTGTTCATGATGTTCTGACTTATGTCAATGGGAAATGTACCTCGTGGGAAAAGGAAAAGATCCGTCTAGAACAAGATATATCCTTGGAAAAATAAGATATTGATACGCATGGATTTTACATACTTATTTGTATAATTTTGCATTTTCAAAGCATTTGCCTACATATTCATTAACATTTCTGTATTATGCCATTCTGTTCTTTCATACATTATGGTATCAAAACATGAAATCTCATCTCATAAATATATCTTTTCTGAATATCATCATAAGCATCTTTCTACACCATCTCTCAGTTTCTAAGCATGCCTAATAGACTAGACTATGCTTTAAGAACTCAAAACAAAAGTGAAAGGCCTTATGCAAATGCCTAGCAATTTACAAAGGACCTTTCCATACATGGTGGAATACTAACTACATAGCTCATGTGCAGAAATAAAGTAAACAAAAAAGAATATTGGTAGATCAAACATGGCTCAGACGATCGGACACGGCCTGGCACAGCCTCCCAAAACTAGTGTGAAGAATTGGGTCATCCTCAGCATGAATGCAAAGCAGTCCGGCTGTATCGAAGCCTAGATCTCTAGCTACCTCTCTAAGTCTGTCGTGCAAGTGCTGAAGACGAACTAACTCCCACTCCATCGTGGGATCAGAAGTAGAGCTCTACCTTTCTGTCTCTAGCATAGCCTGTAAGGTGCTCCCTCTGCAATAGCGACTCTTAAGGCCTTCTCTTTCTCAGCCAGCTTAATCTGAATGCGAAGAAAAGCCCGTTGTGGCTTGTTAGGCTCATTACCCTCTCACCCGTAATCCATGCTCAGAGTGGAGTGAATATAAGACTTTGCCTGCAATAGCTCCAGTGCTAAATCATCAGCTCGGCTGCTAGCCGTGAACCTGCCAGCCTCTAATACGGCTCTCTCCTCATCCCAAGTGTGATCAAGAGCAGCAAATCTCCGAGTAAAGGCTGTAAGCTTGTCCTCCAAACCCGCGACTTGGGATCTTAACTGGGCACACTCTGCCTCTGTGCTTGGAAGGGCTGGCCCCCTCTGATCGAGCTCTGCCCTGAAAGCCGCAAGCTCACTCTCCTACATGCTGCTCATCTCCTTAATGTCCTCTATAAGTGTATCAGCTATCTCCCTACAACAATCTTTATCCCTAACAGCCTCTCTCAGGTCTGCAAGGGCCCTTTCAACTCTAATCTCGAACTCTAGGGTATAATCTCTTAGGATGTTCGCCGGAAGTGGCATATCAGTTGAAACCGGTGATGACAGGTCAAACACAAAGACAGGATCTTGCGTGTCTTGCCATACCCTAAACTCAATAGAGAACCATTCCTGGTCGTCCCTAGAGCAGAAGGGGAAGTCTATACTCGATCTGCGCGCCTTCTAGAACTCTAAGGCACACCCTACCACTGCTATGTCAATGTCTACCAGCCCATACTCATAGGTAATAGCAGAAAGATCATTGAGTTAGGGGATATGTTGAATACCCCTAAACTGCCTCATGGCCATACCTGGGAAATACCCTGTGCACCCCTAGATGCCCACCAAGGGAATACTGAGCAAGCCGACACAATGGGTCTACCCTTGCCACCTGGTAATACCCTACTTGACCCTCCAGGTCCAATTAGTGGGGCTCAGGCTACACAAATATCTCAGCCAACCATCAGCGTCCTCGGAAAAGGGAAGATCAAGAGACACAGTAGCTCAAATCCTATTCCTATCCACAAAGCCCTTAGGCTGATCTTTAGTGATGACGCTCAAGTGACTACAGAACCACAACTGTAACATATGGATGCAACAACCTAGTCTACCCCTACTAGTCTCCTAACACAAGGACAAAGACCTAATAGTCTCGGAAAGTAAAGTGAGAGTGAAAGAATAACCATAAGGCAAAACACTCACCAATGGAAAAACGGAAAAACTGATAGCTCCTGATGGTGAAGGGAATAGCATCGCGCCAAAGAAGGCCACCAGAAAGGCCTGACGCTGATAGGATGCCCATCGTTCTTCCTAATTCAAAAAATCGTCTCGGTAGCCAACCGAACACTCTGGTAACTGGAACCGATCATGTAGGAACTCAAAGGACATACTCCCCCCTACCCCGCTGCCATGCCAAGTCAACGCCTCTACAACAGGCCTCTTGAAGCCCATCAGATAAGCAAGCCGCTTGCGGTAGCGTGTCCGCACTGGTGGAACAAAAACAGTGCTCACAAGATTATAAAGAGAGAGGAAATGATCATACTCCTCCAAAGTAGGCACTAAGTCAACGTCTCCAATAGTGATGCATCTCAGAGCAGGGTCCCAACGGGAAGTGATGACCTCTAACAAGTACATATCTAGTGTGGTGTGAAGTAAAGAAGTGGCATCGCCAATAAGCTGACGGATGAGTGCCTGGTCACCACGAGAAAGAGAGCCCCACCACTTCTTAAGCTTCCTTTCATGGTACTCCTCCCTCTCAAACTCAACCAAGGTGTCATAAGAATGAGCGCCAAAAACCTCCATAAGCAAGCCCTACTCAATCTGACAGTCTGATGAAGATCAGTGTAAAAAACGATGAAGAATGGTGTTTTCTAAGTGTTTTGAGTGAAGAAAGGGTAGGAGAAGACCTAGAAAAAATCGTGGAACCGAATGAGCTGAGGTTGGGCTAATGCCCAGCTTTTATACACACATCCTAAGGCGGTGTACGTCTCAACAGTCTGAGGTTTTCAGCCCCCTAGGCATAAATCCAAACATGTGCTGACACTCCCCCTCCTATTTGACATGTTTTTGAGCACTTTGAAGTGAAGATTCCCTCGTTTTAGTGCTCATCATAATTCGTGATCAACCCAACAGTGAACGGAATCTTCGAAAACTCTCTCTCGCGCATCCGAGGCTGCACAAATCCTACACTAGGGCAGTTTATATTTATGCGTCTCATTCAGCACCTTCAGATTTCTTGAACCTTGTTTTCAAAACCCAGTTCGCCCAGTTCAGGGGTCGGTTTAGCCCGGTAATCAGAATCTACAACAGAAAAATGCTAGAGCCCAATCTCAGCCGCCCAGTGGGTTTTCCAACTTATTTGGAGGACAGAGGGAGTCATTTCCCATAACGGTACCTCAAAAGTCCCGTTCTCGGATTTCTAGCTTGCTCAGGTAATACAGGAGCAATAAGTGCATACCGCCTTGTGGCGTGTCTAAAATTATCTCATTCGGAGAGTCGGCACTCGTCATCAGCATTATGGCATGGCCTGTGAAGCTGAGGCCACCTGTAGCCAGTCTATAGGCTCGGAACCCCTCAAAACCCTAAACTGGGTAGTTTATTTTGCACGGTTCCTTCCCCCCTTTGTCCAATATACGAGAATAGGTTTGTCCCGCTAAGGATATATCTTTCATGTTGAGAGTCGCATGAAACCCTAAACTGGGGTAGTTTATTTCACGCGATCTTTCCTTCCTTTCTCCCCTAACATGACGATCATTGTTCAAAAGCCACTGGCAAATCCGTGAAATTGCGGTGCAAAACAGGTGAATGTGATACAAGCTGGTTCAATACCACTATTCTAAATGAAAATGCAATAGTGCGTGTGTATGTCTCAACAGTCCTCTCAGAGGCATTTTTTGAGATTATACATGGTTATACACGTAAGTCCTAATCAGAGGCACTGCCTTTTATATACATCAACAGCCCTTCTAAAGGCAATTTTTCTAGAGTTATACATATAAGTCCTAATCAGAGGCATTGTTTTATGCATACATTGGCAGCCCTTTCAAAGGCAGTGTACAGAGCTATACATGTAAGAATCAAAGGCATTGTCTTTCATACACATCAACTGCCCTTCTAAAGGCATTTTATCCAGAGATATATATAAGTCCTAATTAGAGGCATTGTCTTTTATATACATCAGCAACCCTTCTAAAGGAGATTTTTCCAAAGTTATACGTATAAGTCCTAATCAGAGGCATTGTCTTTTATATACATCAGCAACCCTTCTAAAGGAGATTTTTCCAAAGTTATACATATAAGTCCTAATCAGAGGCATTATTTTATACATACATCGGCAACCCTTTCAAAGGCAGTATACAAAGCTTTACATGTAAGTCCTAATTAGAGGCATTGTCTTTCATACATGTCAGCTGCCCTTCTAAAGGCGTTTTATCCAGATCATACATAGAAGTCCTAATCAGAGGCATTGTCTTTTATACACATCAGCCGCCCTTCTAAAGGCATTTTATCTAGATCATACATATAAGTCCTAATCAGAGTCATTTTTTTTCATACATCAGCCGTCCTTTTAAAGACATGTCCCTAGATTCATACATATAAGTCCTATTCAAAGGCATTGTTCCATACATACATCATGCTACAGAGAGATAATATAATACATCAAAGCCCACTATAGGGCAATACAATACATACATGTCCAGGCCTACCAAGAGGCAATACATAGTATACATACATAGCTGGCCCATTAAGGGGCAATGTCTACAGAATACATGAAAAAGATACATGTCCACGCAGGGGCTACATCATGCTACAACAAAAATCTGACTCTACTAAGAATCCTCGTCGCCAATAAACTGGTTGGTATCACCATCACCACTATCATCGCCGCCTGCAAAAGGGCCGGTAGAAGGAACCGTACCGTCTGAAGTGCTGGGAGCATACCCGGGACCCTAGGAAGGCCCCGGAGCCTGAGCAAAAGAACCTTAACCGTCCGATGGGCCTGGTGGAACTAGCATTTACCTCTGCTCAAATGGAGGAATGATAGGCCCTCGGCCTAGAATCTCGGGGGCAGCCGGAATGGAAAGATGAGCCACTCGTAACTCTCCTGCCAAAAGCATAGAATAACCCTGATGCAGGGCTAGCTTAGTCTAGAACTAACTCCGCTCTCTGTCCATCACGGCAGCTTGCATCTCCCTATCTCTCTGCTAAACCTCCCGCTCCCGACCTAAAGCCGAGCAATCTCCTCCTGCATATGCGCCTCTCTAGCAATAAATAGGGCCTTAAACTCTATCACTCTGGCCTCAGCAGTCTCAGCACACACTCTCCACTCAGCCTTGGTGGCCACCTGAGGGCGTACGGTGCCTCCCAACACTCTCTAATGATGGGCCCCACAAAAGACTCTGCAAACCAAGTGGAATAGTCTCTACTCGTATCCACATAAGCATCAAAGGCGCTCGTCGCATAATCTGGGTCGCCCAGGACCATGGCCCCGAATGACAAACCATGAGGAGGCGGATCCCTGGGCACTTCGTAGATTGGCATAACCTAATGGAAGGTCCTTTCTGCCAGAAAGAAATCTTAGCTCGTTAGGGCCCAAAACTAGTGTCGGATCCTCGACTGGCCCATAGCAATGGTAAGCTCTGGCCTCCTCAGTAACATGCCATTATATGGATGAACTATGATCTCATCCCGGATGACGCAATCTAGAGCTGCAGAAATAGTGACTAGCTGCACTGAGCCCATGCATATGCTCGAGGGTATGCTATCAAGGACAGGCCTGTATAATGCAGCCACAGGGCTGGGATGTACTCGTATGCCTACCATGTTAGTATCTGCCAACATCCTTCTAAACTCTTGAAGTCTCGCTGGGAGGCCCACTTCAAGAAAGAAATGAAGAGGCCGTATGTCAGTGACCCCTAGTCATACATCCAGATGTCGGAGACTACTCCCATAGCCCACAACGCTGACAAGTCAACATAGATCGGTTGTTGCCCAAGAAGTAACTACCGAGGAACCATAGGAAGCACTAACGAAGATGAGCGTCAGTGGGGGCCTCGCCCCAGGGAATACTACGCTGCAGCCACTCAGTACAGATCTATAGCGATGCGGTGGGCCTAAAATATCCCCTCGTCTCTGCAATAAAAGGAAGAGGGATGCCCAGGAGATCGTAAGCCATGTTAAAACTTATCTCTTTAGTCGGAATTTGGTGGCCACCAAACCTAATACCCAGTATAGCCGTCCAGTCAAGAGGGAGGACCGCATACTCCTTGCAACTCAAGTGAAAGGTACTTGTCTCGACTTGAAATCGTCGCACCAAAGCCTCCCCGATCCCGTGCCTCATGGTGAACGAGGGAATTCATAGGAAGTTCTCAAATCCCTGCTCTCTCAAAAAATGCAGCATACCGTGGATGGGTCCTAAGAGCGAACAATATTTGGAGGAAAGTGGACTAGGCACCCAAACCACAGAGCCTATCGCTCTCCTGCATTTGAGATCAAAAGCTATTCGTTAGCATATGCATATAACAGGAATATGAATGACCAAGAAGGAAATGTAACATACCTCTCCGCTTCTCGCCGGTGCGGAAGGATGATCCTTCAACCCATGTTAAAGGTGAGTGTCTTGGATGCCTCTATCTATGGTCCAAGTGCGAGTGTCGGCCCCAACCTAGTGTGATGGAAACCTCGGTCTTAGACTGCGCCTCTGAGCGCCAAACTCCGACAGAACCTCGGGCCCAGCAAAGACCTCATCTATGTCTATGAGGATGTCATCATCTCGTACCTCTCCTTCGGAAGCCCCCTTTCCTTTGATCGGCCGGCGCCGTGATGTCGCCCCGCTAGAAACAGTACGGGACTCAGACGAAGCACTCGCTGTCTCAACAAAACGTTATCTCCTAGACCGGGTCTCCATGGGTATACCATCGGTAAACCTGGGGTCGTCACCCCCGCAATCAAAATGACTCAGCAAAACTTAGGTCGCTTTCTCACCAGCTGAAGCGGTCTCATCATTAGAAAAACCATCCCCCTGGGATGTGGCATACATGGGGGCCTTCCCCCGATCTCCCTTGGAACTCGCTCTCCAAGACATAATCTACAAAACAGTAAGAAATTCAGACATCAATAGGAAGCCCATAAATAAATGGCAATGCAGATTTCTAACACTTTTCCTAAACATATCATGCAGGTCTATGTCAAGTACATATTCTCACAAAGAAGGCTAATTTTTATACATGACTACAATGGTCGATAGCGGCCGTGCCGTATGCTCGTGTGCCATAGTGGGTGATAGCGGCCGTGTTGTATGCTCGCATTTCCAGTGGGTGATAGCAGCCGTGTCGTATGCTCGCATTTCTACAGTAGGTGATAGCGGTCGTGCCGTATGCTTGCATCCCTTTTTAAGGCAATAGCGACCATGTTGTACACCTCACGCCCTTACAGTTATCAAGTTCCTAATCCTAGAGAAGTCCCAAGTTCCTGATCTACAATGGGTGATAGCAGTCGTGTCGTAGGCTCACATTCCTTTTTAAGGTAATAGCGACCATGTCATGCGCCTCACGCCATCACAATTACCAGTCCCTAAAGAAATGCCGGATTCACATCTAGAGTGGGTGCTAGCGGCCGTGCTATATGCTCACATCCCGCTTTGAGGTAATAGCGACTATGTCGTACACCTCGCATCACACAGTTTTCGAGTTCCTAAAAAGTTTCCAAGTTCCTAATCTATCGTGGGTGATAGTGGCCGTGCCATATGCTCACACTCTATGTTAGGTAAGTCCCCTCACCTATGTCCCACTTTATTTTTAGCATCTAAATTTCTGCATGTTTGCAATCATATGGCAAAGGCAAAAAATATATACACATGCATTTTTTCTAAGATAACATGGCATAAATCATGACAAAATATATGCTTAAGAAAATTCCAAAAATAAAAATAAACACTAGCATGCATTTCTAGTAGTACTGCTACTAACATTTTGCAGAAAAAAATAAAAATAATAAAAATAATAAATAAAAATGGACATTGACCTCAAGTGCAAAATAGACAAAAATAGCTGACTGAAATGGCAGAGTAAAGTTGAAAGCACGGCCCGCAAAGCTCTAAGCGCTCTAGGAAATTTTATGGAGAGTGAGGAGTAGAGAGGAGATGAGAAATGAGCCAAAAAGGGGCCCAAAGGCCTTTTATAGGCCCTAGGCTGCCTAGTGGCCCTTCTAGGACCGCCGGGTAGGCCCAGCGGCCCTATAAGGCCTGCTGAGTAGGTTGACCAGGTCAACGTTGACCTAGTTAAACCCTTAAAAAAAAAAAAAAAATCTCTCCCTCCTCAACAAAATTCGAAATCACATTCTTTATCCAACACCTCTCATTGCACTCGAGATATCAGATAAAGAAGGGGCAGTTGTTGATATCGTATTTTGTTCGCCTTCGATTTGCGTGCCAGACCCCTGAAAATCCAAAACTATTATTTTCTTTCTATTGGGCCATGAGAACATCTAGAACGACGTGGCGCAACTCGTTTGAGCACTAGAGCACCCAAAGTGCCTTTTTCTGCTAAAATGACCAAAATGCCCCTAGTCAGCCCTAGGTTTGGCCAATGGTCGAACGTGGTCCGAATTCTCACCAAAAAAAAAAATTTCACAATTTTACAGCAAACTTGAGCTTCTCGGAGATTTTTAGCAACTTTGACTGAGTTTGACCCGAAGTCAACCCGGGGTGGGCCTAAAAACCCTAATTTTGATCCGACTCTCAAGATGGGTTGAAACTAATGCCATTGCGAAGATTATCAAATTCTCGTTCCAACGACTATTCATGGGTCGAAATCGAAGTTAGAACGGCCGAGATATCACGAAAATCGGGATGATGCACCAATCAACGCACAGCACACCCCAAACCAAAAAGAGATTTTTCTGATTTTTTGCACTCTACCCAGCTTCTCTACACGTTTTTTCTCTCTTCCAAACACCAAAAACACATATTTAAAAAAAAAAAAAACACACACACACACACACACATCAAAGCTTCTTGATTATTCTCTCTACACAAAAAACACAAAGTATTATTCTTATGCCCAATCTTCCTTTCCTTAGTTCTACACTTTGGATTTGGGGTTTAGGAGTGTGGATGTAGCTTTTCTAGCTATCATCCACACCCCTAACCTTCTAAATTTTTTTCTAGCATTTACCTTGCTATTTTTTCTTGAATAACATGATTTACGGCTTTCTTAGCATGTTTCTTGTTTTATTGGTGTCTATAGCTTAAATCTCTTTGCTTGTATGCCTTCTGTCATGCTTTCATGCTTAGATCTACTTTTTTTACACTATTATATGTTTAGATCTACATGAGTAGGGTTTTATGCCGTGCTTTCCTTTGTTTCGTTCCTCTTTTCACTTTATTTTAATGTTAGGGTTATGTGCTCACATGCTTGATATCATTTCTATGGTTATGCTTTACTCGGATCTATGTGTTCGTGTGCTTTTTGCCATGTTTTATGCTTAGATCCGCATCCGTACATGCTTACATGCTTGGATTCATGTTCTTCCATGTTTATGTGCTAGCTTTCACACGTTCACACACGTTGCCATGCTTATATGTCTAGATCTATGTTTTCACATGCTTGCGTGCTTGGATCTATGCTTTATGCCATCTTCCATGTGCTTGTGTGCTCCATGCCATGCTTGTGTGCCTAGGCCTAGACTTGTTTGTCATGCCATGTGCTATTGCAGCCCTTTTCTTCCTTCTATCGCCTTTTCTTATGTTTTGACCTTTTGAGTTCGAACTTGATCTAGGCCCTATGGCCTTTGTCATTGTCCATACACCTTGGCCCATATCAAATGGTTTGGATCACCTGTTTTTCATGTCTGTGCTTGCTTGCTTCTATGTTTTATGCTTGTGTTAGCCTCTCTTGTTCTAGGCTTTGCCATGTTTGGCACCCTTAGCAGGTTCGTGGTTATGTGGTTACATTTAACGCCCATGAGGCCTTGTTTGGATGTAGCCATTTGGGATGCATCGACATGATGCCGGTTGCTTTATGCACACGTATCTCCTTTTCCACTCCGTTCGACGATTGCTTACCATGCTTTTTTGTGCCACATGTTGGCTTTATGTGCATCTTTACACGCTTCTTTACATGTTCATGCATGAGTCTTGCTTGTTAGTGTGTCATCCATGCTTTAACACAATGAGGCTATAGACATCTGATCCAAACCTACATTTGTTCCTCGTGGACACCACCTTTTGTTTGCTATCTTACTTGTTTACCCTTTACTTGTTGTTTGCTATCTTGCTTGTCTGCCTCTTTGCTCGTATGTTTGCTCGCATCCTGTATGCTATGCTTATCATTGCTATCTTGCTTGTTCATTTTGCGCCCTTTTGCTATTATCTATGCATCTCTCCCTTTCCATTGCTTGTTTGCTGGTTTCTTGTCTTTACCTTTGCATGTACACACATGGAGCGAGGATACATGGAGCTAGGGTGGGATCTCCTAAGCGCAAGCAAAAAAGGTGTAGATGCAAGCTTGCCAACATGAGTCGAGCGGTTGTGTTCAGTAGGTTTAGGGTTTAGCTTTTCCCTTTGGTTATGTACTCTTTTAAACCCCTTCCTTCCGCCTCCCTTTCTCCCTTAGATGGTTTGTATTAGGTATATCATGTTTTGTACCATTCGTCCTTATCTCTAGAGTATGGCGACCCCTGTTTATTTTCCTGCACCTATATTTTAGGCTATACTCTAAGGATGTAGGCATTTACTTTCCTACTCTGTGTGCTAGTATTGTGCATGATGCATGTATATATATACACCTACTTGCCCCTTTCCGGTGTGATTGTCATGATCCGTGTCACTTACGACTAGCGATGCCTAATTTCCACCACGAAAGTAAGGTGACTTCTCACTGGATTTTCACAATGGAAATCTGGCACTTTGCTCGAATGCCTTAGGAAAGCATATATTGGGACCACACCCGTTCAAAAGCCAAACCTCAAAGCCCCCCCTGCATGCAAAGCCCTGAATGCCAATGCCAAAATCATGTTTTTACTGCCAATCTCCAAAAAATAAGGTTTTATCAAAACAAAGGACTGTCATTGGATAGGCGTTGTGGGATGCCTAACACCTTCCCCACACGTAACCAAACTTCCGGACTTAAGAATCAAGATTTTTTGCCATCCATATTAGATTAGGAAAAACGCCCTTTTTTCTTAGCTTAGGATAAAATCAACTAGAAACAGGTGACCAATCACAACTTAGAAAAACCCAATGATTGGTGGCGACTCCACTTACCTTTGGTAATCCCTTAAAATTTGGCCCAAATTCCTACCATAACGCCAAAGGTAGACCTACCTTCCTCCACCAAGAGAGAGAGCACCTGAAGCTCCGTGCGAACAACACGCATATACATCAAGAGGGGCCTCCAACAGGCCCCGTGCACGCAAGAGCTGTCACCACGGCGAGTGGTTGAATGAAGGCACGACGATGATAGTCTTTTCCGCTTAACTGGTAGCGGCCGGGCGTCGAAAATAATATAATCCAACGGTTCATTTGTTAAAATTCGTATTCAATTAAAAAATATTGAGTGGTGTAACATCGTTTAAAGTTACACCAAATGTAACTTGAACTCAATCCTTTCGAATTAAATTGTTGAGAATTTTGTACACCTTCCTCCACCAAGAGAGAGAGCACCTAAAGCTTTGCGCGAACAACACACATATACATCAAGAGGGGCCTCCAACAGGCCCCGTGTGCACGGGAGCTATCGCCACGGCGAGTGGTTCAATGAAGACACGACGATAACAATCTTTTCCGCTTAACTAGTAGAGGCTGGGCGTCAACAATAATATAATCCAACGGTTCATTTGTTAAAATTCGTATTCAATTAAAAAATATTGAGTGGTGTAACATCGTTTAAAGTTACACCAAATGTAACTTGAACTCAATCCTTTCAAATTAAATTGTTGAGAATTTTGTACATGATCGTGAAGCAAATTTTATTTTATTTTACTTTCAAATATATATATATATATATATATATATATATTTATATATATGGCAAGTGTTTTTGTACATTTTTGTCACGAGATCTTTAAGAATAAATACTCATACTATATATGTTTCATTCTTTTTTGTTTTCATGTTTTTGTGTCAAATTTTTGAAGCATACATTTTTATTTTAAAGCTGATGAATTCTACTAACTATGCTCCTTGTTTTAAAAGTAATTAATTTAAAAAACATGATTCTTTTCCTAAAAAATCCAAATAGAAAATGAAATAATTTTCCAAATAATTAGGGTAAATTACAAAGTATACCCTTAAAGTTTGAAATTGCTTAGATTTTACACTCTAAAATTTGAGAAATTAGAATTTACTACCTAAAATTTCATTACGATAGCAAACCTCAAACCTATGTTAGTGACAAGCTGGCACGTTGATGTGTATTTTTTTTTTTTTTCTGCCAAATTAGCTCTACAACACCGTTTCAAAAAAAAGCAAAGTCATTGGTAGATTGAGATGGCACTGTTTCGCCCAAACTCAAAACATAAAGCCATTGCTCTTATGACTTACGACCTGTTTTGGCACACTGTTTCAGATTCCCAATATCCCTAATCCAAACCTGCTAAGCCACGAACCCAACCTTCAACTCTATCGGTGATGGCTCCAGTTCGGGTCTGAGACAATGACAGTGAGTTTCTCTTTTCTTTCCCTCCAACTATTCTCTCTCTTCCACCCAACTAATGGTTAAAGCTAAGGAACTACCTAGTCGGTTTGAAGCATCAAGAAATCAAAATCAAAAGCAAGTCCTCTTCAACCGACTTTTTTTTTTTTTTTTTTTTTTCTGTGGAGACAGCACACAACAGAAAGCTCAAAAAGAAGCCAAAATATTGATACTTAGACAACAAAATTGAGTAATTGGCATAAACCACACATGCAGGGGCGTAGCCAGGAATTCATACTTGGGGGGGCCAAGTTGCAATATTGATAGAAAAATCATAATTCATAAATTTATAAATATAAAATTATCAACTTTAATATATTATCATACTCTTAAATATTAATGGAAGTACAAAAGGCAGTCTATTTTACCATACACATACAAAAATTTGCATACTATTATTTTAAGCACCATCAACCCATCATTATCCATAATATTGAAAATTTTCATATTTTTTAATGAATTATTCAGCTCCTAATTTCAAATTTAAAAAAAATGATGATATGGAAAGAGATATAATATATTATCATATAGCAATACAACAAATTGAACAACTTAATAAACAAAGCATATTCATAAAACTAAATGACCATTATCATATATATAAAAAGCATAAATCTAAATGCCCATATGATGTTGAAGAAACAAACAAACCTGAAATACTGGGACACAAGAAGAAGTTGGAACTGAAAGCAATTATGGGATATTTTGAGAGTTGAGGATTATTGTCTATTGGATATTTGGCTTGAGAACAAATCATTTGGACAATTGGGAGAGCTAACTAGTATTTTATTTGAGGACTTTGAGTTATCTATTGGACTAATAAGTAGAGATCCTAGAAAGAATTGGGGGGGCCGATCATTATTTTCCAGGGAGCCATAGCCTTTTACTTATATTTTGCTATCAAACTCATAGCCTAACAGTAGAAGAAATCAAAATTTTGGGGGGGGCCATGGCCCCCCCAAGGGACAACATAGCTCCGCCCCTGCACACATGGGTTAGTAAACAACTATGCGAAAAAACAACAATGTAAAAGCAAACCCCAGATGTGCGTGTCTATATGGGAGAGAGAGACATGAAAGGTAATAATAAAAGTACTCTCAAATCAACAAAATTACTTAGTACTCAAATATATTTTTCAGTTATTCCAACATCTAAACATTTCAACCAAGATGCACAGTCACCTAGGATGCAAAACTGGCTAGCAGAAGAGAGAGACAGTTGGAGAGAGAGAATTGGAAAGAGGAGAAACGAATAGTTTTGTGTTTTGAGTTAGGGTGAAATGGTGCCGTTTCAATGTGCTAGTGCTTTTGTTTTCTTTGAAACAGTATCATTTTGTAGAGTTGATTTGGCAAAAATATTACACATCAGTATGCCAGTGTGTCACTTAACAGCCACATATGCAAGTCACTAACGGAGGGTTGAGTTTTGCTAACGGAGTGAAACTTCAAGGTGTGAAATCCAATTTCTCAAATTTCAGGGTGTAAAATCCAAACAACCCCAAATTTCAAGAATGTATTTTGCAATTTACCCATAAAATTATTATAGTTGACGTGCATATTCACTATAGTTAACAAATTCGAACTATTCATCTTAAATTGTCAAGAGTGGCATGATGGTTCACTAGTTCACCTATTGGATTAATAATTGATTTATTTTTAAAAATATATAAAAGAAATTAAAGAATCACATAAAAAACAATACAGTATTAAATTTAAACATAAATATGCAACCACACCAAAATAGAAATTAATAAAATAATATTATTTAGAAAATTATTCAAATATAAAATATAATATTTATATATAAATATATATATATATATATATTATATAATAGAAATCTTGAATTGATCTTTTTTAATATTTACTTGAAGTTTAAAAGAAAAATACTTTAAAAGCCCACAAATAATGTGCATAATTGAAGGAAAGTATGATTATTTGATCAAAATAACTTTTAAAAAAAAAATTAGACAATTCAAATAAAACCATATGATTCGATATTTTTAGGGTAAAATATTATTTTGATTTCTAAACTTTACTATAAGTTTGCTTTTCATCCATAAACTTGTAAACTTTGAAAATTTTATTTCTCGCCCCTAAACTATTAAAAATGTTTTATTTTTTGTCTTTAAAATTGATCAAAAGTTTATATTTCGTTTATAATAAAAAAAAAAAAAATTATCTCTAAACTGTTTTGAAAAGCTCTTTACAAAATTTAAGTATTAAAAAAAAAATTGAAAGTTTAAAGACAAAAAGCATACTTTTAATAAAATTTCCGGACTAAAATAGTATTTTTTTATCAATTATTTTACAAATCTATAATTTCTTTCAATAAAGAATAGAATTTCTCAACCAAAAAAAAAAAAAAAAGAACAGAATTTTTCACCTGTTTAATGGTAATGTGATAGTATAAATAAATAAATAAACCATTTTGTTTAATGGTAAGAAAAGAAAATGCAAGAAGACCAGGACAGGAATTTTCGAATGGTATCCTAATCCAACGGGTGTGAGAGAGAGGTGCAGAATAAGAACAAGTAGAGTGTGGAACAGGGAATCAAAATACTTTTGATCAATTTGATCCTTCCAAGTGTATAGAAGTGTAGAGAGGGAGGAAATTGAGAGACTTTTTTGTGATGTGAGCAGTGCGAAAGAGTAGTTGGATTTCTCTTCCAATCTTTATAACAACCCATTTCTCTCTCTCTCTCTCTCTCTCTCTCTCTCTTTCTTTCTCTACAATTCAGAAACCCTAGCTAGCTGTGGCTCAAATGGGCTCTGAGGGATCCAGTGTTGTCGGTGAGCTTTCTAAAGCTAGATTCTTTTTTGCTTTCTTGTAATCTTTTATGGGTTGTTTTAATTTTATGATGATTCTTATTCTTATTATTATTATTATTGTGATTTTTTTTTTTTGGTTTATGTCTTTGTGTGTGAGTGAGTTTTTGTGGGATTTTTGTTGGCATTGTTTGTTGCTGTAGATTGTAGAATATAGGGGTTGGGTTTCTATTGGGGTTTTCTGAAACATGGGTTTTATTAGTTTGATTTGGGTTTGAAGAATTTCATTTCTCTTTTGTTGAGTTTTGGAAAATGCTTAGTCTTTCAAGTTTGGGATTTGAATTTTGATGTTGCAATTTAGGGGTTGCTTCTATATGAACCTGATCAATTTCATATATTAAACATTGGGTATCGAAATTCTTCATTTTTTTTTTTTTTTAAATTTTTTTTTTTGGATGAGGTGTTCCTCCGAACTGGGTTGGTGCTCCTAATGCGTGGCGTGGTGGTTTAGAGGATCAACCGCTTATATGAAATCACACGAATCATTAAATCATTTAAACAATCAACATGATTATTGAGTGAGTCATGCGATTGTCATGTAGTAGGTTGGAGGAACTTTCCTAACGACTTGGAGGAAAACTCCATTTTTTTTTTTTTTGGCTGGGGGAAGGGGTCTTTGAATAATTGAAAATGAGAATGAAGCGGTGGTTCTATTATATTGTATAAGACTTTGATTGTGTTTTTGTGTATCACATTTTGAGGCATGATCTCAATTATGTGGTGATTGATTCAACCATATCTGGCCTTTAAAAGTGAAAGAAGCACTAAGAAAGGAAAAATGTATGGGCAACAAATAACAAATGTGGGGGAAGCTGTGTTTATTAAACATGTAAAGTTTTGCTATTTGGAATGCAATCACATCAAATTATTGTGCAACTGTTGACCAAACACAGCGTTTCTAGGATAAATTGTGAAGCCTAATACGTGCTACAAGAACAGAATGCATCTCGCCCACCATGTTTATAGGATAAATTGTATAAGCTGAATTTTTTTTTTTTTTTTGTTGGAGTTGGTTTTTACTTGTATTGATTAGAAGATATGCACCTGTTGGGTAATGACTGTTGGATGTGTTTGCTTTGGGTTATGGTCTTTGTCTTTATAATCGTTGCTATAATAATTTACTTTCTTATGGTTTTGCATATTAAGAGTGATGAATTTAATGTTGATATGAAATATTAATGTCACAATATTAAACTGATGATTTATGCAGATGCTAATAGAGAGTAATGTTTTTTTTGTATAAGTAATAAAATTTAATCAAGATGGAGGAACTACCTCATGTGCGCATGATGTTTTTTAATAATTCAATTGTTACAAGTGAGGGAAGGGGAATTTGAACTTTGGTTCTCTTTATAAAGGAAAGGAAACTAGGCAATACCACTTAGTTACAAGGATCTTGGCCTCGTGTACATAGGATGTATACATAAGATAGCCTAAAAGATTACATCAAATACAAATTGCAATCGAAATGAAAGGGAATTAATGAAATCTTAAAAAGAATGAGAAACCTTATAACCCAACGCAAAAGACCTTTAAAACATGATTTAGTGAAATACATCTTTAGTTGAACCACTGAGTTTTCCACATCTTCAAAAGTTCAACGATTCTTCTCCCTCCCTAAAGTCCATTCCACAACAAGGATAGGGGGATAACCTAATGATTCCAAGCTTCTTGTGGTGCCTTGGCACTGGGGTTCAAACAACACTCACCCCTGTTTACGTAGGGAAAAGCTACCAATCTTCCAAACCAGTTCTGCCATAGTAAGAGGTCGTACTCCATGCACAAAGAAGTCCTACTTCTGCAGGGTCAGGGAGAGATGATGAATTCCAATGCATTAGTTTGTAATTGAATTAATGGTTGTGGTTAATAGATTAAATTATAAATATAAATGAAAAGATGAAATTTTTTTAATCCAACCCGGAATATATCTATTATTCCTTTCTCTTTTGTCTTTCTTTGTCACGCATTAATATTTTAATGTTATTTTTGTGCATTATGGCAATGCATTTCTGATGTCTGTCTAGAGTTGATGTTGGTGCATTGCTTCTAGAGTTTCCAGAGTAACTTTAGTTTGCTTTGTGAATATTGCCTAAATTGTTGATATAGGTTGGTTTATCCTAGACTTAAATGTTGAGATCAATTTTCTTTTTATTATATATTCTTTCCTTAAATTTCATTTGTAGTTTGTGTTTGAGCTCAAGCATATTTTCTGTTGTCAAAAAAGAGAAATATATAATTTTCCAGATTAGAAAATGGTTAACTTCAGTTAGTTGGCCAAGTATACTTCAAGTTGAAAGATATGATGGAAATTGGATAATAAACTTGTCCCAATCTTTGCGCTTGAAGCTTATGTGTGCTAGCTCTTCCTCTTATTGTTATAAACCTAGCTCTGAAACTTAAACATAGGTTGGTTTCAGCGAGTTTTCTTTTTGTGCGTAATATAGTGGAACCAGATATTACATTTGACATCTTATCAAATATATATATATATATATATATATTGTTTGGTAAGTTACACACGCACCCAATGGGCCTTGAACCAATGACCTTATCCTTCACCTAACACCTTGTAAGGGGAGGAGGTGCAAGTTGATCTAGAAAAAGATATTACATTTGACTTGAAAGATGTTACTATGTAATCCTATTTTATGTTTGACCAAGAGTATGTAGCAGCAAATAACAGGTAACTTGAAAATGAAGGAATCAGGTGGATGAGCCTAAATATCAAGATGCTGTAGCTTTACCATTTTTGCTAGGTTAGATGGCACCAAAATATGCCAGCCAAGTGCTTCTCATATGACGTATCAATTTGTAATTGTGCGTTGACAGGGGAGCTATGAGGAGCCTATTTTGCGTATTTTCTTCAGGAGGATAGTGGAGAAACAAGGTTAAAGAGGGGGGCCGGGGAGAGGGGGGGGGGGGGGGGCGTATGTGGATGACATTTTAAGGTTAAATGAAGAGCCTCTTAAGAATTTCAATCTGTAGATGCTGTCATACCAGAATGACTAAGTAGGAGTTTATTACCTTTTGTTACTCAGTATGCACATCTTGATGGCGGTTGATATCTGGTGCTACACATTTTGGAAAACATGTGTTGAATGAGCATTGTAGCTAACATTTGAGAGACACTGGAATCAAGGGAATTTTTATCCATCAACTCTCTTTGTAGCGAGAATGCCTTTCCATAGATGATATATCATCAGTTTCTACACAACTTTTGGTCACTGTAAGGTGGAATCAGATATTTAAAACCAAGAAATGGTGTAGGTAGCTTGACTCTACATGAATGACATTTTTACAAGATGTCAAGGAAAGTCCAGGATTCAAGTTGGATGTAAAGGAAGTTTCTTATTCATTTTGAAGTATTGTAGCGAATGTTATTGAAGAACTCTCCATTTCCAATTGTTACAAACACAATGGTAGTGTGAGACTTTTATGGCCATGTCACAGAGTTTTCCATCATTAGTTTTCAAATTATTGAAGAAAATTGTATGAAAAATTGTCTTTGTGTAGCTTATGTAATGGTAGTGCATAATCTCTCATAACTATTTCATAGATGCTTTTCCCATAACTCAAGAGTCTTGAGTGCAATTACATCTAAAATATAGATATTGGAGAGAGAGAGAGAGAGCAATATAAATTTTATGTAACTGAACCTGTATGTAGCATCTAAATACTTCCTTTTTTTTTTCTTTTTTTTTGCCTTCTTTCTGAAAACTGGAACAAATGTGTAATTTGACGGTCTTCGTCGGTCAGTACAACTATATAATTGGTAAATTTTGTTTGATCTTGCATCTTTTAAGATAACATGCATAGCTGGATTATAATTATGTGATTAAAATTTGTGGGCATTGCAGTTCCTAGGAATTTCAGATTACTAGAAGAGCTCGAGAGAGGTGAAAAAGGAATTGGGGATGGAACTGTCAGCTATGGAATGGATGATGCGGATGATATCTATATGCAATCATGGACAGGGACTATTATTGGTCCCCCAAATGTAGGATTCTTTTTTTTTTCTTTACTTTTCCATTCTTTTCTTTTCCCATTCTTTCTATATAGTTTTTGTACATTTGTGTGTGTGTGTGCTGCCTTCCTAATTACAAAAATATTGTGATAGGTCCTAGTCACCAGTGACCATCTTTCAAATAGGGTACTTTGTTTAACATAGTAACTGTTGACATGTTAATTATAATCATTTAGAAGTAGAATGGTAGATTGACCTTTAGAATGTGAAATAACCCTTCAGTAGTATAATCAGCTGGAGACGCGTCTCATGCTGCAGAGGGAATTGGGTTTAATCTCCCCTTCATCCTGCCCTTGGGGAAAAATATCTCCATTATCAGAAAATAATGTAAAACTTTGGCATCTTTAATGGTCTAGACAAGGAAACTGAGAATAGTTCTTAACATCTTTAATGGACTAGACAAGGAAACTGAGAATAGTTCTTACACATGCATGAATTATATTGGACCGGAGGGATAAGCAGATTCATGCTGCCAACTCTGGCACTTCGTTATTAGAATGCATTGGTTTTTTTTATGAATAGGAATCATTTATTAAAAAAGAACTAGTTGGATTACATGGGGTGGCTATAACTCGTTTAAATAATTACAATTGGAGATTCAAAGAATCTAAGAATTCTAGAAAACATACAATAGGGATGTGGCCTATTGCATTCATCCAATCGTAAAGATTGTAACAAAGACTGTTTAATAAAACAAATAGGACATTCTACACAATCAAAGGTCCTACTATTACTTTCTCGCCATGTAGTGTATTAAACACATAAAGGTCAAGGAGCAGCCTTCCAAAATTTACACTCCTATGATTTCCTTCCTTGCCAATAAGGCAACGTTTGAACTACCTTCTTTGGCATAACCCAAAATAATTTAAATAAAGAAAACACGAGATCCAAATCTCTAGCTACAGAACAATGAAGCAAGAAATGCTCCAGTGTCTCTCCACCATTTACTCATGCAACACCAAGCCAAAATCAAATGTGTCACTTTTGTAAATTATCAACAATCAATATATTACCCAGAGCTGCTGTCCATGTTAAAAAAGAGGCCTTACGAGGCACCTTTGTTTCCCAAATGCATTGCCAAGGAAAAGAAATACCCCTTGAGCCTTCAGGAAGGCCATAGTAGACTGGCTGACTAACAGCCCATTGAGAGAGCTAGTGATTTACTAATATTTGAGGGTGAAAACATAGAAAATAAGGAATATGGTCTATCATCAATTATTTTTAGATATTATTCCTTGTGTTCAATCCAGGTTGGTGCTCCCCATTTAAACACCTGTTTCTTAGAACATTATCATATAAAATTGATTTTCAAGAATGTTTGTGTGGTTGTGCTTTGAAGAATATCTCTTAATGCAGCAAGAATTGTCACTTTGAAAAGACCTGTGGGTGTCAGCCCACATGGTAAAGTAATTAGGTTGGGTTGCAATTGCTCTTAGGTTCAACTCATGTCTCATGCTAAAGTAAATGTCATTTTGAATAGTTAAAATCTCTTTTGCAGCTTGACAACATGCCCTAGTTTTTTCTATCCAAGCTCAACTCCCTTCTTTTTACCATTCTGTTGTGGGACTTCTCTGGTATATTAGTCATGGGAATCTCTAATCACGATCTGGTGTTGGTCTCCTTATAGCAATTGACAATTACAAAGTATCAATGAGTAATAAACTACAGAATTCCATTGTTTTTTAAGCAGTAGATATTAATATTTCTGCAATGCATGCTAATGGCAAGGTTCAGAACTTTAATATCCTTTTAATCATTATCTTGCAATATACAGCTACCTTTCAATGCAGTCAAAACTTTTGACAAAAACAACAAAAAATATTTTTTCATTACCTTCTTTTTATAGTGTCCTTGCATGCCCAACACATCTCAGCCATGTGTCTCTAAGTCCTGGACATAGCTAGGTAATTCCAGCAATGTCCTGAATACATTGGTATGCCTTAGTTGCAGTATGGTTGTGAGATAGATCCACTAGAACTGAGAATGGTTCAGATTTTATATTCAATTTCTCTCCTTTTGAATTTAAGACCTGACATTTCTGCTGATCAACATTATATGTGTCTGACTTTCACCATTATTTCTTATAAGGAAAAGAATTGATGATTTGTAAATCATGTTGCTTTCAGACTGTTCATGAAGGGAGAATCTACCAGTTGAAACTGTTTTGTGGGAAGGATTATCCAGATAACCCACCAACTGTTAGGTTCCAAACCCGGATAAACATGACTTGTATCAATCAGGAAACTGGAGTGGTAAGTTGAAGACTCTTTAAGGCACTTTAAGTTTTACTTGTTATCGAAAGATTGAAAATAAGCTCATGGGTGGTCAAATTACCAGGTTGAACCTAGCCTATTTCCAATGCTTGCTAATTGGCAAAGGGAGCATACAATGGAGGATATATTGACTCAACTAAAGAAAGAAATGATGTCTCCCCAAAATCGGAAGCTAGCTCAGCCTCCTGAAGGTGTTTTCATTTTTTTATTGATTAATGCTGGCTTATCCTTTGCTTTCATTATAGTACAATATGATTACTACATAGTACATAGCGGTGTTGATGTAACCTACAAAGATTGATCAACCTTCTATATCAATTTCATTATAGTAAATCAACACCTTTCATGATACAATTTGGTCTGATTTTCTTCTGTCTTTACAAAAATTGGCCCATCATGATGGGGAGGGAGGAGAGAGAGAATTTGCTTGTGGGTTTGTTGCTGAAGAGGGTTGAATCATCCAAATTGGTTGATTGCCCTAACTCCTAAGTACCCAATTGAGTTTGTGATACTGTGGAGATTGACTCATAGAGAAAGTGTACAATGAGACACTGATGTAGACCTATATATGAAGTGGCACTGATCATGTTAGAGTAGCATTGACACTTGGCTATGGCCTGTCTACTGGTCAGAGGGGTTCAAATGTGGGTTCGATCTGATGTTTGTTGGTTGAGAGGGTGATTCTTCATGATGTGTATGTTCAACTCTTCTAGTTGCTAGGTTGGGATGGGAAGGTATCAGACTGAAAGGGCAGCTGGACACTGTTTCTACTGATTTGATGAATAATCTTGATATATGTTATCTAGAAGTAGGAAGCTAATGTCTGATTGTCTTTTCAGGAAATGAAGAGGGAAGGACGGATCAAAAGGGTCTGGTGCTGAAATGTTGTATTATGTGAGTCAGGTGAGGTATGAATGAATATGATAATGTAAATAAATATATACATCGGATGAATACCTATTCATAGGGCACTGCATTTGAAAATGTAATGAAGGACCACTCTCATATGGAACCTACCTATTCATGGGCCAATGCATTTGAAAATGTAATTAAGGACCGCTCACATATGGAACCTTGAGCGGTTCGAGAGATTGTCATGTCTTCCCATTTTCTCTGATATTGCATTTTTGTAATGTAACTTAGGACTGTTTCCTGCTGGAAGCCTGGAAACCTTGAATTGTCAATCTATGAGTCCCCTTATCATTAATCATCTCTCTCTCTCTCCCTTTGGGTTGCCTATGATGCCACATAAAATTGCACTTTTAGAGCTTGATGTAAGCCTTCAAGGCATGTGTGTGTGTGGGGTCTATGATACCGCATAGAATTGAACTTTGTTTATCAAAAAACATAGAATTGTACTTTTAGAGCTTGATGTAGCCTTCAAGGCATATGGGGGTGTGTGGTCTATGATACCACATGGAATTGTACTTTTAGATCTTGATGTAGCCTTCAAGGCCTTGTGCATGAGGTAGCTTTCATAACACAGTTGTAACACTTTTTTCCCCCTAAATCAACGTGATTATCTGATTTTAATATATGGCTATGCATCCCATTTTGTTACTAATATTTTGCAACCGGTGATTGCTCCGTGCAATAAATTTTGGATATCATGTGTTTTAATCCTTGTTCTAACTTAGGCCAGTTTGATCTCAGGCCCTCTAAAACCTGTGCACTGGAAAGCTTTCCAAGTAATGAGCTTGGTCTTGCGGACAAATGATTGTATGTATTTCTGAATTAATGGATTGTAAAAGATAGTGGCTTCATTTCATTTTTCTCGTGAGCTTGATCTATAATGTTTAGGGTGATGGTTATAAGTATAACAACGGGAAAGTAGTAATCACTTCATCTATATATTCTATAAAATAAAAAGAAAACGCAATGTCAAATCTCCCCTAAAATGCTAGTGTGGCACTTATTATTAATTCCTAATAATGAGGTTGGATCCAGCAAAGTTAATGAGTTCCTCTTCCTCCAGTATATTCATGACACTCCATTTCTTGCAAGAGCGGGATGAAGGGTAGGTTTTGGGTTGAAGACAGACACGCATGGCATGTCTCATCACCAATTATAAAAAGGGAGAAGAAGATAAGAATGGGTCCAGTAAAGCATTGCAATGTCAAGGACAACAACAGTGAATTAGAATTGGGTTCAGGCATTAGTGCTGGTCCTACTGGTTAGACATCATGGCCCGACCTTTCTTTCTTTCTTTTTCATTTCAATACTTTCCTCATTTCTTCAGGTGCTTATTAGAGAGTTAAGAAGATAAGGTTGTTTTTTATTTGGAGGTTGTAATTGTCTCACCACTTTCTAAATTGAAGCAAAACAAAACTAGTTTTTTTCTTTTTTTTTTTTGAATGCACAAAGCCAACGGCAAGATAATTGTGTCCATCTTACGTAATTTCTTTCTTTCTTGGGGGTTTGAAATACGTAATCTCTAGCTAATTGTACCAATTATGAAATTGTAACGTGTGTTTGGCGTTTCGTAATTGGTATCCAAATTATATAAAATTCAAAAGATACATATTCGTATCTTGATATGGCAACAAAGGCTCTTCAGTATTCCTTTTACTTCATTAATGATAGATCAACAAGTTAAAAGGATTCCATCCAAAAAAAAAAAACAAAAAAAAAACAAAAACAAATTAAAAGGAATTTCTCTAGTTAAAGCAAGAGCAAGATTAGAACCAAATGCTACTTTTCTATGGATTACCTATTTTTTTTCATTAGACGCCGACTTTCCAACGTTTTTCATGATATAATCAAATTGATGGTTCTATACCTCTATCCCCAAATCTTCTTTTTTTTTTTTTTTTTAAAACCAAAACTTATCTGCATCTAGGTCCAAATGAGAATCTTTTTATTTTTATTTTTTTTTATATTGCCTTCTCATTAATCAACCCCAATCTTGTTCCTTGATCCAATTAAGCCTTGTGGGTCATAATAACTGGCCACATCATGTTGAATTTTTTGTTGATGCGTAGGCATATCTTTGTTGTTTGTTTCATAAATTAGTGCTTTTATGGAAAAGGAGATAAGTTGAGGAATGATATGATATAGATGTTTGTGATGGAGTTCAATACGTTTTGGATGGTACATCTTTGTCATGATATAATCCAATAGTAGTTTTTTTTTTTTGGGGGGGGGGGGGGGGAGAGGGGGGTGTGGGGGGTAGAATCAAATAGATAGTTCTTTACTTCTATCCCCAAATCTTAAAAAATAAATAAATAAATAAATAAAACCCAAAACTCGTCTGCATCCAGGTCCAAGTGAGAATATTTCTTTTTATTGATTTCTCATTAATCAACCTCAATCTTGTTCCTTAATCCAATTAAGCATAGTGGGTCAAAATATCTGGCTACATGTTATTGAATCTTTTGTTGGCGCGTAAGCGTATCTTTGTTATTTGTTTCATAAGTTAGTGTTTTTTTTATGGAATGGAGATAAGTTGAGGATTGATATGATATATAGACGTTTATGATGAAGTTCAATCCGTTTATGATATATATATATATATATATATATATAAAACCGAAGCCTCTGTTAGCTCCACAATTTTCCAAGTCATCTTTTTTTTTTTTTAATTCTTTTTAACGATTTATTATATTAGAATTTATTAATTTAGAACACCACCCCAATCAACTCCCCTTCAGCCTTCACGTTACCTTCTTCTTCTTTCTTTTTTCTTCTTTTTTTTAATTCTTTTTAATAATTTATTATTATATTAGAATTTATTAATTTACAACCCTAATCCCCCTGCAGCCTTCACGTTACCTCCTTCTTGTTCTTTTTTTTTTCTTTTTTTCTTTTTTTAATTCTTTTTAATGATTTATTATTAAATTCTAATGATTTATTATATTAGAATTTATTAATTTAGAACCCCACCCCAATCAACTCCCCTTCAACCTTCACGTTACCTTCTTCTTCTTCCTTTTTTTTTTTTTTTTTTTTTTTTTTTTTAATTTATTATTATATTAGAATTTATTAATTTACAACCCTAATCCTCCTTCAGCCTTCACGTCACCTCCTCCTCCTTCTTCTTCTTCTTCTTCTTCTTCTTCTTCTTCTTCTTCTTCTTCTTTTTTTTTTAATTATTTTTAATGATTTATTATTAAATTCTAATGATTTATTATATTAGAATTTATTAATTTAGAACCCCACCCCAATAAACTCCCCTTCAACCTTCACGTTACCTTCTTCTTCTTTTTTTTCTTTTTTTTTTTAAATTCTTTAATTCTAATTTATTATTATATTATAATTTATTAATTTACAACCCTAATACAAGTATACAACTCCCTTCAGTCTTCACGTCTAAAACAACCTCTCTGTTTTCTAATATACGCTGGCACCCCAAAACTCAGATCCTCCGCAGCCGCTGCCACCATGGATCACCACCACTGCATCGATTTCTTTTTGCCTCTCCATCGCCGCTTAATCCAGCCCATCATATTCTAGGTCGACAAATTATTTTGAGGTAATTAAAACATGTTTTTTACTTTGCATAATTTCTATATATTGCTCTCTCTCTATCCGCTTCAATTGTTCATGGAATTTTGTTAGTTTGTGGCTGTGGGTTGCTTTGGATTTAAGTTTTTTTTTTTGTTTGTTTTTGTTTTTCATGGAATTTTGTTGGTTTGTGGTTGTGGGTTGCTTTGGATTTAAGTTTTTTTGTTTTTGTTTTTTTTTTTCTTTGTAGATTTCCATGTTTTCTTCTTCTTCCTTTGTTGTCAAATCTATGGCAAAGAAGAATCATGAAATTTTTGTTATTAGATTTTTTTTTTGTATGCGATTTTTATTGGATTTTTGGTTTTTTGGGATTCTTCTATTTGGTTTTAATTCTGGGTTTGTTTTAGTTGATATATAGTGTTTTTCTCATCTTCATTTTACATTGGTTTGGATTTTCTTTTTCCCTTTTTTTTTTGGTTATGCAATTTTTATTGGATTTTTGGTTTCCTAGGATTCTTCTATTTGATTTCAATTTTGGGTTTGTTTTGGTTTGATATATAGTGTTATTGTCATCTTCATTTACATTGGTTTTGCCTTTTTATAAATTATTATAATCTTTGGGTCTTCATATATGATAGCCTGTGGAATGTTATGTTGGGGTTGCCGCTATTTTGGATTCCGTGGAAAAGGTTGGGGTTGGTTAGTATAAGTGCTTGAGATTGCTGAACATGTGTTTGATAGAATGCTCAGGTGTTTGTTCTCAGATTCATTTGTAATATGCCTTTTGTTCTCTATTTAAAAGAATTCAACTACAAGAAATTACAAAAAGGTTATGGTTTGATATATAGAGTTATTGTCATCTTCAATCTAATAAGACCGTGCCAATTGCATGGTTAACTCCAAAAAAAAATTTAATCAGATTTTTTTCTACAGAAAGCTGTGCTATTACCCCAGTCCATTAAAAATCACTACTCATGTTTTAGTTTTAAAGTTGTAATATCTATTGGACAATATAGTATTTTGTGCTTCAATGTATTAATATTGTTCTTTTTTTAAAACAACAAAAAAAAATTGTTATATTTGAATGATATCTTGAATAATCACTAAATATATATAGTATATTATTAATGTCAACTCTTATTCATAAGCATTTCATTTAATTATATAAGTTATTCCAACTAAAATAAAATGAAATGAAGATTTGAAATAATATTTTAAACTACCATAAATAAATATTCAATATAAACTAAAATTAATAAATTTTTCTTTTTTAAAATCTAATTTTCAATAGTTTCCCGTGCATCGCACGGGTTAGCAACTAGTTGTGCTAATGACAAAGTCCTGTTTGACTTAGAGTTAATCATTTTATATCTTTTTTGTATTACGAAATAATTTGGTTAACTTAAAGACAATATGAGCTAAAATTTGTTAAATTGAAAACTGATATGTGATTAGAGTCACGGGTCAATAAACTATATAAATTTTCTTTTAACGAAAGGCAGGATAAAACATATTTATTTATAAGAAAAAGAATCAATTATATATTATGGGTCAGAGGGATTTAGATGGCCTACTTTGTGCATTGATAAACAACCCCTAGGATGAGCAAGCATGGACGAACCCTAGCATTGAAAATTGTCACCTCCAAGATTTTGGGTGTGAAATCTATACGTCTACTAGCTCACAACATTAATCATGTGAATCAAATTTCTATAGTCTGCCCCATGAATGTAGGCACCCTTATGGCATGACAAAAAGATAGGCTACAATCAAGGAGAAGGTTTTTGAATCAATCTCTATATAAGTTTCCTACTCACTCCTTCATTAAAGATACAAATATACAAAATTAGCCTCATCACAAGCGCTTTGCACCTGCAATGAGGCTTTTTTTTTTTGGGTCTAGTGTTATAGTTTTCTTTTCTTTTCTTTTCTTTAAAAAAAAATGGATAAATTTGTTTTGAAGATATGAATTAGTAGGAGATTGTCCTATTTTGTAGGCATTTTATGTGAAGTTGGAAATATATTTTTACGGAATTATTCTCAAGTTTTTTTCTTATCAAACATAAGGTTTAGGGGTATTTCTGAACCATATAATAACAAGGGAGTCAATTTCGTACTGATGGTCATTTCGGTTTAGCTAGTGAAACAAAATATTTCAATACCGATTAATTCTGGTGTACCATTTTAGGATTATCGAAATTTAAAATTTATATTTATATATTGATAAATTCAAATATATATATATATATTTATATATATATTATTTTCACGTAATATATATTATTTAATTATTTGGTAAAAGTCCATCTAATTTGTTATGAATTTTTACTTTAATAAGGAAAAAAATTTAATGAGAACATTAAATTTTAGATGGGGACGTGGGATTTTGGTGAAAGCATTAAATGGTTTGGTAAAAACTCCATTAAAGAATTTTAAAGCATTAGCAATTTAACTTTTGAAAACTATCAGGTGATAAATGCGTTCCAAGTTCCAACTTGCTTCTTCAGCTTTTCTACTCTCACACGTTAAGGGAGTGTTTGGTACATGCACTTAAAAATATATATTTTGTTATTTGAAAATATGTGTGAAAATACGTATGGGTGAAAAAGTGTGAAAATACATGTAACAGTTTAAAAACTGAAAACATGTGTTTAAGTTGTCATACCAAATGGGGTTATTTGGGTTTCACGCCTCCTCTGCCCTTCTGCATTTTAGATCTCACAAAACTCTCTCTCTCGCAAGTTTTCAACCTCTTCTTAGAGTCTCAACAAAGCTTCGGTGTTGTAGTTCACTACATATCAGAAGTCAAAATGTAGTATGATCATGCTGATTCAAAGGAAGTTCGACTGTCATGAGGAGTTGTTTTTGGTCACTGGTTAGTACCGGCCTGGTGTCCACTAATCGACCGAAATCCGATATTTATCCTGGTATGGCCGAAACAACTCCGGTATGGTCGGAATATAAACCAGTACGAAATCAAAGTGTTTCGCTACTGGACTAGCTATCGGAACGGTAAATTTTGGCAATATCGGCCGGTATAGTACGAAATCGTCTTCTTTGCATAAAAGTCCAGTCCAAAGAAGAGAATTCTCTTATAAACAGTATAGATTAACTAAATGATTACTATGATCTTACTCCTATCCTCTATGATTTCTGACTTAACAATCGAAGGGACTTTGACCAGCACCACAATGTTATCCCATATATAGTTAGAAACAATTATATCAAACTTGTAATATTCGATGATGTGACACTTCCTTTCTTGTGACTTATTGGCGGACACAACTTTTTCTATAATAATGGAGTGTTTGGTACATGCAGTTAAAAACTGAAAATATGTGTTTGAAAACATGTGTAAAAATACGTGTGGGTAAAAAAGTGTGTAAAAATACGTGTAATATTGTTTAAAAACTGAAAACATGTGTTTGAGTGGGTGTTCCAAACGGGGCCTAAATTTCATAATCAATGGGTGTTTGACTATGAATCGTAATACAATTAACACTCATAGATTCACCACTTTTTTCCCATCACATATGATCAATAACTTCAACAATTTTGAAAAAAAAATTGTGAAACAAATTGTAGCAATAGCATTATTGTAAATTTTAATTTGATCAATCCATTATTAATGTAAGGACCAGCTTTAGACTCCTAGGCCAACGGGTATATGGACTTAAGCCCAAAACAGCCCAAAACAATAAATTTGTAGAGAACAAATTGGAAAACTGGGCTTTCGTGAACCAGATAACAGAAAAACAAGTTTTGATGCTAAAAGGAGAAGGATAACAAAAGTTAATTAAGGAATTACGTTCTCGGGTTGGTTCGAGAACACTGATTCTTAAATATTTACTCTTAAAGTTTTGTTACAGATTTGTTTACAGTTTCTTCCTCCCTCTTTTATGGAGGGTCTTTCACGTTATATAGCCCTCTCTGGACTATCTTGATCCTACACTTGTTAATCATCTAAACCCTTACTTGAGTACCTGTCACATCAGACACCCTCTTTGGCTTTCTGAGAGTTGCGTTCGCCAAGGCAGCACTGTTTAGAGGTCTTCTCCATATAAATGCGGCCAGAAAAGTAGCTGTAGTGCATTTAATGTGGTGGTAGCAGCTTTCCCTTAGATATTTTTGAATCCCTTTCCCTCTTGCACGTTCATGAGACACGTTCTTATTGCTGGAGCTCTTTAGAGGTTTACCTTAATTGCTGGAATACGTGCTTGAGCTGTCTTCATCATATCTGAGGAGGAGCTTCTCCTCGAATCATTTCCGTTCGTTCCTCATTTGTAAGTCTTTCACTGGGAACTCCTGATAACTATTTGCTTCTTCTTAGACAATTCAGCGTTCCCAGACAAAAGCCCAAAGCCCAACATGTCATTCTGGGCTTTTATCCCTATAATTAATTATATAAATTTATTCTCTTAATTGTCAAAAGAATTGTAATTCAATGAAAATAATTGATTGCCTTTATGAGGTTAATTTAAATTATTAGTAATTCTTAAAATTTGAACCAAGAGATACTGAAACTTAAGGATGGTTTGATTTTAAAAACCAATAACTCTAGGGATACAATTAATTTCACTTACAACTAATGTGTCAAATTGTAATTGGTGCATAATAAATTGAGTGTCAGTGGTGGGTAAAAGTAATGTTACTTCAATTATAATTTTTTTTAGATAAAAGATCCCATTATAATTTGACAATCCAACATGCTGTCTGGACTCGGTATTTCGGGTGGGTGGATAGAGCTCATATTGCTGGATTCTCATTTGAAGAATTAATTCTTCTTATCTGAGAAAAACCTCAGTTCATGGAGTTATTTGCTACTATTGCTTGGTACATCTGGTGCCGAAGAAACAACACGAGAATAAGTGAAGCTGTGGTGCCACTGAGTAGTGTTGCAGGTGAAGCTTATCAGTACCTAGCTACGTATCAGTCTAGACAACCAAGACTAGTTAGACATGCAAAAAGGAAGAACATCAACTGGAAACCACCTTCGATTGGAATGTACAAGACAAACTTTGTTGGTGTTGTGTTTGAAGAATCGGGTGAGGTAGGAATTGGAGTGATTATCCGAAATTCTAGAGGTGAGGTTATGGCTTCTCTAGCAGAAAAAATTTTGAAGTCTTCCTCAGTTGAGACCAGGGACGGACCCAAGTAGAAGGCTAAGGGGGCTCGGGCCCCCCCTGGGCCTAAAAACAAAAAAATTTAGCAAGTAAATTTTTTCCAAAAAAAATAAAAAAGGGCTTGGGCCCCCCTGAAATTTTTGCTCCGGCCCCTCTCCCAAAAATCATGAACCCCCCTTCCCCTAGCCCATCATCCGGCCTCCCAAAAATCAGGAACCCCCCTTCCCCTAGCCCATCATCTGGCCAACTCAGAGCAGAGCCCATAACCCATGTCAATCCAAAAAAAAAAAAAAATCTCAGCTCTCAGCAGTCTAAAACCAAATAGAGAAAGCAAAAAACAAAGGAAAAAAAAGAAGAAAAAAAAAGAAAGGAAAGTGAGAGACTGAGAGGCGAGAGTTGTGAGCAAGACAGTCAGACAGAGATAGAGAGTACAGTGATCAGTTCAGAGGCCCGGGTCGGTGTCGCTGTGACGGAGAGAGACAGAGAGCAAGACGAAAGCGAGAAAGTGCGAAGTGCGAACCCAACTTCGAGCAAGACCCACGCCGGCGAGAGCGAGACCCACGCCGGCGAGAGCGAGACCCACGCCGCCACGCGAGACGAGATCCACTTGCCGCCGCTGCCGCCAGTTGCCGTTGCCCGATCTGCCCAGCCCAGCTTCGAGCCTTCACAGAATCACAGTTCACAGGTATTTACTCTTTAACTCTTATCTTTTCCTTCAAATTTCAAAACCTTGTGATCTGAGATTCTGAGAATCAAAGAAACTGTGCTTGTGGTGTTTCTTGTTTGTGTTTTTACTGATGAACTGAACTGATTTGGTGATTTGGTGCTTGTGCTGCGGCTGAACTGAACTGAACTGTTTGTGTTTCTTTTTTTTCTTTTTTTTTGGCTTTTTGGCTTTGTGACTCTATGTTTGTGACTCTTGCATTATATAGATAAAAGAGATAGATAGAGAGAGTAGAGATTGTAGTGATAGTCAGATGGTTTTTTCTTTGTTGACCGGTAGTTGGACATAATAATAGGGAATAGGGAAAAGTGGAGTTGCTGTTGGGCAACAAACAAGTACAGGGGGAAAAAAAAAAAGGTAAAGTTAAGAAAATTTTTTGTTAGTAGTGCTTGACTGTCTGTAGTGGGTTTCATTGGGTATTTGGGTTAGTGGATCAGAATTAGGAAGATGAAGACAAGAGACAACACAAAGATACAAAAGACATAAAAGACATAAATAAAGGAAGAGACAACACAGAGACATAAATAAAGGCAGTCCAAACACAAAGACATTAAAGGTAGAGCAAAGACAAAAAGAAAAAAAATAAATCATATAATATAAAAAATTGTCACACAAATTTAAAAAAATAACGGTAATTCTTATATAATTTTTATTTTATTTGTAGATCATGAAAAAATCAACTACAATGCTTGATTTTTTCAAAAGAAAAGGTTCAACTTCAAATTCTTCCAAAGTCAACGTGGAATTGCCAACAACTAATGTTGCTATTCCAATTTCGGAAAATGTGGATGTTCCAATTCCGGAAAATGCGGATGTTCCAATCTCTCAAACACAATTTCAAAGAATTGACCTTGATTCTTTGGATTATGATCCCGGAACACGCAAACAAATATGGGAATATCATGTTAATCAACATGATGAAATTCGATGGGCTTACATTAAAAAAGGTCCGCACCAACCTCCTCTAGAGACATTCAAAAAAAGTGGAAAGCACAATCGTAGCTTTCAAGCTTCTTGGTATAGAAATAATTCAAAATGGCTTGAATATTCTCCTACAATAGATGCAGCTTATTGTCTACCCTGCTTTGTCTTTTATAATCCAAATGTGGTTGTGGAACAAAATACAGTCATTGTTGGTGGATTTAGAAATTGGAAAAAGGTTAGGGGCAAAGATTGTTCTTTTCAAGTTCATATAGGAAAAGATCCTAACTCAGCTCATAGAGTTGCTGAGCAAATGTGTAAGGATTTGATGAACCAATCGCAGCATTTGTAAAGGGTAGTTGATCATTTCACTACTGAACAAATTGCAAATAATCGGTTGCAACTGAAGGCCACAATTTTTATTGTCCGATATCTTGCCTTTCAAGCTATAGCTTTTAGAGGTCGAGATGAAAGTTTTAGTTCATTAAATCGTGGGAACTTTCATGAATCATTGGGTATTGTGATTTTTTGGAATGAGAAGGTTGCTGAAATAATAGAAAAAGCTCCAAAAAATGCAACCTACACATCACCTAGGATTCAAAAGGAAATTCTACATGTTTTCTCAGCCAAAGTGAAGAAGACCATTCGGGAAGAAATTGGTGATGCAAAGTTTTGCATAATGGTTGATGAAGCTCGTGATGAGTCCATGAAAGAGCAAATGGCTGTGGTGTTTAGATATGTTGATGCAAAAGGCTTTGTGAAAGAATGTTTTTTTGGGCTTATTCATGTTGTTGACACTGCAGCTTTGACTCTAAAGAAGGGGATATATTCTTTGTTATCTCAATATTGCTTAGATATACAAAATATTCGAGGGCAAGGATATGATGGAGCAAGCAACATGTGAGGTATGTGGAATGGATTACAAGCTTTGATTTTGAATGATTGCCCATATGCTTACTATATCCATTGTTTTGCACATCGCTTACAATTGGCATTAGTAAAAGCATCAAAACAAGTTGTTCCCATTAGTCATTTTTTTCTTACATTGCTTTTTCTGATCAAAATTGTTAATGCTTCATGCAAGCGCAATGAGCAATTGAAAGTTGCCAATGCTAATAAAATAGCACGTTTGATTGATCTTGAAGAGCTTGAGACTGGAAGTGGACTTAATCAAATTGGCACTTTACAACGACATGGAGAAACACGTTGGAGTTCACATTTTAGATCAGTTTCTAGCTTATTAAGGATGTTTAGTTCAACTGTTGAAGTTTTACAAAATATAATTGATGGTGCAATTGATGGAGAAAATCGGGCAGAAGAAGAGTCAGCTTATGAAGGTTTAACTTCATTTGAATTTGTTTTTATCTTGCATCTTGAGAAGGAAACTATGGAGATCACTGATAAACTTTGTCAAGCTTTGCAAAGCCAATCTCAAGACATTTTAAATGCCATACATTTAGTTTCATCTACTAAAGCACTTATCCAAAAATTTAGAGATGATGGATGGGATGGCTTACTCACCACTGTGATATCATTTTGTGAGAAGCATCGCATTGATGTCCTGGATATGAATGCTCGTTATGTTGTGAGGCGAGGTCGAGCTCGTAATCAACAAGATAACGTTACAAATGAGCATCATTATCGAGTAAATATTTTTTATGCTACAATAGATTCTCAACTACATGAACTAAATTATCGGTTTAACGAAGATGCAATGGAGTTACTTAGGCTTAGCTCAGCTTTAGAACCTCGAGAGGCATTAAAATCTTTCAGAATTAGTGATCTTTTTTTGTTGGTAAAGAATTTCTATCCACAAGATTTCACAGATTATGACAAACAAGTGTTGGAGAAGGAGCTTTATCATTTTGAGCATAATGTAGTCCAAGATCCAGAGTTCAAAAAATTGAAAAGTTTATCTGAGTTGTCTCAATGGTTAGTGAGAACTGGAAATTCAGAACACTACAAACTTGTTTATAGAATGGTGAGACTTGTGCTTACTCTTCCAGTTTCTACTGCTACTACAGAGCGAGTATTTTCAGCTATGAAACTTTTCAAAACTGAACTTCGAAACAAAATGGAAGACGACTTTTTGAATGACTCTTTGATGTTATACATTGAAAAGGATATAGCTTCTACATTTAGTTTGGATTCAATAGTAGATGATTTTGAAGATTTGAAAGAGCGTCGAGTTCCCTTTTCCTAGATGATTGTATAAAGAAACAATAGTGTTTTGTATTTTTTGTTTTTGTTAGTAGATTGTATCTTAATATATTAAGAAACAATGATTTTTGGGTATTTGTTTTGGTTGATAGTTTATTAATACTATATGGATGCGTATTTGAAATTTTTTTTTTTTGCTTATCTCCGGCCCCCCCCGGCTTAAAATCCTGCGTTCGTCCCTGGTTGAGACTGTGGAATTTCTTGCAGCTAGGCGAGCTATGATACCGATACAAGAACTTGGCTTCGAAAACTCCATCTTTGAAGGTGATTCCGAAACGGTCATAAACTCCCTTCGAAACGGTGATCGGTTGAAGTCATTTATAGGTCATTTAGTACAAGACATTTTGTCCTTTGTAAACTCCCTTAGGAGTTGGTTATTCTCTCATATTGGTAGGCAAGGTAATGTTGTTGCATGTGCCTTAGCTAAGAGAGCTAGACTTTCTTCTCCCCTTGATGTTTGGATGGAATCTGTTCCTCCAAATATACTTCATGTTTTAAGTGTTGATTTTCTAGTTTTTCAATAATAGTTACGTTGAAGGTTTCCTATAAAAAAAATAAAAAATAAAAAAATAAAAAAAAAAATAAAAAAAAATTTGACAATCCAACAATGTGTGAAATTGGGTGTATTCATGGTACAAGTTCATCTAAAACCCCAACTTTTGCCATAACTCGATCTAATGTGGAAAATTATGAGTGATTGCCTATCATTTTCTCATGAACTCAGGAGTGGTTCCCCTGACATGAAAAAAAAAATTGTATATATAAAATTTTTTTTATTAGTTCAATTTACCCCTAAATATATTTTTGCATACCCTGACTTAAATCTTGCACATCTTGATTACATATCAATCTAGCCTAAAACCAAACAACAACACAGATCACAGATCACAGATCTCTCTCTCTCTCATGAATCTCATCTCATCTCTTCTCTATATGACTATCTCAATATCTCCAACTCTAAAAATAAAGAGTGATTACACATGTGTGTATATTGTAATCATGCTATAATAACTTTTTTTATTATAAAGTTAGTGATTAAAAAAAAGTAAAGTTAGTGATTTTTCAAGCATTTGATTGGTTAAACAGACATTTAGTGTATTATTTATATGTGAATTAGTGTGACTGTGTGAGTCAATAATTAATACAACACCAACACGCTGAGTTTTGTCATTTAGTTTAAATTTTTTTTTTTTAATAAAAAGCTATAAAAAATAGATAATGAAATCTGCATAAAAATAAAAATATTATAAAAACTTAACAGAATAAAATGATTACGGATACCCACATTGACAATAAATAATGACAATTGATAGTGAACTATCATGTAAAGATTTTAAAATATAAAAACTTTTACAATGAAATTGTAAAACTCATGTATTTGCGTGTGTGTGTGTGTGTGTGTGTTTTTTTTTTTTTTTTTTTTTTCAATAACTCAATATATTCAAATGCTTTTTTATTTCTAAAAAAAAAGTCTTTTTTTATTAAATTTTGTTTAATTTAGGTTTCTTAATGATCTCTTTAAAAAATATTTTATGGAGCCGCCAGTGTATGAACTCACTAGTTTTTCTTCACCATTCATATTTTGTCACATTTGAGTTGTGGCACAAATTTTGTCCTAATATAGTATTTATGTTTATAATTTGTAAGATGGAATTGACTCAATTATTAGTGAAAATACTTTTTTTTTTTTTTTTTTAAATTAGGACAGTTGAAAATGTGTTCAATAATTAGAACACTAAATCAGTAAAGTAATTTAATGAGTTTAATTGTTTTTGTTTACTTGCTAAGTAGTAATTTAATGTTGTTGAATCTTGAATGTTGCCAGCTTCGGTATTTTAATAGCTTGATCATAAGGTAACCCCGGAATGCAGAAAGGACTCAAAATAGAGGTCGGCTACCTGCTACTGGCTCCTGATGATCACTCCTGTTTCGGAGCAAGTTGACGACTTTGACAGTTGAAAAATCATGCATACCATATTCCAGAACAGAATCGTGTCTGTCGGTCCCGGTGTCCACGTCATGGAATACGTTGTGTAAACTGAGCTCCAAGAGATCCTTATCTTCAACTTCAATTTGAAAATCTTTTTTGTTTTTGACTTAATGACAAGGCTACAGTGAGATCGAAAATTGTGGATTTTCTTTAAAAGAACGTAAAAAGGTTATAGCTTCCACGATTGTAACGTTCAACGTGTTGCACACAAGATTGAGGATTCACTCCACGAATATAATCTTGAAAGAGACACTAGTGATAATTGAGGTTAACGATATATATCAGCCACCATCGCATCAAAAACTCAAAAGCTTTTACTTTGCCAGCCAAATAGGTGCCACTTTTTTAGAGTATATTGCTGTATTAAAGTCCATAAATTCTAATTTCTTGTCTGAAGCGAAGCATGGAGAGGAAAAAGGAAAGTGCATGTGTCGGTAGAACCGACGGCAATTACTTCACAGAGGATTGTGCATAGGAATGATAGCATGATGGGATATAGGGTCGGGTGCTCCATCGTTATCTTATAGGGCATTATCATGTACATTTACTTAAAGATAATCTTGAAAATAAAATGGTGGTAAAAATCAAATTTATTCAGTCTATTCTCTTAAGAACTTTGTGGGTTTTAATTAATTTAATTAGTAAAGTCTTTTATTGTTGAACAATATATTTAAGGTTCAAATCTAGTTATACGTTAAAAACCAATTAAATTTTGGCATAATAATAATAACAATTATCATAAAAAAACAATTTATAAGTTAAAGTTCTATCGTATCTATCATAAAACCTATATAAATATGACATCGCATCAAAAAATTTTACTAGACAATATAAAGATTTAAAGAGAATAAAGTTTCACTACTTCAAATAAGATAGTGTTTATTTTTTGTCTCACATTTTATAAATAAGTTAACTTTTATCCCTTTTTTTTTGGTCTCATCTTTAACAAATATGCTATAAGAAATTACAGGATGTCATACTCATCTTATATTTAAGACAATATATTCTAATTTCTCCTATGAAGTATGGAAAGCAAAGAGGAGAATGTGAAAGCAAAACTGAAAGCAACTACTCCAAGAGTGCCCAAGCAGAATGGCCATAGAAGCAACTAGGATTTGACATTAGATTATCCATATCAACCTCAATACTTTTAGCTAATTTTTAATTAGAAACTCCACTTTTTCTATTTTAGCTATCTCGCTGTTCATTTTTCCAAAGAAAAAAAAAAAAAAAAAAAAAAAAGCTAAACTATCTCACTATTCATATACTTTGTATTAACTCTCCTTTCTATTTAAATATTATTTTAGTTTTTTATTATATTTTCTCTCTCCACAGATATGAATTTTTCTTTTCTCTTTTTCAACCGTCCCCAGTTTCAACATTTCTCTCCACCAATCAACCATTCACAAGTTTTCACCCAACAAAATCACAAACCAACAATTTCCAAATTTTCGCTTAAAAAAGAAAATGCAGGCAATAATTCATCATTTGTGATTCCAAGTTTGACAACTAATATTGGAGTAAGAAGAAAATGTTTCCATCTTCGAAGAGAAGTAGAAGCAAGTGATCAGACGACTTTGAATTCAAGCCTAATCATTCATATAGTTGCCGACTTGCCGCCAGGGGCGGCTTGATTCATTTGGGCCTAAAGTAAAAATTGATTATCTTATTTTAGATGTAAAATTTATACTAATTAATATGAACTACGTAAAATTTTTTCTTTTTTTTAGAAATTTTATAGATAGAAAAAGTTTGACAAAATTTTTCATACTTGTTGTGGCAGATTGATAGTGGTAAGTAAAAAAGCAATGTTAATTGTAGATTTAGATGAGAACTAATAAAAGTTTGCAAACTCAACTCTTATTATTATTCTTTTTTTTAGAAGTGCAACATTCACAATATTTTTTACAATAAATTCTAGGTTTTAAGTTGCTTTTTGTTTTCTATTTGAAAATATCACTATAATTTTTTATTTTTTATTTTTGTTATCAATAACAACCTACTATTTAACATTAGTTATAAAAGTGTTGTGAAAAATATTGTGGACGTTACATTTTTCTCTCTCTTTTATTTGTTTTTTATCTAGCAAAAAATATTATTTTATTTATTGATTATAAATAACCCTATTAGTTAAAATTTAGGAACTTTTTTTTTACTTGGACCTTAAACAACCGTATTTTTTGCTCTAACATTCAGCCGGCATTGCTTGCCGCCCTCGTCTACTCCGGAATTAATTATGGTTTTATGGCGATTATGTGTTTTGGGGTTGAATTGGTGTCATCAACTTCGAGGACTAAATTGCGACCTTGATTTCCAAGCCTTGAGTGGCAAGACTTTCCACATGGTTTCAACCAAGATTTGTTACCCATCTGCATCGGAGAGGAAGAGAGAATAAATTGAATAATGTAGAACAGATAGCAAATACTTTTTTTTACAAAGAGACGGTTAGAAATCAGCGCGCAAAATATCCATGAATTGAAAAGTATTAGTAAAAATCATTAAAGTTAGTAACAGAATCACGTGAAAATTAGTGACCTAAAGAAAATCATTACAAGGACCAATACTCATTATTTTTGGCCATGACCAATGCTACTTTTCGGGCAAATTTCTTTGTTTAGGCCTTTAATTAATTATTTTTCATTTGTTCAGTAAACAAGTTAAATTCAAATCAAAGTTCAGGCTCAACTATTAAACAAGTCAAGCTCAAATATAATGTGTTCATGAACAAGTTTGTGAATGTAAGACTCGATTTAAATATATATATATATATATATATATAATATTACATGTTTATATGTATATTTGTCTAAAAATATAGTTATATAGGCTTAAAATTGGATGTGCAAGTTTGTAAATAGGCTCACATATGATATCAAATTATTATTGTAGTTTATTAATAATATAAATAATCCATTCATAGCAAAAATTCATAGATTTGTAAAGAAGTATAAAATTTTAGTCATAGTTTTACAATTTTACTACATAATGAAAAAGGAATAAATTAATAAAAGGCGGAAATACTATTTTCGTCCCTACATTTTCACTCCATTTTCACTTTGGTCCTTACTTTTTTATTTTACCGCTTTTAGTCCCTAAAATGAAAAATGCGTTCTATTTTAGTCCCTACCGTCATCTCACTAACAGAAATTGTTTACATGGCAAACGGAGTGCACTATTTGCACACTAAAATCTGACATAGCCATTCAAATAATAATAATAAATTTATTTTGCATTAAAAAAATGCCACGTCGGCTAAATTAAAAAATTAATTTATCAATTTTAACTAAATAAAAAACAGAATTAAAAACCAAAAATTACATAAATTAAGATCTAAGATTTTTTTTTTTTTTTTTTTTTTTTAAGGTCTAAGTTTATCTTGAACAAAAACACCAAGAACACAAACTCAGATTTAAATGTTAGAAAAACATTTTCCTTTTCAATCTCCTTTTCATCCTCTCCTTTTCATTAAACCCACAAAATCCCATTCCTCTCTCAGTCTCTCTTTTCCTCTCTCACATAGCCCGATCCTAACCATCTTCTTTTCCTCTCTCACTCTCATTGAGCCAATCCAAGCCATGGCCAAAGGTCAATCACCTTATCTACCTCGTCCTCTCAAACCCATATCCCAGGCAAACACAAGCACGAAGAAAGCAACGGCTAAGAGAGGAGGTGGTTTTGTTGTCAGGTGAGGTTGATTTCGTTTGGGTTTGATAGTTTCAAATCTAAGGTTGGAGGTGGTTTTAAAATTTGTTTTCATGTTTAATTTCTTGTTCATGTTTAATTTGATGTGGTTCTGAAGTTTAATTTTCTGTTCTTATTTCTGGTTTTGTGATTTTTTTGGTTTTTAATTTTGTGTTCTTAAATCTAGGTTGATGTTTTTGTTGTTCTTGTTCAAGGTACACTTAGATCTCAATTCATGTAACTTTTGGTTTTTAATTCTGTTTTTAATTTTTTTTTATTTAGTTAAAATTGATAAATTAATTTTTTTTTTAATTTAGATGCTGATGTGGCATTTTTTAATGCAAAATAAAAATTATTATTATTATTTAATGGTCATGTTAGCTTTTAGTGTGCCAACAGTGCACTCTGTTTGCCACGTAGACAATTTCCATTAGTAAGATGATGGTAGAGACTAAAATAGAACGCCTTTTTCATTTTAGGGACTAAAAACAATAAAATAAAAAAGTAGGGACCAAAGTGGGAATGAGGTGAAAATATAGGGGCAAAAATAGTATTTCCGCCGTAATAAAATAATTCATATCTCAAGCTTATTTGATGATAGACTGAACAAAATTTGAATATGTAATATTGTTTGGCAATTAAGCTCAAATTTGAAATAAAACTAATTGAATAAGTTTGATCTTTGATAGCCGACTTAGCTCGACTTATTTACAATCTTATTTTCATTTTTATTTTTTTAAATTAACATTATTGAAAAATAAAAATATTTAAATTATATAATATTGTTTAGATCATACTTCTTTTTTTATACGTTTTAGATCATGCTTAAACTAGGACGAATGTGAAAGTGAAAACTGCCCTTTCCCTTGATAAAATGATAATGAATAAATGGACCCACCATACCATCCTTTCTAAAAATATCTCCAGTCAAATTCTAATGAAGGAAATATTTTTCAACATAAAAAGAACAAAAAATAAACAAAACAAAACAAAAAAGGGTCAAGACCGCGGAAGTTTCATCATCAATATGGAAGGGCCAAAAAGAAAATTGGCCTCAGTACACTGTGCATAACGTTGATGTTAGCGCTGGCGTGCTTGAGAACATAGTTAAAGCCGGGGACGCATCTCGAGGTGACGGTAACAAAAGTCAACGACCCATCAAATGAAACAAAAATGTCGTTTACCAAAAAAAAGAAAAATGTCAGGAACACGGATAAGAAGTCATAATTTTTATAATTAATTATTCACGATGATAAATTTATGTGAAAATGACCAGCATTACAAATTGACATATTTGAAAACAAAATTAGGTTAGGAAAGCATCTCGAGGGGTCGGGAAAGAGTCGTGTAAAAAAATCATAACTTTTATAATTAATTATTGGTAACAATGGATTTACGTGAGAATAATAAACAGTTAATCACACACTGTTGATTTGATAATTGATGATAAATTTATGTGAAAGTGAACAGCATTACAAATTGACATACTTGAAAACAAAATTAGGTTAGGAAAGCATCTTGAGGGGTCCGGAAAGAGTCGTGTAAAAAAATCATAACTTTTATAATTAATTATTGGTAACAATGGGTTTACATGAGAATAATAAACAGTTAATCACAAAGGTTGATATGATGATTATGAGAATAATTTTTTGGCAAGTGAAAATGTGTCAGTTAGTGATAAGCCCTCTTAAGAATAAGTAAAAATTCACCGCATGTAACTTATGAAAATGTCGTAAATTAATTTGTAGCATTAATGTTACTTTTTTGAGTTATGTTAATTGGTATTTATAGAACAATTGTTAATAAATTATTTTAAGAAAGTTTAGACACCAATTTTATGTTGTGATAAAAAAAACATTTATAAAAATATTTCATAAACTCTATTTTAACTTGTTCCCAACTTTGTAAAGACTAAAGAGGAAAGTATGAATTCATAAACTAAGATCTCTAACTTTTCCCTACTTTATTTTAATACTAAAAAAGAATGTCCCACTTTGTGCATTATTGGCGCGTTATATGCGTTTGGCAAAAAGGAAGGTTTCCAATGTCTGGTGTTCACACTTGACACTAGCGTAAAAGCATTCATTTTGTGTTCCTGTAAGTAAAAGCAAAGCTCTCTGTTTGCCGCTCCTTCCGCCAAAAATGGCCATAAATCAGATGCCAATTTTTAATCATTATTTTCGGGATGACATTACATTTCCCGACAATCAAAGTTTTACCAAATATAAAATAATAAACGACTTGCTTCGTACGAATGAATTACATGACCATGACGGCTCTAGGATTTGATTCTTAAGCTAAAAAAAGGAAACAATGTTTAATTATTTAGTCCACATTCCCCTCTGCATATCCCATGAACAGTTTTGATCGAACAAGTTAAGTGTGTGAAAATATATATAATATTGTTTAAAATGTAAAAATCTGAATTTGAGATGGGATAACAAACAGGCCTTAAAGCTTCCCATAAATTCAATTATAAGAGGAAGAAGAGAAAGAATATGATCCGAGATGGAGTATCAAAAGTAAATAATTATTAATTATTTTGGGTAAATTAAATTTTTCCATTTTAATTTATTTTATTATCTCAATTACAATGTTTTTCGAACTTTTGAAACACATGATGTATCAAATCTTTCCATTCTCCAACTATCGCCATATTAAATATATATATATATATATATATATCAAAATACATATTCATTAGCTTTCCATAGTTTTATATAAATTATTATGTTTGGGCTAGATTTATTTATGAACCCTCAAATCTAACTTATTTGCTAAATAAACCAATATAACAAATTATTTCTTAACCCTAACCTATTTAGAATAATGCTATAGACACAAACTATTTTACAACATTTTTACAGACTGTTGATGTGACTTTAGTAATTTTCAAATAATTATTGATAAACATAAATGTGATGTTAGTAGTAGACTCATATTAGAATTAATAAGAACTTGCCACATTAATAGTTTGTAAAAATGTTGTAAAATAATTTGTGACTGTAGCATTACTTATCTATTTATAGACAGTTTACTTTTTGCAAGGCTAATTATTGTTTCGTGAATTGCATGTTTGCATAATAACTATAGATTTTTTTTTTTTTTTTTGGTTGAGAAACATATAATAATTATAGTTAAACAAACTTTTCCTCCAAAAACAGTTGGACTTCTAGAATTTTGTAAGTGACCATTTATAAAGCTATTTACTTGTATCATAATTACATGACCTATTAAATAATTTAAATCGTTTAAATTAATTATAGGAGGAAGAGTATGATCCGAGATGGAATATCACTAGTGATATCGCTCCGAATCAGTAAGGTGGATGATCTGGCTTCGGTGGGCTACTAAAGCGGTGGAAGGCCTACAAAAAGCAAACGCTGTCAAAAAGGGGACTGGAGAAGACCGGCCAAACCCCCTTCGATAGCAAAGTTAGTCTCACAGAAATGAAGTTCCAAGTTTTTGGGAGTGAAGTCTCAGAAATGTTCTTACCTTTCATGGGTTCAGACTGGTCCTTTATATAGAGATCCTAGGGACGATTATTTGTCCAATAACCTCCCCAAGATTTGTGGAAGCCAATGAGTCCAGAGTTAACTTCCTCAACAGCTACTAAAGTTGTAACCGCTAAGGGAAGTTAACTCATTTGAGGGATTCATGGCGATAGCTACGGGTTTAGTAACCGTTACAGAGAGTCAAAAGTTTTCTAAGTGTTGCGTATTCGTCCGTCTAGTGTATGATGATCTAGTCGTCCCTAGACATCTGATGATCGTCCATGGACGACCATCATGGACGAGTTTATCGTCCATGGGAGATTTGACTGGTCAAGAGTAATATCTGTTCATGAACAGATATTCTTTTTCTGGGGTGATTCTTGGTTCAACCTGCTCTATTGGCTCTGGACGATGCCTTTGGACGAACAAGAGTTGAACTAATTTTCTACTTCTCCATTAACTAGTAAATAATTATTAATCATTTTTGGATAAATTACACTTTTTTCATTTTTAATCTTTTATCCCAATTACAATGTTCTTCAAATTTTTGAAACCATGATGTATCAGATCCTTCCATCCCCCAATTAACGACATATTAAAAAAATGTATTATATATATCAAGGTGCATAGTTACGAGGCTTTCATAGTTTCATATACATTATTATGTTTGGAAAAGTTAATGAATGCCTTAAGAGCATTAATTTATAAAATGTATATAGAAATTTTTATAGAAAAAAAAAAAAAGAAAAACTAATTTTTTTAACAGTTTTTTATATTTATCATGAAAGTAGTATCAAAATTTTCTTAAAATTGTTTATTTTCAACCCTCGTAAGGGCACTCATCAACCGAATCCTATTATGTTTGAGTTAGGTTTATTTATGAATCCTCAAATCTAACTTTTTTCCTAAATAAATCAATAAATAAAAAGTGAGTTCTAGTTAACTCAACTGGTAAAGTCTCTGATGATTGAATAAGAGATTTGGGATTCAATTCTCGCCTACACCAAAAATAGATTAATGTCTTGGTTTGATGATAAAGAGTTATTATCATGAGCGGATGACATAGGTCAAAAAAAAAAAAAATCAATAAAAAAACATTTCTTTAATTGACCCTAATCTATTTATGGATAATTTATTATTTTCAGGATAATTATTGTTTGGTGAATAGCTTCTTGCGTAATAATTATAGTTACCTAAAATTTTCCTCCACTTATCAAAAACACACAAAAAAAAAAAAAAAAAACTTTTCCTCAAAGCACGGTTGGATTTATTCAGCAAGTGACATTTCATAAAGCTATTTACTTGTATTATAATTACATGATTTATTGTATTTATGGGTTCCAATTAGCTCAATTGATAAAGTTTCTTATGGTTGAATAAGAGATCTAAGGTTCAATCCCTGTTTACATCAATAAATCCATTAGTGTATCGGTCTGATGATAAGTAGCAGACTTTATAAGTTTAAAACTCTCCTGAAAATAATTACATGACCTACTAAATTATTTATATAATTTTTTAATTAAATATATTATAGGATCAAAAGTACATGATTATTATGTGAACACACATTTTTATCGTCACGTATTACGGTAAGGGAATCTCATTCCAAGCCGATTTTGTAGAAGCAGAACACTCTGTCCATCATAGTTTGGCCAAATGCATGTTTATTTTCTTGTTCTTTTTTTTTTTTTTTTTTTTTTTTTTTTTTGACGGAATAGTCACTTTACAGTTAAGATGGGCATATATAAATATATATTTGATGGGAGGCATTATTTTATTTTATTTTATTTATTTCTTTTGTAAATGTAACTTAAAGAAAACATTCATTGTTATAAGGTGGGTGGGGTCACAAAACACCATTGAAAAATTGATATAGGTCGCGTGGGCATATATCTGGCATATTAATTTTAAAATTCTACAACTCACCTTTATATATAGATGTTAATCGTAACGTCAAAACCAGAGAATCCATTAAAGTTATAATACGTTAGCTTCAATTTCCTTTTCCTTCTCACCTTTCTGTTCCCACCCTCAACTCAAACCCCTCATCAACCTTTTCCATCCAAACACACATATCTTCTCTCTCTGTCTCTCTCCCTGCACAGCTTGATACGTAGAACTTTCAAGTTATGGCTTCCTCATCTCCATCTTCAAATTATAATCAAGAAGGTATATTGAATATTTCTCTCTTTATTCCCATGTCTCTAATTGATTATATATATGGTTGATTTAAGTGTTTGACATGTTTGTGTTAAATATTTTTTGGCTTGCAGTAGAAGGTGGACATATCATTCCACTTGATCAAAACATTCTGCAGAAACATGTAGCATTCTTTGATAGAAATCAAGACGGCTTAGTTTATCCTTTGGAAACTTTTCAAGGTTCCAAACCCTTCAATATCCCATTATTTCTCTTTCTGTTTTTCCTATAATTTTTTTGTGGGGTTTACTAAAATTTTATCACTATGTTAATTAATTACAGGTTTTCGTGCCATTGGATTTGGTGTCTTTTTCTCCACCCTGAGTGCCTTCTTCATCAACCTCAGTCTCAGCCAAAAAACCCGTCCCGTAATACTCTCTCTCTCTCTCTCTCTCTTAGCTTTTCTTCTTTTGGAATGAATTTTCTTATTAGGAAAAAATAGAAAAAAGAAAAAGGAAAACTGCTCCAACAAGATATACCTTGTTCTGTGGTGGAGAAGCTTTCTCACTTTTGTTATTTTTAATATTTTTATATTTAGATTATCAAATATAATTCGCTCATAAAAGGAAAAAAACCCATGGCTACCAAAAAGAAAGAGAAATAATTATTATTAAAGGAAAAGTTAATGGCTTATAATGTGGTGCCCATGCTGCTCTGGCTAGTCAACAAATTGTTGACCATGGTTGAGCAGTGAGGACTACATTGTTCACACGTATTCCTTCTCGTTACTTTCTTTTTTGACTAACTTATATATGGAAAATATATAGGATCTTTTTTATTTTCCAACAATTACTAGGCTCAAATCTCAATTCAAATGGTCCATACAACTCTCCTCTTTCGGAGAAATTATAAAATCCACGTAGGGGATAAGTGGTGGGGATAAGTGGTGTGGTTTATTATTTTATTAAAAAAAATTTGCATATTTTAAATTGTTAGTTAGAAAAAATTTTGAAACAGAAATTAATTATTGAGTCAACAATTTTAAACAAGTAGAAATTTTTTAGTGAAATTGTGAACAAGTGAGGTGGTCCACCAAAGAACTCTATAATTTCTCGTTTTTTTTATGTGTAGCTCTCATATTCATTGGACCTGATAGCTCGAAAATCTATATGTTTTAGGAATATTCAAATAATCTTTTTTTTTTTTTTATATGAAGAGAAAACAAACTTATTCATAAATTGTTAGTTTTTTTTTAGACAAATACCATTAACCAACTTATTTGACACAGTAAAGAATATGAAAAAATTATAGGGATAGGAACATATTTAATGTCCTATTATTTTTTTTAGGTGTGGCTTCTGTGACACTGGACCGTTGCAATCATGAGTCATGATTGCAACGGGTCCAGTGCACTGAAGACACTAGATAGAAATTATGCTTTATATATATATATATATATATATAGATAAAATTCATAGAATGTGAGGACTTTGTTTTCTAAAAAACACAAAGTCGTCACATCGTATGTAATCATAATTTAGAAAACAAAGTCGTCACATTCTATGTAATCATATATTATGCTTAAATAATTCAGAAAAAAATATATAAATAGGTAGTACATATAAATTTAGATAAATGCCTGACCAGTTACCTTGGGCAGAGTTTGATTCCAGGAAACTAATATAAATTTTACTATTATTGCAAGTGTCGCAATGGTACTTGCTAACTCACTTTTTTTTAATCACTTATTTAATATGAATAAAACTGCACAATATATATATATATATATATATATATTTTATATAAATAAATAAGAACTACACAATATTTTCAAAATAAAATATAGATGTCAAATTGTTAATGGTGAGTAAAAAAAATAATGTCATTAGTAAGCTTAAATAAGAACTAGTAATAACTTGTTACTGTGAGAATTTTGTAAAAAATGTTGGGCAATTTATTTTTTATATAAAAACCATAATCCTAAATGCATTACAACAATAATTGAGGAACACATTATATGATTGAAAATCTAACTGTTTCTTGTCATATACTAGAGTTAGTCAAATAGAGTAGGTTGATAAATTAACGAAGAATGCTTAAAATGTCTTTGAGACTTCGACACAAAATTATCAATAAGTCTACGCCGCCCCTATATATAATTTTAGAGAAATTCTAGGGATAAAATGTTTTATAATAATACGAGGAGGCCCATGTTGACCACAAGTCCACACTTGACAGGACTCTTAAATAGTAAATAAATACGACCAATTGGCGATGCCTGCTGCCAATTTAAATGTTCAAGAAAACATAATTGTGGCAATTCAACCAATGAGAAGAAAAGCTTTCTTATATTATTGTGGTAATAAAGTTGACAGACGTTTAAATAAAATATCATGCATTCTTAATTCTTTCTCTTGATCATTAATAATAAGTTAAACGTTACTTCCTAGCAACAAATATATATTTTTTAAATGTCATCTAACTAAATATCTCAATCCCCTATTCTCTCTCTTTCATTTGTAATAATAAAATAAAAAAAACTATTTTACAATAAGTAATCATCATGTTATCATGATCATTGTCGGTGTAGGTTTATAGTTAATTTGTAATGTGATATGGGTGCCTTTGTCCACACCTTATTTGCTCTTTCACTTTTTGTGTTTTTTTAAAGCTTTTTTCATAAATAATCTAACTTTTATTTTTTATTATTATTATTTTTTTACTATAAACAAGATTTTGGCTTTTTATTGCAGGGTTAACATAAAAATTACTAAAAATTATATCTTTTAATAAAAATACTGTGCAAATAATATCTTTTAATAAAAATACTGTGCAAATAAGTTACTAGAAATAAGATGTTCTCATAAGTGTGATTGATTGAAAACTAGACATGTTAATTTTACATTTCAAATAACATAACTTCAAGGAGGTTGTATTGTATGTTACAAACATTACTTTGAGGAAGTTCCATGGCTTAATCTGGCATTTTGAAGGCCGGTTTGTTTTTACATTTTTCATTTATTGTTGTTGTTGTTGTTTTAATTAATTTGGCTTCCGTATTGATATGGTGCAGGGAAAATTCCCTTCTTTGCTCTTTCCAATTGAGATTAAGAATATTCAAAGAGCCAAACATGGGAGTGACTCCGGAACCTATGACTCTGAGGGAAGGTATATGCTCTAATATGCCATATATTTCTTACTTATGTTGACTGGTGTTTTGATCGAGTTGAAGTACTCCGTTGGTGTATCTTATATGTTATTAGTTTAGTGGCCTAATAATCTGTCTGTTTGTCATGTTTTATTAGGTAAATCTGTTTCTTTAATTTTGCTTTTGTTTTACTTTGTCCTTCCCAAGCATAACTTGTTTCGAGACCTTTAAAAAAGAGCAACTTGCTTCCTTTTAGATACCTAAATGGGTTGGTCTTTATAGACTTTTTTGTTGTGACATTAATTCTATAGTCAACTTTTCTCGCAATTATTGATATGGTAAGTTGTTTATGGTAGAAAATAAAATAAAATTAGTGGTGTGCTCATATGAGAATCAATAACAAATTACCAACTCAGCAATCATGAAAAATGTTATGTTACATTAGTGTTTTAGGCTTACATCAATTCTAGATTGACTTGATTTTGAAGAGCCTGCTAACCAGCCGAACCTATCACTACTAAAATACTGGTTTATACCGGCTTTTTTTTTGCAGCATTTTTGAAAAGCACTGCTATATGTGAGCTATTATCGCGTTTTTTGCTAATGCTGCTATAAAGCCTCGACTTATAGCGGCTCTTATGAAATATATTTGTACATAAAGACCAAACTTTCTCAATCCTATAATCAATTAGTGTCCATGTGCTTTCTGCACAACCCAATTTAGACCATATTAAGCTAGAGCTGATTTGTAACACAAGTATTTATTATTTTTGGGTCATTTTGAAGTTTCCATGAATTCTGATCCTAGGCAACCTCAGGTCAAGGTTATTTTCAAATTAAAGCCTGACAATGTATTAATATAATTAATCAAGTGATCATGGTGTGGTCCATTTCACCTAATTTAGTTGCCAAAGAAAACCCCATAATCAGGGTCGTTTTCATAGTAAAGCCTGACAATATGTAAAACTAATTAAGTGATCATGGTGTAGTCTATTTCACTTAATCAAATTACCAAGGAAATCCCCATATTGAGATTAAGTAAGTCTAGCAAGACAAAAAAAAAAACACACACACACACACACACAACACTCATAACTATTTTCACAATTATTGAAGTGATATGTTGTGATTAATATACAATATAAATGGTGTTAGTGGTGTGTTTTTGTGAGAGCGACAACTTATCACCTTAGCAAGCGAAAAAAAGAAATTTGTGAAAATTTTTGCGTCTTTATCATTGTTCATTGAGATTATTCAACTAGAATTGACATCGTTGTAAGGTGTGTTCACTGAGTTGGTCCCATCTCGGTTTGGATGAATCCATGTAAAACCTAAACTCTAATCTCTAATGGATCTTATTGATGAGTATAGTTCGTCTTAATCCGTGGCTATACTTCAGCATATTTTGGTCCTCTTGTGGGATTTGTCTAAATTTTCTTTTCAAATCAATCTTTTAGGTTTGTTCCTTCGAAGTTTGAAGAGATTTTCAGCAAGCATGCTCTTACTTACCCCAGTGCTTTAACATCGAATGAACTAATGAAAATGCTGAAGGCAAACCGGGACCCCAAGGACTACAGAGGATGGTAGATATCTATATCTAATTTTTTGATTAACTAAGAACTTTTGTCCTTCTTAAAAGAAATTTAATGAACTTTTAAAATTTATTGTAGGCTTGCTAGCTATGTAGAATGGAAGACCCTATATGTTCTCTGCAAGGACAAGAATGGTTTACTACCGAAAGAAACAGTTAAAGGTGCTTATGATGGAAGCTTGTTTGAAAGGCTGGAGAAGGAAAGATCATCGACTAAAAAGAAAGCGTAATCTTTCTAGCATTTAACAATATGGAATTATAAACCAATGTATTTATTTTATTTTTATATTACACTTGTAAATGAATTGTGTGAAATTAAATAAAGTTATGTTGGGATTTTTTTTTAAAAAAAAATTCTTTTGATGCAGTGTTGTGTAAATAAATGCATACTGGTATGCTCGTTGGGTCTTCTCTAGGGATTGCTGGGTGGATGCTATTGATTCAAGAATGTAGTTTGAATTTGTGATTGTTTCAAATTGTGAAAGTGTTTGATGAATTATCGAATGGAAATTTAGTTCGATTTGGTTTATGTTCTTTAATATGATGCAATAAGCCAATAGCATACTTATTGTGTATGCTAAAAGTAACATGTTTAAGGATGATTTGAATTACTGGGGGAGTAATTATGGTATTATAATTTGTGGACAATTTGGAGAAAAGTCAGAACAGATGAAAGAAAGAGTTGGGAGTATTTGTGCACAAGTTTTGGACATTCCTGAAGACCTTCCAAGTACAAGCTCAGGAGTTCAAGTTGAAAAGGGTTTGATATTGTAAAATTCAAAATAACTTCAAAATTTGTCTTCCTAAATTGTTGTGTGCCAATTCATGGATATTCATAGTAGTTATCAGATTAATATTGGTAAACTTTCTAGTCTAAGGAGTTCTCAATGTTCTTGGCACATGCATTTATATCTTGAACAAGTGCAAGCAAAGGCAATCAAGTTGAAATTGATGGTTCAACTCAGTTTTTAGCTATTTTTTTACGCTCGGGAAATAAAGGAAGCTTATTTTATTTGTTTTTTTTTTAAAAAAAAATTATGCAAAGGGATACGCATTAAACTATTAAAGACTAAATAACTTTTTTATTTTTTTGATGAGAAAAATGGCAATTTTATTTAATAAGAGGATAAAAATAAAGCATCCTGAATCACTAGGGATTTAATAAAAGATGGGAGTTTCTTCAATCCATGTTACAAATTTATCAATTCCTTTGGTGTGGCGTGTCAAAGTATGAGCTGGTTTGTTTCCTTGTCGGCAAACAAGCAGCAATTCGGAGCTTCTGAAGTCTTGTAGTTTGTGGAGAATGCTGGTAACAATGTTGTCAATGGTCGTACCAGTGAGAGCATTGATGATGGTTGAGTTGGTTTCGAAGATAACATCTTGTAGTCCAATATCTCTGGCAAAGGAGACTGCATCATCCATGGCTTTTGCTTCAGCTTCTAGAGGACCTAGTGGTAGCGATAAGCGCTTGCTTAAAGCTGCAATGACTTCTCCCTTGTGATCGCGGACCACAACTCCAATCCCCACCTCCTTAGTGTTTGAGAAAACAGCAGCATCTGTGTTTACTTTATACTTCGGGAAGTCTACGGGAACCCAATGTATGTCAGTAGCATCCATGTGTTGTGGTATTCGTAGGTGTCCAAGTCTGATGTCTTCAAGCATGGTGCGTGCTTTATGGATAATCTCTCTACAAGATTGTCGTGGGGCTCCAAGTCTTGTTTTATTTTGACTAAACCACATGCACCAAGTGGTTGTGATAACAAACTCAAGTAAATCCATCCCCACGTGTTCAACAAAGATAGGGCGTCAGAGAAGGTCTATGAATTCCCTGTATTGCACGCCTCTGAGATCAATTGGTATACCAGCAGCTTCCCAAGTTTCACAGGCTGATGTGCAATCCCAAAACAAATGGCCACTAGTTTCATCGCTAAGACCACAAGCCTCACAAGTGGGGTTATCTAGGACTCCATGGTGACAAAGATTCACTTTTGTAGGTTGAATATTGAGGCTGGCCCTCCAGGCAAAGGTTTTCAATTTATTTGGGATGTTGAGACTCCATATGGTTTGCCAGAAAGTTTTATGGGTTTGGTCACTTGATGTTCGGCATGGGTGGGATAGTGAAGATAAGGATGAAGCCACTTTGGAAGCACTATTGACCGTGAAGGTACCTTGTGGAGTGTAGGCTCAAATGAGTCTCTAGCACAATATCTACTTCAATGAATACTCAAGATTGTTTCGGCATCGTCTAGTAGAAAAATCTAGCGTATCAAGGAAACTTTCCACTCACCTATGTTTTCACCTAGCAACTGAGAAACACGTGCATCTGCAGGAAGTATATTTGGAGGGGAGATGGTTTGAAAAGTGGTAGGTTTTGGGAGCCACTTATCTAAACAAATCCTCACCAAAGACCCATCACCAACTTGCCAACGATAACCTGCTCTGACCACACTTTGGGCAACTATGATGCTACACCATGCAAAGGAGGGCTTTGGGCCTAGTTCTACATTGAGATAGTCACAATTGGGAAAATAGCGAGCTTTGAGGACTAGGTACACCAAGGAGTGTGTATTGGTTTGAAGACGGCTAAGAGTGCTAAGTTAAATGCTTGGAGATTACGGAAACCCAAGCCACCCTCTGTTTTTGGAACACAGACCTTGTCCCAACTTAGCCATGTGTAAGAGACCGCCAAAATTGGGTGCCTCTCAAAAAAGAGAGATTTTTTTGAAGTGCTTTTTAGGGTACCTCTCTTTTTGGGTAAATGGTATGGAGTCGCGACTTATTTTTTTATACCAAAAAAAAAAAAACTAAATACATTATTGAATTATTCTTTCATTGATTGAATAAAAAATTACATAATTGGAAAATTGAAAAATTACATGGCTTTGGGTCCTAGTTACAAAATACCAAAATATATGGCTTTTTGTCCTAGTTACATTCTACCCAAAATAAAAAGAAAAGACAAGGTTAGATCTACTTAACTAAAGACCTAAATCTGGAGGCTAGGTTACAGAATAGGAAGGTGTTAGGCACTCATTCCGTCTGGACAGAGTCTGGTCTTCTAGACTCTTGTGACCAATGTACCTTTTTATGCATGTCATGAATGATATGTTGAACATGTGAAACAAAAATTAAATCACACAAATTTACTTATGAATGAATGCTTTTCTTCATTAAAAAAAATCAAATTTGTTTTGGGTGATAAAAAAAAATTTTGATTTTGATTTGTTAAAATACCGGATCTGTTTTGTGGTATGTGGAGAAAAGAGGTTTTTGGAGATAAAAATTCAGATCTGTGTTTATCACATGAAATAAAGTCTTTTGATTTGAAAAATAGCAGATCTGTTTTTTTAAGAAAAAATGGTTTTTGATAACAGAAAAATCAGATCTGTTTTTTAAATGTTTTAAAAAATGAAAGAGACTTTTAAGAAGAGAGTTTCACTCATAATTTAAATTCATGCAACTTGAGTTTAATAAAACAAACACAAACACAATCATGTTTTATCTTTTTCTTTATTTCAAAAATCTGCATGCATTAAAAAATCAGATCTATATCTAAGGAAGATACAAGTCAATTTTTTTGATAAAAAATGTTCAGATTTGCATCTAATGAAGACACAAACCAGTTTTGACTAAGTAAAATCTAGATCTACATCTAAGAAAAATGCAGATCTACATCTAAGGAAGATATAGATGTAGATATGTTTTATTTTGAAGAAAAATTCAGATCTACATCTAAGGAAGATGAAGATCTATTTTATTTTGAAGAAAAATTCAGATTTACAACTAAGAAAGATACATATCTATTTTTATTTTAAGAAAAAGAACTATTCACATGCAGATTATTGACATTCAAGAAAGAGATTATGAAAATCACATAAAAAAATCACGCTTTTAACAAAACAATGATCAATCATTCATGTTATAGATTCATGAACATAAAAAGAAGAATAAAAAAAGAAAAAGAAAATATAGGGTGATGGAAACAACCTCTTGCATGTGCACTCTTTGTTCTTGAGAGGATGTTTTAGGGTTCAAAGAAACTTATTCAGTTATTTTTGAAAACTAAAAACCCTAATTTAAGTAGCAAATCTCAGAGAGGATCAGTAAGTATCAGCAATTTGATAGCCTCAAAATGTGTGACTCTCTCAAAGCGTAGAAAAAATGTGCTGAATTATGAGACCCAACCTCTATTTATAGAGGCCAAAAGACTCTTAAAAATAGCCCTAAAGTGCAGAACGCGAATCGGGACTCATCCTTTTGCAAAAAAATTGAAAAGGGTGTGCCTTATCGTCACCCGAAGGCCGTTGGGCCAAAGCCCAAAAGAGGGAAATTCAGCTCTTTTAGAGTGCCGTTCGGCACTCCAAATGTGCCGAATTGGTTCTTCAATACCGAACGCTCTTTCATGTTCGGGTGCCGTATGGATTCCTCTTTTAGGGGTTTTTTACTAGTCCTTGCACCAGACGTGTTTTCATCCTCCGTCTATGAAATTTTTTTTTTTTTTTAATCATCTCTTTTCTAAATAATTCAGGCTTTTTAAGAACAATTATCTTGTAGATAAGTCTTCATAAAGTTCAGATTATCCAAAATTTTATTGTTATCCAATCATCCCTTTTATTCCTATGCACGCATCTTTATTTTAAACACTAAATATCAATCAATTACAAAATTATTTAATTAATTTTAATTGTTAAACCAATCAAAATTAATTTAAATTAATCATGTGTGGTCGACTCTACCTAGACACAATGCATGTTGATCGTGTAAACTTGATCATGCGATATCTTTCAATCCAATGGTTCGATTTGGAAACCGGAAACACTGTTGCAACCGTTAGAATCTCAAGATCACATATGCAATGAATGAATTGATGCATATAATTCAAAGACAAATTGATGCATGTAATGCAATCATGATTTTTGGGATACATGGATGGTCATTCAAGTCATTCTCCTTGATTAAATCATGGGTGCAAAATTCAGTGTCTACACCATGCCATTTTATTTCTTCCATTGGATTGACCCCATCAAAAAGCCTAGACCATGCTAGTCATCTCATCACAAAGAGTATCAGGAAGTTTAAAAACACTCATAGTGTATGCTGGGATGGCTTGTGCTACTACTTTAATGAGAATTTCCTTGCCTGCTTGTGAAAGCATCTTCTCCTTCCACCTTGATAGTTTGTTGTCCAACCTTTCTTTTAGTGCACGAAAGGTATTCTTCTTTGATCTGCCTACCAAAGAGGGAAGGCCAAGGTATGTTTAATGCTGCTTTATAACTTGTGCTCCAAAGCGTTCCTTTATCTCTTCCTAGAGGTCTTGTGGAGTGTTTCGGCTGAAAAATAAAAAGGTCTTCTCACGGTTGATTTTTTGGCCAGTAGCTTGCTCATAAGTTTCCAAGATTTGCTCAAGATGATTGCATTCCTCCCTAGTGGCTTGACAAAAAATTATGTTGTCATTTGCAAAAAAGAGGTGAGAAATCCGTGGGCCTTGAGGACTAGCAGCAACCCCTCTGAGTGTGCCAACAGATATGGCTTGTTGAAGTAGAGATGAAAGGCCATCTGCACAAAACAAGAAAAGGAATGGGGAGATGGGATCCCCTTGCGTTAAGCCCCTAGTGGGGGTAATGTGGCCATGGGGTTTGCCATTTAATCTAATTGAGTATGTAACAGAGATAACACATTGCATCATGAAAGTTATTCATTTAGAATCAAAGCCCATTTTCTGCATTATATCCTGAAGACATCCCCATTCTACCTTATCAAAAGCTTTGCTCATGTCAAGTTTCAAGGCCATCTCTCCAGTTTTACCACTTCTTTTTTGGTTTAAATTGTGCTTAGTTTCAAAACCAACTAAGACATTATCAGAAATAAGGCAAGAAGACATGAAGGCACTCTAATGTTCACTAATTATATTAGGGAGGAAACGTTTCAGTCTATTTACAATAACTTTTGAGGCTAATCTAGAGAGGACATTACTCAAGCTTATAGGTCTATACTGTGTTATCTTTATAGGGTTTTATACTTTAGGGATAAGGATAACATGAGTTTCATTAAATTTTGGAGGGATGATTCCCAAATTTAAAAAATCAAGTACAGCTTTAGTAACACATTCACCAGAAAGTGACCAAAAGTGTTGATAGAATAGTGGAGGCATACCATCAGGGCTAGGTGATTTCTTTGGATGCATCTGCTTGAGGGCTTTGTGCACTTCTACTTCTTGGTTGGCACAAAAAGTTGTTCATGGATTCGGTCACAATAGGTTGAATTGCCTCAACAATAGCCGTGGTGTCAGTGGGACCATTGGATTGAAAAATATTAGAAAAATAATATAATATAATCCTTTCCATACTCTGGTCATCCTCATGCCATACTCCGCTGTCATTAGTGAGGCCATTGATAAAGTTTCTTTGCTTACGGTTAGAGGCTTTTTAATGAAAGAAAGAGGTGTTTTGATCTCCATCAATGATCCACATGTGCTTTGCTTGTTGGTGCCACATGGTGTTTTCAGCATCGAGCCAACAATTAAGAGCTTTACGGTCCTCTTGTATATGCTTAAAATTATGCAGTGGATTTTGTTCAAGGACTTGGAGCTTTTTTTCCAACCGTGCTATTTGGCATCCAATATGGCCAAACTCATTTTTGTTCCAAAAGGATAGTCATGCTTTGCAACTGTCAAGATAGTTTATGATTTGGGAGCCATTTGGTTTGTATAATCCTTCCAACCATGCTTCTTAGACCACTTCAGCATATCTTGGATCCCGAAGCCACATTGCTTCAAAGCGAAAAGGACGGCCATCAGTAGGGTGGTTCTGAGACTAGGTGAAAGGTGATCCAGTGTAGCCCAAGTCAACAAAGCCACAGTGATGAATTATAGTGCGAAAGCGGTCCATCTAGCGAGTTGGTCTCAAACTTCCTCCGTTTTTCTCGGACTAGCTAATAATTTCGTTATAGTCCCCTACACACAACCATGGGAGATTGTTGGAGTGTCTGAGTGACTCAAGCAGCGTCCATGTTTCCTCTCGCTTGCTTGTATCAGGATGACTATAGAAGCCAATGAGCTACCACTTTGTACCTGTTAGTACAAACTACATTGGCGTCAATGAACCAACGAGAAAAGTTTTTTTATGTTTACCTGGGTTTTGAGTTTCCATAGGAGCGCTAAACCACCACTAAGACCCGCACTTGAAACCATAAGGTCTTGGTTGTAATCCCAATTTTGCTTCATGTTGTGGAGTTTTTTGGTGGTGAGTTTGGTCTCCATTAAGAAGACACAGATGAGAGCTTTTTTATTAATGGCTCTCTTATGAGCGTTAAGGGCAGATGTATAGAACCTTTCAACGAGATAGTGCTTTTTCAACTCTCTCAAAATGGAATCTATTCCAAACATATATGCCATGGTTCCTTACCTCGACAGGGTACAAATATCTAAATTTGATATTTTTAGATACTTTTTCAGACCTATTGCCGATACTAAGTAGCAGACAAAAATTTGTATCCATTTTTCATGATATTATGCATGGATCAGATATATCATGGCGAATTCTTCACCATTAAAGAGTGTTTCCACGGGGTAGAACCTCCTCAGGGAATATAAGGTTTTCATGAGGCTGATCTTGAGCCGCCATCCAAGCACGAATGCCTTCATTTAAAAGAATATTTTTGGTGTAGAACGTCTCAAATTCAGGATCTTCCGCTGCACGGATTTCCTGAGAAACGAAGTCATAGGCGCGTAGGTTCAGAGCCAAGTCGACTACTCCAAGAGCACTCATCCATAAACCGGTTACTGGTACAAATAACATAAAGAAATGTAACCAACGTTTATTGGAAAAAGCAACCCTTGTTCGGAGGTTCCCAAGCCCCCGATAGTTCCAACTCAAGATACTCATTGCTCCCGATGGTGGCTACTGTGGCGGTGCTGCAAAGTAGCCACCATCAATCCCAAATTGTCTGCCATGAGCTTGCCTAAGGCTTTTGTTTCTTCATCCAGTAAACGTTGCTTCTTGTCAATGAAGACACCATCCTGTGTGTTCATCCATATGTGCTTTATGTTTTGGGCCCAAAATTGGTCCACTAGCTTCAATAATATCCATTGCATGGTTTGGTGAGAATGGGAATATAAAATCTAGGGAGAGTGGGAATATAAAGACAAAAGGCCATTCTCGACAATTTCCAAATAAAAGTACCATATACAAAATTAGAACAGGAAACATAAAATTTCCAAAATGTTTGCAAGATTTTTTTTTTTTTTTTTTTTTTTTTTTTTTTCGAGAAACAAACACACACACATAGGGGAGAGGGAAAGAAGTTCTAACATAAAAGCACGCCATAACTCCACTCAAAAGTCATGGTAACTTTTAAGGGAGGGTGGGGCAAGCTATACTACACACAACACACTCTCTTAAGCAATGTAGGACAATTATCCATTCTTTTTTCTTTTTTTTGAGGAACAAACACACACACACACACACACACATACACAAGGGAGAGAAAAAGGGGTTCTAACACAAAGGTACACCACAACTCCACTTAAAAGCCATGGTAACTTTAAGAGAGGGTAGGGCAAGTTATACTACACACAATACACTCTCTTAAGCAATGTGAGACAATTATCCTTTTTTTTTTTTTTTTTGAGAAACAAACACACACACACACAGAGGAGAGGAAAAGGGGTTCTAACACAAAGGCACACCACAATTCCACTCAAAAGTCATGGTAACTTTTAAAAATGTTTGCAAGTTAGTTGGTCCTCATGGTACACATGTCAAGGGACTACTATATGCTTAGTAGTGGCTTTATAATCCAAAAGTTAATTATTATTGCACACTATTTCACAATTATAACTAAAATCGTGTTTTTAAATTTAAAACATGATTTCCCCATACACAATGTGTAGTTATTCACTACTAACTTTTAAAATTGGATAATTGGCTCCAATTGGACAAGGCCTAGCTACTTTTGGCGTGGGAGGGGTTTCGCAAGTCATTTACGAATATTTTTTTTTTTCTTTGCCTTGATTAACAATACTCCATACTTTTGCCAAATGATGTTCAATGGCTGTCGGTGACTCATGTGGACAGATAACTAAAAGGGGTCCTTCTATGGACCTAATTATAGCGCATGCAGGAGATTCTTATGTGGTGAAATCATTTATGGATCTAAGATTAATTAGGTTTAAGTTAGCCAAAATAACACTACATTAGTTGTAAATCTAACTCCTCTTAAACACTCTCAACATTGAGGGCCACAAGTGGATCCAATTTGGTATTCAAACAGGGAATTAGATTGACAAATGTTTCACAAGCCATTTTATACAGATTACTAATTAAGTACTGATATTTTGGCTAAACTTACACATAATCTAATGAGCAGTGTTTATTATACACAAATTATTTTACACAATTTCACACACATGGGAAAAAAAGCAATAGAAAGTCACAATTTCAGTTTTTTGTGTGTGTGTGTGTGTGTGTGTGTGTGTGTAAAATTAACTATATAAAATAACATGTGTACAACAAATTTAACCCTAATCTAACCAACTTACGTGATTAATAAACTCTTTTGGATCTAAACTTGTCAAATAGAGACACAAGATTAGAAGAGTCCAATAGTCCATGTTTCTCCGAGTATATGATTTTCTTTTCTGCAACAAAAAAGAAATAAAAGAGTGCTTACAAGTTGTAACAGTAGATGAAACCATGCTAAAGATGTTAAGTTATTCTTAATTTTTTAGCTTAATATACAAACCCTATACAAACCCCAAGTCTCTCGTTAGACATGAAATTTTCAATTATTTTTTTTCCCTGCGACCATTGGCGGCTCTACCTTGCAAAAAAAATGTATATATATATTTGACAAAAAAAAAAAAAAAAAATTACAGTATATACTAAACTAACCTATTGTGACCACCTTGATAAAAAAATGTTGAACACCTTGATTAAAAATCACAAGAATTTGAGTTCAACAAAAATAAGAGTAATGATACATCTACAACAATTTCACAACATATCTTATGTAATAAGCAGTTACCGATTCTAATTTGGACCCTAGATTAACATCATTTTTAAATCTATCAATAACAGCTTGTCATATAAGATTTGTTGTGAAAATATCATAGACGTAGCATTACTCCAAAAATAATTTTGTCCTCCAAACATAATCCTCAAACCAAAAAAAAAAAAAAAAAGCTTAATAATAACAATAAAAATTAGTCAAAATAACAAAAAGAAAAAGAAAAAGAAAACCCAAATATAAACAAGACTAAACCAAACAACAAGCGAACATAATTATTCAACAAAAAAGCTATTTCAAAGACAAAAAAAAAAATCCTTAATCATTCAAATTTGTATCTCATTCAACCCATTAGATAAAAATAATTCATAATTTCTTCTTCTTTTTTCCTTAAAAAAAAGTACCAAAAAAATACAATAGTCGTGAATTCTCCTTAAGTGTCCATTCTAAAAAAAAAATTTCTAGAACTACTACTACTTGGGACATGAAGTTCTTATTAACTTGCATGTTTCTAAAACCGGGCTGGGCCATGAGATAACATAAGCTTTTCAGTCAAGTAGCCATCCGGTTAAGTAGCTCTTGAAAATATTCAACTGCTTAATCAAACAAAACATGGACCTCGGCCCAGAAAAATAGAAGTGGACTCATTAGTCAGTAATTTACACCATATTCGTGTTTTATTCTTTGTTAAACAAAGATTTCTATTAAGGGGGATCAAGCCCACAACAAAAGCTTTACAAAGGAGGTTCTGGGCCCAGTCCGTCCATATCCAAATGGAGAGTTCTTACCAAAGAAAAAAAAAGTCTAGAAATCTAGATAAAGGGTTGTGGATTCTCTAAAAAAGAAAATAATAATATATAAAAGGTTGTGTGCGGGTAGGATGGGATGGATTGAGGTAAAAAATTTCAATCATTTTAACATTGGTGGGTTAACAAAATTTCAAACCACCGCAACCCACCAACCTCCAAAAACAGCAGATTGGGAGGGTTAGTTTTAATTATATATTATATACTAAACTTAAAAATTTCTTTTACCATTCATGTATAGATTTAAGTTGTATTTCCTCTAAATCCTAAAATCCATTTTGGAAGTAACCAACTTTCTTATAAATCTAAATATACACCTCTTAAGGTACAAGTACTTTCTAAATATTTTGTATGCCTATAAATATGTTGAGAAAGTTTTATTAATTTTTTAGATTAATATGTCTAACTCAACTGGATACTTTAATAGTTGAACCACTTAATCAGCTTGAAAATCAATATCATATTTATGTGGCAGTGGTGTGGGCCGGAAAATTTGATCTGATTCAGTGGGTTGTCGCATAGTTACTGGATCTAAAATACATACTATGATGTAATTTTGTAATGCGTTATAGAACTCATTGGAAACTCCTAATCTGGCCATTATCTCCTCAACAATTCTACTACCAAATCAATTGAGAGATTCGTGAGTCCATTAACTTGAATATATCCACTTTGTAGTTGTGTTTGACAAAACATATAGCGTCCACAAAATAATTTTCCTCTACTTTTGAAGAATTTCTCAAGAGCGAAGATTTCGTTTTCATTCATATCACCAGTCTTAGTCTTCTTTTTTTTTTTTTTTTTTTTTTTGGAGAAACAAGTCTTAGTCTTCTTGACTCAAGGATTTTGGGTTTATTAAATGCGACTTCCATGAAAGTGATTTTCTTTTTTTCCCAAAATGAAAGTAAGACTATTAGAGCACACGTGTTTCCATCTCTTTAAATGATGCCATCGAATTGATGAAATTATTTGTCCAATATTCTTTGAGAATTTGAAATATTCACATTTCTATGTAACACAATACATATATAAATTAAATCAGACCATTGGAGCAATAATTGTTAGGAAATTTTATTTTCACTTTGGCCAACTTTTTGAATGACAATGAAATGAAGGTTGGTCAGCTTGAAACTATTTTAACAACCACATTAATTACGACATGAAGGTTGGCTAGCTTCACTAGTTCAGACACAAATCCAACAAGAATATTAGAATATGGGTTTTGGAGGTATGAAGCTATGCGATTTTCGTGAGAAGCCTATCCACAGGGCAAAATGACAATGGTTTGTTTGGAAGTATTGGCAGAGAGCCCTACTATGAGGTTATGGGTACATCATTATACAAAGACAAGTTCTCAAGCCTTGGCTAAGTAAACCATAACCATTAATAATTGAATGTGACTTGTCTTCCGATCCCTCTTCCTCTTCCATTACTTTCCCTTTCTTTTTCTCTATGATAGAACATCCACTTTTGCTCTTTTACAACATAACAGGACAAAATTGCCAAATGCCCATTTCGGGAAAACTAATTAGCATTTTGCCCTTCTTCCCAAACTAAATAGGGAAATGCCCCTCTTTTGAAACTCGACTTTTTCAAAATCGAGTTAAGCCCTATAGTGACGTTTTTAAGGACCTATAGTGACGTTTTTAAAGACTTATAGTGACGTTTTATAACTTGATACTCATGAAATCGAGTTATAGGCAATTTCACTATAGGTCCTTAAAAACGTCACTATAGGGTTCCAGAATTTTTTTTTTTTAAACTCGATTTTGAGAAAATCGAGTTTCAAAAGAGGGACATTTCCCTAATTAGTTTGGAAGAAGGGCAAAATACTAATTAGTTTGGCTAAAAAGGGCAGAAGCCCATTTTGTCCCAACATAACATGATCCATGACCCATGTCTTCAACAAGGGGAGAGAGAGAGAGAGAGAGGAAAAAGTTAATTGTTACATACATGTTTGCGTGCTTTAAGGGTTATAGACTTATAGTCAATCATACTCAGCAAAAAAAAAAAAAAAAGTTATAGTCAATCATACAAAGGCTCAAAGAGAACTAGTCGTTTTGTCTAAGACTTGGAATCAGTCAATTCTATATGCATGTCTTCGACTATATAGTATATACCCAAGCATACAAGGACTAGCTAGCAGTGTCACATTGATGACGAGTGGAATCCTTTTTTCCAAAATGTGGACATCAAATACTTTCATTTCATATGCTTTCAATATCAAACGTTGTGAGGACATGGGATGGAAGGTAAAGAACTATCCTGCTGAAAAACATTTAGACGAGGGATAGATTGTTATCCTTTCATCACCACCTGAGAGGTTTTTTTGGATATGAGAGAGTTACCTCGATGTCACAATTAAACCAAATAAGAGATATGGTAAAGTTTTTTATCATCGAATAAGAGATCTGAAATTCAATTATCAGCTACCCCAAAAACTAATTGGTGTTTTCGTTCGATGATTACTCTTTATCATCAAATGAAAACACCTACACACACGTCAGTACTTATACACATATATGTTGCTGATGAATGAAATAATTAACCGGCTTCTAAATTGCTCACGCCAACAGCTTTGTCACCCAATGTTATAAAAATAATTAACAACCTAACTACTACTTTTTCTTACAAAAAGATCCAGGCAAGCAACGTCTTATATTTTTTCTAATATATATGATAATTATTTAATGCCACACACACTTAAATGAATCTAAAAAAATTATTGGGATAAATAACTATATTAAAGTAGTTCAACAATTTTTTTTCTAATATAAAGTTGGTTACACTTCCTCTTGAGTAATGGAATTCACTACAAGTGGGGAAATGACTCCACATCTACCTTTTCAGACTTCGTAGTGTATGAAGGGTCAAAGTAAACAAAAGCGACACTTTATTTTTCTTGCATTTATTGAAATAGTTGAAGATGATTTGTACCAGTAGAAATGTTACGTATATATTCAATTTATTGGGACCACACTTTTAATTGTTTTTTTTTTATTTATTTATTTATTTATATTAGCCAAAAATCCCAGAAAAAATCTAATTAAATTTTAATTGGATTCTCAATTTTGCGTCACTTATCCCATTTAATTTTTAATTTTGCGCCAGTGAATTATTGAGTATAACAATCGAAAAGTCAAAATCCAATTAGATTCTAAATTGGATTTCAATTGAAATCCAATTTTTTTACCACGTGTCCATTTATTTATTTTTTTTAAATTTTTTTGACTAGTAAATTATTGGGTAAAAAAATTGAAGAATCTAAATCCAACTAAATTATATATATATATATATATATATATTGAGAAGCCATTACATATTTTTAAAATGTATGGTTTAAAAAAAGTGTAAACTAATACTATGTATAATTTGAATCTCGTCTAAAAAAAATATACAATTGTAATTTTTTTTAATTGTACCAGTAACTAGTACATATGCACGGAGCTATACACTAGTATATATTAATAGACAAAACTTAAAGAAAATTCAATTAGATTCTACAATTGAAGTCCAATTTTGTGCCATGTGTCCTAAATTATTTATTTTTAGAAAGAGTTTTATTTCTTAATTTCGAAGTCAAATGTAGGACTACATCATAAATATCCATTCAAGTGAGTTATTACATACAAAAACCAAAGAGTTTAGAACGAATGAGTAGTTTTTCTTTTTTTTTTAAATGGACAATTTATGTTTTCTACTTAATAATATTCTTACCAGACTTTTTAAAGAGTAAAAAAAAAATATATAAGAATGACTAACAACAATATTTAAATTATATATGTAAGAATTATATTATGCATTTTAATGTATATCTTTTAAGTATATTCATGCACATGCAGGGGGTTATAAGCTAGTTATAATAAAAGATGAAAATTTTGAACTTTAGATACGATACAATTGGAAATTAAGACATGGAGGTGCCAACTAAACCACATAAGATTCCTGGTTAACACTTTCAAATCATTATAATTTATATAAAAAAATAATCTGATTATGATATCTTGCATAATATATTCTTATCTTAATTTGTTTAGTACTGACATGATAGAAATGAGTCCATTACTTCTAAAGTATTCTTGAGGAACTTTAACCAACTTATGTATTTTATTTTAATAAAGTCTAAAAATTAGATTTTTTCAATCTTATTATTGATAAAGTTTGAGTTTATGAGAAATTAATGGCCATAGATCAGCGTAAGCATATTAAAATGAATTGCTTCATTAATGATGGATTATATCATAAAGAATTAGATAAGTGAGCGAGGTGAAAAGATATTGTAGGGATGATAGGCCCAGGAATATATATTAGGCCGTGGGCCCTGTCCGAGGGCATTTAGTAGTTCGAGGACAGGTAAACGTTAATGTAGAAATTTGGGCTAATGAATGGAGGAAGGTGTTTGGTCATAAGGGTTCAAGAAGGTGGTCCGAGGACAAATGCTTCCTCGGCTTAACAGAGCAAAGATTAGAAGGGTTGACATGCCCTCAAGAGCAACATTCTGGGCGGTTCTAATGGTATAAATAAGCATTAGGAAGGAATAAGACAAGGGGAAGGTAAGAAATATCTAAGGGAAAGCTGCTACCACCGCATTAAATGCTCTATAGCTAACTCTCTGGTCGCATTAATGTGGAGGTGATAGATGAACAGTGATATTCAGCCTTACAACTACCTCTAAAAACTTCAAGAAGGTGCTAATGGGACAAGGATTAAAGCTAGCCATCTGATCTACACGTGGAGGGCTGAGATGGAGTAAAGGATGGTAATATAAAGAAGAAAAATCCCATTACAAGGGTGGGATATGAATTTGTTGGAAGGAACACTGTAGTACTAAGAATTGTAATTGTAATCAAGTCTAAGAGAAGTATATATAAGAGCGACTCTCCTTAGATTTTGATGAGGAAGAATTTCTTCGCAAAAGAAAAACTTGTTTTTCTTTATCTTTCCTTGCTTTCTTACCATCTTGAGGCCATTGTGAGCATTATCCAAATTCATTGTATTGGGCTCTTTGGGCCTTAATCCTTCTACCTTTTAGGCTTAGAATCCAAAACATACCCTTACAATTGGAGCCGTCTATGGGGAGCTTGAGCTTTGGTGAGTTCAACATCTAACTATGGTAGGTTCAGGGCCAAACCGGGAGGAGTCTGTTGATTCCCAATGCCAAGATCAGTTCCTCAATCTTGAGTGAAGAAGGGATCGGGAGGTTAGTGGGCATACCACGCATACTAGTAGGAGTCAGTCTTGAAGTGGGAGTCACCTCTCTCATGAAGAGAATACTAGAAGCATGCAGTTGGAGATTAACTGCTTGCGGAGAAGGTTGCGCCACGAGTGACAAAGAAGGACTCCTTTAAATTCTAACCCTTCTTCTGCGGATGATAAAGATGGTAGCTACAGGCCTAGGTCCAGGATACCTCGTAGTGAGTATTTTTTTGTATGATGAGGATTACCATTATAAGTGTAGAAGCTAAAGTCCATCCCATAAAGGTCTGGACAATGATGCTATGAGCAGGGCTTTTAACCAAATTTCTAAATCATCGTTTGTGCGTAGAATTGAAGAAGGAAAACTTCCTCGGTGGTTTACTCAGCAAACATTCACCATGTATAATGGCAGAACGGACCCTGTGGAGCACATTAGTGACTTCAACCAAAGAATGGTTGTCCGTTCTAAGAATGAAACCTTGATGTGTTCCCATCTAGTTTAGGGCATGTGGTGATGAGGTGGTTTGATGGGTTAAAGGAAGGTTCCATCAACTCCTTTAAGGAGCTTACTAGAGCGTTTGAGGCTCGTTTTGTTACCTGCAGTAGAGTTCCTCGGCCTTTAGACTCTCTGTTGTCTATGACTATACGAGAAGGGGAAACCGTAAAAACGTATTCTGATAGATACTCGGAGATGTTTAATGAGATAGATGAGAACTTTGATGACGTGGCTATAAGGACTTTCAAAGTCGGCCTACCCACCGAGCTTGATTTGAGAAAATCTTTGACAAGGAAGCCTATTAGGAGTGTGTGTCTGCTCATGGACCGCATTGACTAATATAAGCAAGTTGAGGAGGACCAACAACAAGGGAAAGAGAAAGCCAAGGTTGTCTCACAGGATGAAAGGGATGTTAGCTCAGATAGATACAGTAACAACCGACCTCAGAGAGATTTTGCTTGGCAATCCGGATCTACTATTACTCAAATGGTTAGCACTGTGTTCTGAGAGCCTGTGCACCAAAATATGGAAAAAATTAAGAGTGAGTTGTACATTAAATAGCCAAATAAGATGGGGGGAGATCCCACGAGGCATAACCAAAGTCTTCATTATCAATACCACCAGGAGTAGAGGCACACTACAGAAGACTGCAAGACGTTGTGGAGTCATTCGGAGTAATTGGTTAAAATTGGGAAGCCAAAGTAATTCCTGTATCAACACAACGCATAGGGTAGTCAGGTAGGATCAGGAGCTCAGAGAGATGCTTCTACAAGACCACCTTTAGGTATAATTAGTGTCATTCTTGCTGCTCCAGGAATGACTAGCTCTCAGCCATCCAGGGTGATATCTATAGCTCGGTCACTTATAGAAAACTTGCCCCATGATTCGAAGAGGGGTAAGGTGGAGATCTGACCAGCTTTGAGTTTTTTCGATGAGGATAAAATTGGAAGCTTGCAGCCACATGATGATACTCTAGTAGTTACTCTCAGAATAGGTGGGTATAATGTGAAAAGGGTGTTGGTGGATCAGGGTAATGGTGCAGAAATCATGTACCCTGACCTATTTTAGAGGGCTGAAGCTGAGGCCCGAGGACCTGGCCTACTATGACTCTCCTCTGATAGGGTTTGATGGGAAGATTGTCTTTCCAAAGGGCCAAATTAGACTACTTGTTTAGGCAGGGTCAAAATTCGTGGAAGAGAACTTCATCGTGGTGGATGCCTACTCCCCCTATACTGCTATTGTGGCCAAACCTTGATTTCACGCCATGGGGCTGTGTCTTCCACCCTGCATTTGAAGGTGAAATATCCGTCAGGGATTCAGGTCGAGGAGCTGGTCAAAAGCCAATCTAAGGCTAGGTAGTGCTTGGTGGTTGCGATTAGGCATCAGAACGGTGGTGAGTCCTCGGTCTCCGCTAGGAAGGGTTTATAGCAATCAAGGGTGCCAGTGTGGTCTACGGATGTGATGGTAGAAGAGGCAAGGTGTGAAGAGTTAGAAAAAGTTATTATTGGTGAAGATGAGGGTAAGTTCTTCCAGGTTGGAGTTCGGTTGCCTCCTCGAGAGAAGGAAGAGCTAATAGGATTTTTTATGAGAAATATTGACGTGTTTGCCTGGAGTGCTTACGAAACTCCTAGTGTGGACCCAAATTTCATTTGCCATTACCTAAACATCAATCCCTCTGTCACCCCCAAAAAGCAACCACCTCGGCCTCATCTAAGGAATATTCTGACAGTATCAGAATAAAGTAGAGCAAGCATGTAGGTGAAGAGTAAAGTAAAGTAAGCATGTAGGTGACCTCGAGAATATTTTTGAGATACTAAGGAAACACCAATTGTGCCTTAATGCTTCTAAGTGTTCATTTGGCATTGGCTTAGGCAAATTTCTAAGTTATATGGTTATCCATCGCGGAATTGAAGTTGAAACTAATTAGATTAAAGCAATTAACAATCTACAACTTCCTCGAAATCCCAAAGAGGTCCAAAAGTTGACAAGAATGACTGCTGCTTTGAATCGATTCATTTCTCGGTCAGCAAATAGGTGCAGGCCCTTCTTCTAGTTGTTGCATAAGTGGAAGGGATTTGAGGGGGCAAAGAAGTGTGCCTCAACCTTCCAGCAATTGAAGGAATATTTTTATCGGCCACCTATTATGTCCCGTCCTGAGGAAGAGGAGGTTTTATTTGCTTACATTGTTGTAGCACCTTATGCGATGAGCCTAGTACTAATACAGGTTGATTATGGAGTACAAAAACCAGTTTACTATGTAAGCAAATCATTGCATGAAGCAGAGGTGTGTTATCTACCATTGGAGAAGGCCATCTTGGTAGTGGTACATGTTACATGAAAGCTCCCTCATTAATTTCAAGCCCACACCATTGTAATCCTAACCGAAATACCTTTTCAATCACAGCTTTGGAAAGTTGATTATACAGGGAGGATTGCAAAATGGGGGATGATCCTAGGAGCTTTTGATATCAAGTATATGCCTCACACCTCCATTAAGGGCCAAGTCCTCACAGATTTGGTGGCTGAGTTCACTAAGTCTCCAATGGAAGAAGATAAGGAGAAGTAGGGCATGGATGAAAAATTAGTTGATGTGGTCTACCTACAAGAGCCTTCATTTTGGAGGGTATACATTGATGGTGCAGCAAATCAAAAGGCATCTGAAGTAGGGCTAGTTGTAGTATCTCCTGAAAAGATCATCATTGAGAAATCCTTAAGGTTAGGCTTTTTGGCTACAAACAATGAAGCTGAGTATGAGGCTTTGTTGGAGGGAATGACTATGGTTTAGAAAATAGGAGGAAAAATAGCGGAGGTATTTTCAGATTCGAGATTGGTTGTAGGCCAAGTAAAGGGAGAATTGGAAGTTAGGGATTTGAGAATTCAGGAGTATCTGAACCAAGTTAGGCACTTGCAATCAGGGTTTGACTCTTTTTCCTTACAGCAAATCCCTAGAAGCAGAAACACGTATATTGATTCTCTTGCTACTCTTGCAACCTCCTCGGTGCAGAATTTACCACAGGTTATCTTGGTCGAGGATCTATGTATGACTACTGAGATGAAGGGGAAAAAGGGTCATATTCACCAAATTAGGGTAGGACCTAGTTGGATGGACCCCTTTGTGTTGTTCCTTAAGGATGACATCTTACCCAAGGAGAAAAGGGAGGCTAATAATATGCGGAGAAAAGCTCCTCAGTTCTGGTTGTCCGAGGATCAAAAATTATACAAGCACTCTTTTTTGGGGCCATATTTGCTATGCGTACATCCTAAAGCAGTGAAACCACTTTTAAAAGAGTTACATGGAGGGATTTGTAGAAATCATACAAGGGGCAAGTCACTAGCTCATAGGGCCCTCGCTCAAAGGTATTGGTGGCCAAGTATGCAAAAGGAAGTACAAGAATATATGAAGAAATGTGACCAATGTCAAAGGTTTACTCCAAATATTCATCAACTAGGAGGTGTCCTTAATCCTCTGTCTAGTCCTTAGCCTTTTGCTTAATGGGGCTTGGATATTGCAGGGCCCTTCCCTAAGGCAGCAGGAAATAAGAGGTGGCTGTTGGTCGGCACTGATTACTTCACCAAGTGGGTTGAAGTTAAGCCAATAGCAAACATTAAGGATGTGGATGCCAAGAGATTTGTGTGAAAAAATATTGTCACTCGATTTGGGATCCCTTTTACCCTCATCTTAAACAATGGACTTCAGTTTGATAGCAAAGCTTTCTGGAGGTGCTGTTGTGAATCAGGCATAAAAAATAGGTACTCAACTATGACTTATTCACAAGGGAATGGCCAGACTGTAGCTGTCAATAAGGTCATAGTGAATGGACTCAAGAAGAGGTTGGATGATACAAAAGGTAAATAGGTGGAAGAGTTGACGCATGTTCTTTGGACGCATCAGACTACCCCTGGTAGGTCAACAGGGAAGACACCATTTTCAATGACTTATAGGGCTGAGGTTGTGATTCCTCTAGAGATGGGATTCCTAATGCTAAGGACAAGCTTGTTCACTCCAGATAGCAATGACAACCTACTAAAGTGGAGCTTGGATTTTATTGAAAAACGGAGGGAAAATGCTATGGTTCAATTAGCATATTATCAGCAAAAACTTAAACAGAGGTATGACTCAAGTGTGAAGTTGAAACCGTTAGCTCTTGGGGACTTGGTATTAAGGAAGGTTGTGGATACTACAAAAAACCCAGCCTGGGAAAAGTTAAGGCCCAATTAGGAAGGGTCATACCGTATCACCTCGGTAGCTGGTATAGGGTCTTATATTCTAGAAGATTTAGATGAGAATGTCATACTACGTTCCTGGAATGTAAATAACCTGCGAAAATATTATTATTAATGAAAGGAAACTCTACCATGCTTTTATTTCTGATGTTATGTGTTATGTTTATTACTTATTCGAATATTGAACAGAACCTTGGTCATGCCTGGTTCCTCAGACCACCTTGGGTAAATTAGTATTCTTGACTATTTGTGGAAGGACTAAACAGAACCTTGGTCATGCCTGGCTCCTCGGACCACGTACCTTAGATAAATTAGTGTCTCTCTTTGTTTTTTTAAGTATCAAATAGAACCTAGGTCATGCCTAGTTTCTCGAACCACATACCTTGGGTAAATTGATATTCCTAATTATTTGTTTAAGTATTAAACAGAACCTAGGTCATGCCTGGTTCCTCGAACCACATACCTTGGGTAAATTGATATTCCTTATTATTTGTTTAAGTATTAAACAGAACCATGGTTATGCCTAGCTCCTCGGACCACATACCTTGGGTAAATTAATGCTCCCTAAGCAAGTATTCAGGTGTTAAACAGAACTTTTGTCATATTGGGATCCTTAAACCATATGCTTTAGGTAAATTAACAATATTCAGTATCTCCCTTGGTGTTAAACAAAACCATAGTCACGATTGGTTCCTTGGGCCATATGCTATGGGTAAATTAACATCTATCACTGTTGTGATATTCTGTTAAGTGGGTGAGCGGGTAAAACAGTAAGCAAGTACATAGTTTGCTATTATCTAAGGATAAAAGGAAAGGCCTAAAGTACCTATTGTCAAGCTAATGACTTGATCCAAGCACATAATGGAATGTCTTTTAAATTGAAATAATTTTTTTATCGAAGTTTATAGATTTGGAAAGCTTAGCTTGTTCTATGGTTGATTAGGTAAATTGGGGCAGTTATTCTATCACTTGTACAGATGATTGTTGAAGTCAAGGGTATAGGCATGTTTTAAATTAGATGCAATTATATCTCATTCTTATGTCAATGAAGTGTAAAATAAAGCATAGGTTATGTTAGAATTTGCACAAGTACCACATGTATAATAGAAAATTCATAACTGTTATTAAGTTAAGTATTGAAAAAGGCAAAATGAGTACAAACTATGAAGACCTTAAATACAGTTACATAAAAAAATAAAAAGAAAAAAAAAGAAAGAAGAGAAAGTTGATAGATTCTAGCCTAAGCCCTAGTTGATCTTAAATGGAGGGTTCTCCTTCCCTATGGCCTTGGTAGATTTGGCAGTTTTAACAGCTATGGAGGCTGGACCTTTGCCTTTGGATTCCTCCTTGGTAGGTATAGGAAGGGTGGCTACAAAAATCTCAAGGCTCTGAGAAGCTTCTTTACCCTTAGAAGGGTTCTTAGGCACAATTGGAGGCTTAGTAGCTTCAGGAACCACTCCCTTGGTTGTATCTTTTACTTTCTCAGGGGCCTTAACTCGTTCAACCTCCTTAGGAAGGCTATTGGAAGAGGGGAGAACTTTGGTAGTGCTATCCTTATCATCATCTGCCTCTTTGGAGACGGTGTTAGCCTTGGGACCAGAAGAGCTGGGAGGGCCTGATGCACATATCGCTGAGGGATAATAGACATTCTTTGCTCTCCTAAGGGCAGAGGAGGCCTTTACTCCAGCCTGGTTGAGAGTTTCGTTCCACACTTGGAGGCAGTATGTTCTACATACCCTCAAAACCTAGGCCCTGAGTGCCTCTTCGATCTTTGCTATCCCTACTTCGTAGCCATCCTATTCAGCCTAGTCCTTAGCCTTCTCTCCTTGGCCTTATCGGCCTCTTCAAGCATCTTTTTCAGGACCCCAATCTGCTCTTTGGCTACAATTAGCTGGTTCTCGGTTTGGCGAAGCTGTTTGCGTTGGCTCTCCGCCTGCTTCTTAACTCCTTGAAGGGCGGCCTCGGCGCTTTTCTTGTCTTTGTCAACTTCATTCAACTTGGTAGTCAGCTCTTGGATCCTTTTGTCAACCACATTAAAGGTGTCTATAGCAACGATACGCCTCCCCTCCTCTTCCTTCATTTGCTTGTGGGAGCTATTTACCATCTCCTTGGCCCTAAATGTAGCTTGAATAGCTTGCCAAGAAAAGAAATATACTAATTAAGGAAAATTGTTATAATCTTAAATATAAGGAAACTGGTTAAAAGACTTACCATTGCAAGATCCCTTTTCAAGCTGAGGAACACTTCATGCTTCCTCATCGACCTCAGGTCAGTCATATCAGTAAGAAGCAGCAAAGCCTGTTCCACGGTATTGGACACATATCCAGCCTTTCCCTGATGGAAGTGCCGCTGGGTAGAGGAGATCCGTAGAGCACTATGGAGGGGGTCCAAGCTGGAACTTCAGTTTAGTGGTCACCCCTCTTAACCACGATAGCTCCTTCACTAGAGGATCTTATTTGCGTGACCCTGGCATGTTTGCCCCCTCTTTGGGGCTCGGTTTCCTTGGGTGGAAGGTTCTTTCTCTCCTCTACCACCTCCTTTCTCTTTTTCTTAGCAGGGTCAGGTTGGGGAACTTGAGTAGAAGGAAGAGTGGGGAGTTTGGCCTAGACTGCTTTCTCCAACAAGTCAAGAAGGTTTGTTCTTGTCTTGCACTGTAGTACCATAGTGTCTGGAATAGGGGAAGCTTCCTGGGTATGGCTTACTTAGGCTGGAGGAAGACGATTGAAGTCACCGGTTGGAGCTTCTAGGGATTGAGATTGGTTGAAGACCTCGAAGTCATCCTCGGAGTTTGAGACTTCAACCACTTCTTCTTCCTCTTCTTCTTCTTTAGCAAAGTACTAAAAGTGTGGTTCCACTTGTTGTACACCTTCTAGAGCAGGGTTGGGGTTGAGAAAAACAAGTACTACGACGTTGATCAGGTGTAGACGATGGTCTTTCACCTTGATCATGCATTTGGGTTCCTGGAAGCTGGATGACAGAGGATTGTAGCAGAGGATGAGATGAGCAGCCCTCAGTTGCCCGTCTTTGTGGATGAATATCTCGGCTTTAAGTATTTTTGTGAGGTCTGGCTCATTGACAAAACCAAAGTTCAAAATGTTAGAGTACTTATCTGCAAAGTCGTCAGACACAAAAGTATTGTCAGAAAATAGCACATTTAAAAGGAAAGATAAATTACAAGTACGAATGGCAGGATTGAACAAAAAGAATGTTAGTGAAAAACGGGAGGTATTGTTAGAATCATACACCTAGACATAAAGTACCCCACCTGGAGTCCCTTCTCTGGTCGAACAGTAAACCCTATCGTGCCACTCCCCTGAGATGATTAAAAAATCTTTGTTCATAAATTTGTTAGACTCAGGGAGACATGATATAAGCCTAACCACAGGGATCCTAATTTTTAGGTAGTATCCCTGCCCTGTTAGTTTATGACGATTGTAAATCCAGTTAACGTCATGATGGGTGAGGTTCACACTCATCTTCTCGTTGAGGGCATCTACACTACCTAGGATCCTAAACATATTAGGGGAACATTAGGTGGGGGTTAATCTATGAGCAATCAGGTTATCCCTAGTGACTCTACCCATAGGGATTCTCATTCCCCCCTCTATGAAGGCAATCATAGGGATTATCACTTCTCCCACTTGCCTTCGGGTATACCAGTCCCCTTGTTTGCACTACCTAATGGAGACCTTTAGGGGGCTTCTATATTGAGCTTTAAAGCTTTCTATACTTTCTGGGGTGTCTACCAGGTAAGTGAATCTACTCATATTTAAGAAAGGATTGAGGGTGGAAGGAAGGCGATGGGAGGTTAGGGGAGCCGATGAAGAAATGACTCTGAATAAAGAAAACTAGAAGAGAAAGTAAGAGAAAATAGTTAAACGACTTACGGAAGGGAAGGAGGGCTCTTCAGACTAATTCTTGAAATTTAGGAGTGCAAATAGGGTCTTCAAACAGTATATGTATCAAAGGGAAAAGCAAGCGAGAGAATTCCCACCCAAGTCCCAATAAAATCCCTGGCCATTAGATCTCCATTGTACCGTAGAATGTGAGTGACATAGAGCAGTAGAAATTAAATGAAGGCGCGTCTCAGATACCGAAACGTCAGGAGCGTGCTTTGGGCAATTGAAAAGACACCTGCACAGACAGAGGTGACGTATGGTAAGAGTAAGGTGATTCAAGTAATATTGAAATCCTCCTTTTTTTCCCAAGAAGCAAAAGAGGAGAATTTCAAAGGGCAATTGTAGGGATGATAGGCCCAGGAATGTATATTGGGTCGTGGGCCCCATCCGAGGGCATTTAGTAGTTCGAGGATAGGTAAACGTTAATGTAGAAGTTCGGGCTAATGAATGGAGGAAGGTGTTTAGTCATGAGGGTTCAAGAAGGTGGTCCGAGGACAAATGCTTCCTCGGCTTAACAAAGCAGAGGCCGGAAGGGTTGACATGCAATCAAGAGTAACATTCTAGGCGGTTTTAATGATAAGGATAAGCATCAAGAAGGAATAAGACAAGAGGAAGGTAAGAAATATCTAAGGGAAAGATGCTACCACTACATTAAATGCTCTGTAACTAACTCTCTGACCGCATTAATGTGGTGGTGATACCTGAACAGTGATATTCAGCCTTACAATTACTTCTAAAAACTTCGGGAAGGTACTAATGGGACAAGGATTAAAGTTAGCCATCTGATCTACACATGGAGGGTTAAGATGGAGTAAAAAAGGGTAATATAAAAAAGAAAAATCCCATTACAAGGGTGGGATCTGAATTTGTAGGAAGGAACATTGTAGCACTAAGAACTGTAATTGTAATCAAGTCTAAGAGAAGTATATTTAAGTGCGACTCTCCTCAGACTTTGCCGAGAAAGAATTTCTTTGCAAAAGAAAAACTTGTTTTTCTTTGTCTTTCCTTGCTTTCTTACCATCTTGAAGTCATTGTGAGCGTTGTCCAATTCATTGAAGCCTAGTTTCTAACCCACTCTCTACAAATTCTTTGTATTGGACTCTTTGGTTCTTAATCCTTCTATCTTTCGGGCTTAGGATCCAAAACCTGCCCTTACAGATATCATTTTCTAGTTTTTTTTTTTTTTAATATATAAAAAAAAGTTATTTAACATTAAAAATGCTTGCAATCACCAAAAAAAACAAACACACTACAAGAAAGACTTTTCCTATAAAGTTTTGTTCCGAGTATTAGACCTCTTATTTTACAATTAACGAAAATTCTAGTTTTTCAATTTGAGGTAAATAAAATGATCACTTTATAGGCCTGAGGGAAAAATGGTTTTTTTGTGCCACTAGAAGACTAAAAACCTAAGGCTATGTTTGGTTGGGGTGAAAACAGGGAGGATGAAAAATAGGAGGAAAATAGGGTAAAAAAAATGTTTTCCACTGTTTGGTTGGGAAAGGAAAATGGAGAAGACAGAAAACCTGGGAGAAAGTTTTCTCTCCCGAGCCCACACCTAAATCGAGAGGAAAAGCTGGAGAGAAAAGTGCTATCATAGCACTTTTACACAAATACCTCGGTTCTCTCTCCTCTCACAGCTACAAACACAACAATCTTTCTCTCAAACATCTCTAAACTCAAACATAATCAGATTATTAGAATACAAACTCAAAAACACAAATTTAAAATTAATCAAATCATAACAATAAAAGCAACAAAAAAAAAAAAAGAATGAAAGAAAGACAAAAGACAGAAGTCATCTGACCCATCTGGACTGCGTTGGGGACGAAGATGAGCGACGGCTCCAGGCTAGGCCAAGTACTTTGGGATGAAGATGACCCATCTGGACTGTGTTGGAGAATAATGTTCTAGAGTCAAATAAAAAAAAAAAAAAAAAAGAATGAGAGCTGCTAGTATAGTGCTGGAACGTTCCTGAATGAGGGAGAAAAAGAAAATAAAAGAAGGGAGGGATAGAGATAAGGACAACGTGTGTAGAGGAGAAAAACAAGAACAAGAAGAAGAAAAAAAAGTATGGATGAAATGAAATGAGAGAAAGGAGAAATAATATAAAGAATAAAAAATCCTAATTGAGAAATGTTACCACAATATTTTCACAATAAATTTTAAGTAACAAATTGTTATTAGTTAATAGTTAAAAAATAATTTCAATGATGGGTTCAAATTAAAATTAGTAATAACTTTCCACATAAATTTTGTTGTGAAAGTATTGCGAAAAATGTTGTGTACATAATACTTCTCATTGAAAAATAAAATTGTTGGTAAATTTTATATTATTTAATGAGTACAAATAAATCTATTTTTTACCTATTATGTAACAAGGGTATAATAATCAATTTATATAAACTACATTTTCTAGGTATAATAATCAATTTATATAAACTACATTTTCTATCCTCCCACTTTTCTTTTCAACCAAACAAAAGAGTTTTCTACCCTCCCACTTTTCTATCCCTCCAACCGAACACACACAAAGGAAAATTTAATATTTTCTATCCTCCCACTTTTCCATCCTCTTACTAATTTTTCATCCTCCCACTTTTCTACTCCTTCAACCAAACAGACCCTAGTATAAGAAATGATTGAAACTTTTAAGTTTTAACTATCAAATGGTCACTTTTTGCACAAACATTAGAGTATGGATTGAAATATCATGCGCAATCAAATTTAACGGTTGAAAAGTATCCTTTAAAATTAAATGAGAAATTAATTGTTATTGGTTCTTAAAAAGAAGTAACTATAATTTAAAATAAAATGAGAAATTAATTGTAATTGGTTCTTAAAAAGAAGTAATTATAATTAATGAAGTATGAAAAGCCCATCAATTCAAATCTAAAGAAAGGATGGACATTAGTGTATGAAATAAAACATAGTGGATAAATAGGTATTTAGCTATAAATTAATTATTTGTTTAAAAAATGTATAATTAATACGTAAATATGATTAAAAATGGCTCAATTTTGATGACATTTTTTTTTGTTATGATTCTTTGTGTTAACAAATTTCGTGCCAAAAATTTCATTTGTAAATTGCAAAATTTTCCATGTGTAGGGACTAGGGCCCAAAGTAGTGTATTGGACCTTGGGCCTTGTCCAAAGACATAGACAAGTCCGAGGAGGAACGAATAGCCACTAAGGAGTTCCCAGTTGAAATCTCACAAGTGGGGTATGAATAGAAGGATATCCGAGGAAGAATACCTCCTCGAATACAACAAATGTAGTCCAAGTATGTACTAAATGTGCCCTATGAACGTACGAGAAGGAAGGAAACTTAAAATATCTAAGGAAAAGCTACTACCACCGCATTAAATGCATTACAACTACTTTTCTAGCTGCATTTATGTGGAGAATACCTCTGAACAATGCTGCCTTGGTTACCACAACTCACAAAAGGCTGAAAGAGGTGTCTGATGGGATGGGTATTCAAGTAGGGACTCAGATGATCAACAAGTGTAGAATCAAGATGATCCAAGAGCATCTATATAATGTGAAAGACCCTCCATGAGAAAAGGGGAGAAAAAAGGAAGAAGCGATCTAAATCATTCTAAGTGGACATTATATCCAAATTTAACCTCTTCGGACTGGAAGTTTATTGGTATAAGCATCCTTGGTTCGTGTTTGAACGCCATGTAATTCAATATTAGCCGTTGTCCAATTCATTAGGACCTTGTTCTTTGACACATTCTCTACAAATTCATTGTATTGAGCTCATTGGACCAAGATTACATACATTTTGGGCTTGGGCCTCAAACTGTGTACCTACACCATGTATTTGAGTTCCATTCAATTGTAATGCTTTGAGTCAAATTAAATTAAATCAAAAGCCGAAGTTCAAGTTGCAACAATAGCAATTTCACTTCCCTTGTCAGGTGAGATATTAGGCAAGCACAATAGACTTTGAAATTCAATTTACACAAATACTTTCACTCAAAACTAAACTCGTTGGAGAAAGTTGGCACCTACGAGAATTTTTTTTTTCTTTTCCTTTGTTATTACCTTATCCAATTAAGCCCGACTCATATATCTACAAAATTCTACCCTAAAATCATAGAGAGAAGGCAGAGACTATCAAATATCAATTCCTTAGGGAGAAAACACATTTTAGCCTCTATACCTTCACCATCTCCAAATTATCATGCTCGTTGTGACGACATCGAAACAAAAAACTCTGAATATCCTTGTGAGCCATGGATTAGTGCATACTGTTGAAAACCAAAAAAAAAAAGCTAACTAGCCTACCAATTGCTAAAGAAATTATTCAAAATAAAAGACACTATAATGCGATTATATATAGTAATCATGTATTAGCCTCATCGCACACGCTCTGCGCGTGCTTGAGACTTTTTTTTTTTTTTTTTTTTTTGGGAGTTTGGTCATTAGTGTCATAATTTTCCATTTATCTCCATTTGAAGTTTACACATTTGACCACTAATCTTACACAGTTGTGAATGACTAATACAGCTAGAAGTGTCGTGAGATTAACCACAAAAAATGAACACAAAAATAACATTGAAACTTATTCTTTTGTCCACTGACATAACTACAATATATTAATGAACTCATAAAGTAAGCTAGCCTCATTGCATGTGCTCCGTCCGTGCATGAGGCTCCTTTTTTTTTTTTAGTTTAGTGCTATAATTTTCTATTCATCCCAATTTGAGGTTTAAGTGCATGTTCGATCATATTATACATTAGAGAACTACTGATACAACTAGGAGTATCATAAGGCTACCTCCAAAAATTGAACACATTCACATACAAATATATGATTTCAATGTTCATTTTTTGTTGTTAGCCTCATGACACTTCCAGCTATATCAATAGTTCTCAAATGCATAATATGATAGAATATACACCTAAATCTCAAATTGGAATAAATATAAAATTATTACACTAAACCCAAAAAAAGCCTCATGCACACGCGAAGTGCATGCAATGAGGCTAGTAAGAGATCATTAAGAGAATGATATAAAATGTTACATGAATTATATAAAATTATTATATTTAACTTATATTATTATTTGACCACTTGATTATTGTATTACCAATTAATTATTATTTTCAAATTTATTACATTATATTTATAAAAATATGCACTTTATTTCAATCAAGTACATGTTTTGCACCTAGGCTTCGAGAGTTTTTTGCACTTGAGTGTGCCTTACACTTACATTACATTGGTTAAGACAAATTGCATTAACTACTTTGTCGTCCATCTCTTCCCAAACTTCGTTACTCATCTTTTCAAGTTTCTTTGCTTTCCCATGTAAGGCCTTATGAACAATTTTTGGATCAAGAGATCCTTCTTATGACTGTAAACGAACTAAACTGTTTATGAACAACTTAACCTCAGCTCATGAAAAAACTTGTTTATGTTTATTTGTTTAGTAAACAAGCTAAGCTTAAATATAATGATTTGTTTGTGAAAAAACTAGTGAACATGAAGCTTAATTTAACTATAAATATTATTATATTTTTATATGTCTAGTTGCCTAAACATATACTTATATATATAAACTTGAAGTTAGATTGTATGAGTTTGTAAATAGGTTCAAATTATATAAGAGTATTATTTGTAGTTATATAAACAGTCCATTCATAAATAAAATTCATAGATTTGTGAAGGGATAAAATTATTTATGGTTTTATTATATTTGGCCAAAGAAAAAGTTAATTAAATAGTTTGTGAACAAGCTCGAGCTTGTTCAGCAAGAAAATGAACTAAGCTCGAACATATAGTCTTATTTAGTAATGAGCTTGAGTTCGGTTATTGTTCAAAATAAAATTAACTAAACAAGTATGAACTTTTAATACTTGGCTCATTTACAACACTATTTCCTTCATCCACTTTTACTAGAGAGAAAAGTTTCCCTAATCACAAAAATTCTCCACTTCATACTTGGTGCTTGACATCTTTAATATAACCAAGAGATTGAATCCTAATGTTACTCTAATACCACTTGTTGTGTAAATAGCACCCCAAGATTCAAACCAATAACAATAAAGACAAAATGAATTTACAAGCATACATACAAGAGACATATGAATTTACGTGTTTCGGCAAGATGCTTGTGTTTATAAGCAACAATAGAAAGACAATTTCATAATAAAAATAGGAAGACTGCAATAGTGGTACAAAGATTTGTCAATAGACCTAAATCCCAAATATACCCTAGACTCTCTCTCACAAAAAGAACAAGACAAAAAAAGCCTTCTATTTTTCTTCTATGTATTTTTTGGTTAATAGGAGTTGGCATAGGGAAAATCCTTTTACAATTCGTATTTGGTCACAATTGTGATTGACTTGGGGTTGTGATAATTCAAGGCACATACCCTTGCCACATCAATACAACATAAGAGAGAACGTGTACACACACAAACATATAAGCTCAGGTTCACATTTCACCCATTGTAATTTTATATAATACTATACAACTTGATAACTTTTCATTGAGAGGGTATTTTAATGAATCAATCATTGGATTACATTATCCCCATATATCCTCGGTACTTACAAGATATTGAAATAATAAGAGATCAATAATTATCTCATCATAACCTGTCAATTTTTTTTATATTTAAATTACATACAAAACATGAGTTTATAGATCCAATATAAACATTTGATTAATATAAAATTTGGCATACATAGTAATGAAAGTATATAATTTGACGATTGAATTTTCAAAATATTAATTATAAAGTTATGAGCTACTGTAACACTGTACATAAGGCGCAGGATAGGTGGGTTACCTTTTTTTTCCTTCACTTTCTTTCTTTTTAAAGTTAGATTAGCTGCTAGCTTGCTTTATTGGTTCAATGTCCAACCGATGGTGACTGAAAATCCTATTACAGGAGACAAGTCCATCCTCAACTATCTAACACACCCTTAGGCTTAATTAGGGTCTATTCAGTATATGTGTTTAAACATATGTTTTTAGTTTTTAAATAATATTATATATATTTTTACACATTTTTTTACTCACATATATTTTCAAAAAATACAAACAACATTAGTAGAATAATATTACCAAATGGACCAATCTTCCAGCTAATTGAAATGACCACAATTAAATCGATATATAGACTAGGAGCCTTACAACGGGACCGCATTGTCGTAGGGGTAGGTAAGTCACGGCCACGTTTTGGTGCTGCGGTGGTCAACCATTATAATTGACTTTGAGCTAAATCTATCACATTGATCCAATGGCCATTATGGCAAATTTATTGTACTTCTAGTTTATGATGAATTTATGGTACTTAAGTTTAATGATGTGTTTATTATCAAAATGCACAAATAAAAATGGAAATGACGTGTGATCGATATATGTCTTGACTCTTGATGGAAAAACTTTCTAAGTCATTTTTTAAATTAAAATTCTGTACTGTTGTTCATTAAAGAAAACATTTTCCTCATTTTTATGAATCTATATATAATATAAAATTTTATACATATGGTGAAAGTCAAATCTAGCAATATTATTAAAAATAGAGAGAAAATGAGAGAAAAATTAACAAAATTTTTTTTAGGTGGTTCATATGTTTTCTCGCTAACTTGCTCCAATACTATGCTCACCTATAAGACCTTTAAAATAAAGACCGTTGATACTTCAGAATACAAGTCACCATCTCTAACCAATATGAATAATAAATATGGATAGAGCATAAAATATAACTGTTGGATTGAGATTGACATAATATTGCTTTATTGTAAAATATAAAATTATTGAGTAGTTGAACTTTTTGTTAAAATCCCACTAGATGTAACTTAAGTTGTGATCAATACTGAGATGACGGAGGAAAAATACCATTTACTCTTATACTATTTTTTTAGTTATACGAGTATTTTTTTAGTGAAACCAAATTGTATATATGAAGGTATCCATAATAATAAATCTTAATTACTGTAGATTGTGGACCTAACTTTTTTTTTTTTTTTTTTGGCTGCAAAGGAGTAATAAAATAGTTAACAAATGGTCTAAAAGTTTTGGTTTAAAAAATATTTTTTAAAATTCCTATATATAAAAAATTAATTAATTTTTTGACATTCTTTATATTTATGTTAAGAGTAATATCAATTTTAAAAAAATTATTTATTAACTATTACTCTAAACTCACATGTTAACAGGACCCACAAAATAATTATATACGCTCGCTCTTGTTCCATATATCAAGTTTCTCAGTGCCTTCATTCTCAAAAAAAAAAAAAAAAAGTTTCTCAGTGCCTTACGTAAATTCTCCTCAAAGCAATCAACCATACTCTTTGCCAGAGGCCAAAAGCTCTCTCATTTCATCTCTCACTCACTCACAATCACACACACTACTCATACCTCTCCTTCTTCAACAACCTCTCCAAATTCTCTCTCTTTTTCTCTCTCTCTCTCTATCTCTCAGACACACACAAACATGTCTGTGACTAATAACAGAGCTCTATCTTTCTCTTCTCTCTGCGTTTTCCTTATCACAATCTCATCAACTCTCACAACCCCATCAAACTCCGCCACAGAGTCCTTCGTCTTCGGCGGTTGTTCTCAGCTGAAGTACACACCAGGCTCACCTTATGAAAACAACGTCAACTCGCTACTCACCTCCCTGGTCAACTCAGCCATGTACAACACCTACAACAACTACACCACCTCCACCCCAAACTCCAACACACAAGACACCCTCTACGGCCTCTACCAATGCCGCGGCGACCTCCAAAACAACGAGTGCTCTCACTGCATATCTATCGCAGTGGGCCAAATCGGCACCCTCTGTGTCGACTCGCTCGGCGGCGCGTTACAACTCGAAGGTTGTCTGGTAAAATACGACAACACGAACTTCATAGGTGTGGAAGACAAGACTGAGGTTGTCAAGAAATGTGGACCGTCGTTTGGGTATGACTCTGATGCGTTGACTCGGAGAGATGCTGTGCTGGCGTATTTAGGGACCGGTGATGGTGGGGCCTACAAGAGCTACAGGACTAGTACCTCTGGGGCTGTACAGGGTGTGGCGCAGTGTGTTGGGGATTTGAGTCCGAGCGAGTGTCAGGATTGTCTTTCGGACGCGATCGGACGGCTGAGGACAGAGTGTGGGGCCACCGCGTGGGGCGATGTGTACTTGGCCAAGTGTTACGTGCGCTACATGACAGGTGGCGTTCGCTCGCGCGCCACCGGAGGACAGGGTAAGCGGTTTCGCCACCACCACGGATGGTGGTTTCTCATTTTTGGGTTTTTGGTTCTTTAGTTAATTAGCCTAATAAATTATGGTTTTTGAGTATATTGATTTTACTAGAGACCCTTTTGGATAATTTCTCAATTTACTTTTTACTTTTCACTTCATGGAAATGTAAATTACTGCGTGGTGAATTATGAGTTTGCATGGTGATTTGGGTAAGTTCCACAAATCATTCTAAAAAAAGAAAAAAAAGAAAATTATTGGTTTGTGTGTTATGACTTTGAGTAATGAGTGAGGGAGATTGGAAGTGGAAGGAGTTGTTTTTGTATGAAATTGAGTTTTTTAATTTTGAAGTACTAATGTAATGATATTAGATTAGTGCATATTTGCTTTGTGATACTCATTTGACATTTGACATTTCCTTTACTTAAGGAGTGATTGACGGGATTTAGGCAAAAATTCAGTAAGGTCGCTAAATTATTGTTCCGAATATGTTGATTCTTGGGGCGGATATAATTTTGCTGTTGTGGCTCGGAACAATTGAGCACTTTGTGTCTTATCGCATAAAGAATCCTAAAAACGAGTTCTTACGGACATGTTTGTGTTTGAAGTTTCAAATATTCTTGTGCCAAATATTAATATGATGATTATATACTCTCTTTTTGTTTTGCTCTTTCCATGTTATGAAATACAGTGAAAAGGCGAACCTAAATGAGACTTGGGTTTAGTTTATGATTTTGTTCAAACATCTTATGTTTGACTGGTTGGTTTTTGAGAAGAGATTAACATTGCCAAAGTGACTAGACTTTCTTGTATATAAGTATGAAAAAGAAAGGCTTTCTGGAAAGCACTTAATTCTAAATTTTTATGCCGCGAGAGATAGGCCCCACTAAGGAACTAAGATAGAATCCGATGCTGATGGTTTTGATATCGGTCCCAAATCTATGTGTTGTTCTTCTACATGGTTGAAACTTTATGGGGTTCAAAATTTAAAAACCAACATTTCCAACTTAATGGGGGAATTGATACACAATCTCGAAGTCAATGCATTATTTTCCTTGAGTGAAAAATGAAGTAAAGTTGTTAAGGGAATGGGACACACGAGAAATTTTCGATCCCACAAGTAATGATGCTAATTTCAACACCATCCCAAATTAGTATAATGATAAGTGATTTTTATGGTTGGTAACTATACCATTAGTTGTGAATATGGACAATGTGAGATGCGTTCTAATTATTTGATGTTGTTGATCAATTCGTGTAGATGATACTAATAACAATGATGATGAGATTGAGAAGACTCTTGCAATAATAATTGGACTCATAGCAGCGGTCGCATTGATCATAGTATTCATTTCCTTCTTAAACAAACTGTGCGACGATGGAAAAGGTATTATAATCATTCTTCATCTCTCTTTTCTGCCTTTTGTGCTTTTTCTTTATTCGAAAATTTGTTCTTTCTATTACATTACATTGAAAATCTCAACACCCTTTTGTTGTATTTCTTTTGCAGGTGGTAATAAATAAGTTACAATTTGGGGATAATTCTGAATTGCTACTATCACCACCATCCTTTGTTTCCTCCGGTAAATAATTTGGCTTTCGGTGGCTCCTTTAGAGTCTTTTACCTATTTCAATTTTATTTTAGTCATGGTCCCTACCTTTTTGAAGTTTCTCTGGTATTTCCTCTAAAGATTAAAAGAATACTCGAGAGGGTAGATAGAAAGATGTGTATGAGAAAAGGTACCTTGAAACAAGTGAAAAAGAAAAGTTGCAATAAGAAGAAAAAGCTCAAAGATTCGACACTCCCCACCACCACTTATTGTTAGTCTTATAGCTGCGTTAGCTTTTCTGCTAATGTGTATAAAATGATGGTTTATGAACGCTTTAGCGAAAAGTGCATTTGTTGATGCTACAGTTAGTGCCTCTGTTGGGTACTGTTAGAGTGCTTTAGCTTTGTTTTCGTCCTTAAAGTTAGATTTTGACAGATTTGTTCATTCTCTTTTCAATTCAATGTTCAGTTTGTTTTATATTTACAGTCTAATGGTATTGTTTGTGTCTATTTGGCTTTCCATTTGTGTGGTTCATATCAACTGAGTTTGTTTTTCATTTGAAGCACAAAACAATTGGATGATGTTTTGGTACATGAGTGGACCCTAAGTCTTGGGTCCTTCCCTATCTCCAATCTTTTTGCCCAGGTTTTGGTCTCAGATATGATAAATAGGCATGCTCTGAGGCTTACTCTTTTGCATTTATAATACTTCTTTATTTAGGGGGAAAAAATAAATGAGACTGAAAAATAAATTCTAGGAAAGTGAGGGGAAAATATAATTCTCCAGCAATGCATATGGTTTTTTTTTTTTCCCCCAAATGTAGCAAAAAAATGGTTTTGTTTTTTATCAAGCTATTTTTTCATAAACAATATCTCATTTTCCTTGTATGAAATTCTTATGAAACTATCATGCTGCACTTAAGTCAGATTAGCTAAAGGTACTACTTGGTAGCTTGATTATGTTGCTGCATTTTTTTTTTTTTTTTGCTAGCCTAAATTTTCACTTCTATAAGATTACAATAAGTTTACTTTTTCATTCATAATTGCTAATATGGTTGTTTTAATTAGCTTATAATAAAAGTGGTATCGGTGATGGACATTAAACTCATATAAAAGTGATGTTATTCCAATTATAACTATAGCTTACACAAATTTTTTTTTAGGGGGAAGCTTACACAAACTTAGAAAAGTGATGAAAATTGTTGTGTCCAAGCTCTAAGGTTGGTCATAAGATTATTTTACGGGCAAGCAAATCAATCTTACTTTCCGTGTGCGATTGTATCTGCCAACTCATGTTTGACCAAAGGCTTCTTTTGTCTAAGAACAACGTTTTTGAATATTCACTAGTATATAGAGACGTCTAATGATGATGGTTCCCACAATAATTAGAACAATACTCTATCTAGTACTATCATTATATGCTTACATTACCGACGACTACTTAGTATTTAAAAGCGAAAATTAAGATGGATTTAGCAGTCAATAATTAAGACAATATGATATTGGTGATTTGGTGTCCCTCCTAGAATCTTCTCTCTCATCCATTATCCATTGCTTTTGGTTTTGCTTTCTAATTTATCAATTTCTTTTCTCTCCCAATTCACTGCTTTGTATCACGCACCATTGCTATAATCCCCTATCATCAGCCTGCTGCAAAGAAGAATAATTATAAATAAAAAAATATTTTCTCAATCATGATTTTGAAGTCTCTAGAATGTGTTTGTGTGTGTTTTTATTAGTACCCCGTGTATGATGAAACTATTATATAAGAATTCACGATTGATGTGGCTAATGTACTCAAAAGCCCCATATAGTTTATGATTGACCAAGCAACTAAAGAGTAGAAATTAATTATGATCAACCTTTAACAAATGGATCATAAAGAAGTGATAACAGGATTGACAAATCGAACGGGGCAGATTGATAATAGAATTTATATATAAACCAGGGGATCTTCCTTGCGTAAAATTTCCTTCTCTTCCCATCTATGTGTGTCAAATTTTTATAGGAGTTTGAGGGTCAATACTTCAATCATTAATGTTTCTAAGTTTCTAACCATTTTTCACCAAAAAGAAAAATAAGTTCAATCATCAATGTGCACGTTTACCATAATTAATTAATTCAAAGATAAGTCCCACAATTTTTACTTTTAGACGATTAGGCTTTGAGGAGGAGATTTAAGGATAAGTCCCACAAATTTTCCTTTATTTAAAAAAAAAAATTGATGGGACATCGTTCCACTTTTGAAAGTAATATGGTTCTAGAAGTTCACTACTTCACCTGCCTTTGTAACTCTTCCAAATACAATTGGATTCAATAACATTGAAATGATGGCTTAAGCTTTCAAATTTGCTTATGAAATTCAAAATAAGTAATAATTGGATGGTAAGGCCGGCAATTTGTATTCCCAGGTCAGATTTGAATTGTGTTGAGTCATGAGTATTCAGTTATATGGGTTGACTCGAACCCGACCTGTTGAGTAAACGTATTAAGAATCCTCAACCCTAATACGACCTATAAATATTTCTTAAAAAAAAAAAAAAACTTTTTAATGGTAAAAGTACGGTAGATAATGGTAAAAGTTAGTTGAAATCATACAGTGAAACCCATGAATTGTATTAAAAAGTGCAGTGGAACCCATGAACAATAGCAAAAATAAGTTCAATAGTAAAATAAGTTGACTTTTTAATTTTTGCCAAACACACACTAAAATGATAGAATTATATATCCAAATGTGATTCTATCCTTCCTTACTCGGAATCTCATTTTAGATGATTCAATTGCATTTCTGATGCTCTTTCATTCTTTCTTAATATTTCATAAAATTGAATGTATGTTTTTCATAAGAAAGGGGATTTATTTTTTGTTAATTTTTTTCTTTAGTAGTTGGAGAATTGATAGTGATGTGCTCACAGGCTTGTATATATCTTCAGCGATTAAAGAGGTTATATTATCCACGTAGCAAAATATGGTAAATAGTAATACAATCACAAAAAATAAAAATTGTTTTACTTTTAGTATGTAAAGTTTCTTGATCCGTCTAATTGCGAAACTCATGGACAGAGCTATATATGGACTAGAAGGACAATGGTCTCCCCTAAATTTTTTTTTTTTTTGAGAAAATATTATTATATTAATGAGTACAAATTTTAGCAATTTTGTTCAATAAAATTATATTTTGCTCCCTTAACAATGCTATCAATTCTTTTAAGAGTAATGTTATAGTTACAAACTTTTTAACAACGTTTTTACAAATTATTAAGGTAGTAAATTCTTACTAGTTCGCTCATTTGCATCACTTTTTACTTACTAATAACCACTCATCACATTAGCAATTTGTAAAAATTTTGTAGTTTTAGCATTTTCTACCTTTTAAAGGCCATAAAAAATTAATAGATTAAATCTTAAACAAAATATACAAACCCCAAAAAATTAGCCCAACAACAAAAATGACCAATAATAAAACTAAAAAAAAAAAAATTAAGTCCAATCGACCTATTTTACCCAAAATAAACAACTTGGTTCTTTAAATAGTTTTAAACAAAAATCCTTAGTGGTAAAACAATAAAGCCAAAGGCCAAAGTCATTGCACACGACTAGGGGTGGCAAATGGGTGGGTTTGGGTGGGTTTGAGGTAGACATAATTGGGTTGGGTACATAAAACTCATTTACCCATTAAAACTCATTTAACTAATTACTTCTAACCCAAATCCAACCCAACCTAATTATTATGGGTAAAACCCAACCCACCCAATTACCCAATTATCAAAATTACCAAAATACTACTAAAGTTCAGTTCCTATCAGGCAATTCAATTTATAATTTTTTTTTTTTTAAAAAAAAAAGGAGAATTCAACAAAAGAATCCAAATTTTCTTTTTCTCTCTATTCCTTTCCCAGTTCACTTTCCTACATTTTCTCAGCAACTAAACACAGAGTACAGTCTCAAATTTCCCGCCGGGCCAACATTATCAGCATGATAACCCGAAACCTTCTCCTCCGATTTCAATCTCGCTAGTACGAGCTCCTCAGAGCCAAGTTTCCCACCAAAAATCTCGTTGATGGCGACTATGCCGGTGGCGACGCTAGTGGCACTGGATCCAAGTCCGGAACCTAAAGGAAGGCCTTTGTGGAGAGAGAGGGAAAGGCCGATGGATCGGATTCTGAGCATCTTCATTACCTCGATGGCGGCAATGCCAGCACAATTCCAAAGAGGGTTACGGTTGAGCTTGGAGCAAGGGTTGCCGGAGATATAGGAGATGGAGATCTGGCCAAGGTGGACGGAGGAGTCGACAGAGAGGGAGACGGAGTCGCCAAGGCCATCAACGGCATAACCGAGGAAGTCGAAGCTGACAAAGATGTAAGCTACATATTTCTCTATGTTTAGTTGGTGAGAAAATGTAGGAAACCCTGAAACATCTGAGACTCTGAGGGCTAGGTTTCTTTTCTTTTCTTTTTTTCTTTTATCTTTTTTTTTGTGGGAAGTGCTGGGTTGAATTTGGGTGTATTGTTTTTTGGTTAAATGGGGTTCAATGGGTTTTTAGTTAAAACCATAATTACTGGGTCCAATTTGGTTGATGCCCATTTAACCCAACTAATAATTAGGTGGGTTTGGATTTAATTAGAGTTGGTGGATATAAATGGGCAAATGAATTTGAGCTTATTTTGCCACCCCTGCACACAACGAGCAACAGAGCTAGCCCCTAACTCTAAGTCTTGACTCGACTCTCACGAAACAACTTACACAACCTTTAATAAAATCAAAAATAAAAATAAAAGCATAGGTCAGGTGGAATAATCCAGGGATTTGGATCCTTCAGTTTTTTGTTATTTCTCTCGCGTCAAGTCCTAGGAAACTTCTTGACCAATTTCATTGGGCATTATTTATCAAATCGATTTCGTTATTTTTGGGTAAATGTGGCATTGTTTTAACCAAGACCATCATTATCATCGATATCTCCCAAAAATGGTACATATTACAGCATCATTAGCCAAAAACACAGTTACATCCATCCAGGGTACGTAAAGGTATATTGAATTACAAAATCTTCCTCGTGGAAGATTCCTCACCAATTTCCTCCTGTCTTCTATAAAATTGTTGTCTATCCCTAAATCTTAGAATTGATTTGACGTTGATTTCATTGAAACATTGTGTATTCTATCACTACTTAACGAGCTTAATTAATCCCATCAAAAAAAAAAAAAAAAGAGCTTAATTAATAATTATATATAAAACATAATTATTTAAGAGGGTTAAATAAAACAAACAAACAAACAAACCTAACATACATGTATTTAGATTCTAAATTTGTTCACTAGTGCTAAACAATATTCCAGAAGTACAAACTTATATATTTCTAATACCACTGGGCCAAGACCTCTAATAACTTTAAAAAAAAGAAAAAAAAAAGGTTCTTTAATAGTTATAATAGCATTCTTGTTCTTGCATGTGCTAACTTAATCCCTGGATAGCTACGCTAATTGGCTTTATTAAGAAAGAAAATAAAAGGTAGGCTTTTCTAAGGCTGAACTTCAAAAAGAAAAAGGTATTCTGGGCAGTAAAATATGACTTGCATAGAAACATACATAGCAGCTAGCACGCTACACAGCCAAGCCAACACTGCACTAACTTTTTCTTTATTTTTAGAAATTGTGCATATAAAAATAGGCAGGAAGCTTCCAGCTATAGTATACTACACTTCTTTTCAATGCGACTATAGTGTAATTTAAAAAGTTAGGGCAAGGATAGTGACAATGAAGACCAAGAAAATAGTGGAAGTATAAAAGGGAGTAGGTAAATAAGTACTTTATATATATTCTTCTTGGTCTTTTGGTTGTTAAATGGGGACGTGAGAGTCTATCAATGGTTAGGAAGACTTGGGACAGGTTTGGGATTGGAATATGGTGGAAAATATGACTAGCTTTAATTACTTGACTCTAAAGTCTAAACACAGTACCAATTCATAGAACTTCATACTAGGGGCTTGATTTCACATTTAACTAAAAGACAAGGATGAATTGAAGGATCATTCTTTTTTTTTTCTTTATTCTTTTTTTTTTTTCGCATTATCTGTGTTTGAGTATTTTTATGACTTGTCTAATTTGACCATGTCAAATGATCCTTCAATTCTTTATAAATCATACTTAATTTTTAAATTCCATAAATTCTTACAATCTCAATCTAATCTTCTCATTCAATCTTGTAGGCCCTCTTTTCGATTGGAGTTAAAATACCAATTTTAACAACCTTAGTTGCACCAAGCACAACTTGGTCAAAACTTTGTTTTTTTTTTCTTTTCTCCTTGTGATAGGTAAATTGCAAGGAAGGAGGGGGGTAGGTTGAATTGCTGAAACATAGATATGATGTTATTACCATTAGGTTATCATTAGAAATAACAACAGGTCGAGTTTGGGGCAGGTTTCTTTATACCTGAACCCAACCCGAAACCTGCCCCTATAATCCAAACTTGACCTCTTAACTAAACAGGTTTTTTTTATTGCCCCAAACCCGACCCTATAGGCCTTGCGGGCCAAGCCTTGCCACTCCAAAATTTTTTCTTTTCAAAAATATTATGTTTTCTAAAAGCCCATATATTATATTTTCTAAAAGCCCATAAATATGGCCCATTTTTTAAATCTGAAATCCAACTCATACAAAAAAAAAAAAAAAAAAAACATAAAGTTATCGTATATATGAACCTCACTTGATTGCAATTTGCTAACTTAGTAACTTGTAATAAAATTAGAAAAGAGTTACGTCTCTAGCATTTCTACCTCGTGAAGGGCCAAGTAAGAATATGTAAAGTATGTGACAGTAACAATTAAGGCAAAATGGAAGTTTGGCACAGAGTAGGTTGCTTATGCTATTATATTTATTCATCTTAGTATTCTAAGATTTTGAAGGAGGTGAAATAACAAAGGGTTCACTAGTTCAAACTATTCGTGTGATGATGTCGCCTAGCTCTCCCTCTCGTTCTCTCTCGCATGAAGAATAGGAGGAACTAGCATGCAACAAGAAGAAGGTTAAGGATGTGAATCATGTAGATTTTAGTGATAGCCAAGATTCAAGACCATCATCTCCAACCCAATCCCAGGGCCTGTGGAGTAGAGCCGTTTCTTTTAAGGATAAGGTAGTGGGTGAGATTCTTGGTGCCTACACGCAAGCTTTTAACTTCGGAGACCTAATGGAGGACGATGCTGAGTCGAATGACGAAGTCAATGCCTTCAGGGAAGGACTGGTTGCTATGAATTTCTCGAAAGAGTTCAAGCAACATATTAGGAATCCTTGGGCAAGGGCACTTATCGTTAAGGTATACGGTAAATCGATAGGATTTAACTTCCTTCAATCTAGACTTTTGTCACTATGGAAACTAGTAGGCAGACTTGACTATGTCGATCTAGGCCACGGGTTCTTCCTTACTACACTGTCCCTCAAAGAAGACCATGAAGCGGTCCTGAAGAAGGGCCCATGGTTTATTGGTGAGCATTTCCTCTCCATTCGACCTTGGGAACCAGAATTTAGACCAGCGTCGGTGAATGTATCCTCGATAGCAGTTTGGATAAGGCTCAATGAGCTACCAATAGAGTACTACAATGTCGAAGCACTCTATTAGATTCGGAAAGCCATCAAGAATGTTTTTAAGGGTGGACACATATACCGAGTCGAAGGCAAGAGGCAAATTTGCAAGGTTGTGTATACAGATTGATGTCACTAAGCCGCTGGTCACAGCAATCAGAATTGGGAAATTTGAGCAACCAGTGTGCTATGAAGGCATTCAGAAGCAGTGCTTTGATTGTGGGAGAATGGGCCATAAGAGAGAAAATTGTCCATATTTAATCTGTTGTGTTACGACGTTGAAGGAGGCAGAAAGGGTGGAGCTAGAGGAAGGTAATACTCGGTCACGCAGTTCTCGTAGGTCTGATGCCACTAAGGCAGGAGAGGGGCTTAGTGAAATCGTGCATGAAAACGTTCAGGAGGACGTGCAAGACAGTACGTACAGCCCATGGGTAGTGGTAACGCAAAGGAAGAGTGGGGCAAGAAACCAAAGGACCAGTAAGGGACCACATGGTCAACAGAATGAACAGATGAGGCAGCCACATCGAAGCGCTAAGAGGGATCATTGGGTTAACAAAGGGCCAATAAGTGTTAATCTCAATGCTACGCCTTCAAAGGAGACCAAAAGAGAGCTATTCCCACCCAAGTTTATGGCTGGAGCCCAGATTGCTAGTCGCATTAAAGGTATAGAGAATATGAGTGGGTTAAGGGCCTATAGGCCTTTGGGCTTAAGCCCAAAGTCATCTAAGCTTGAGAAAATTGGACAGCAGCCCGGACAGTCCGTGTCGGTCACTAAGCCCAATCAATAAGCCTCGGTAAAGTGCAAAAAAGAAATTGTACACTCTAGGGCAACTATTAATGATGTTAGTAACATTGTGGGAACTTCTAATCTTTAAGCTGCAGATAAGCTCTTTTTCTTCACCTTCTTACCTAACCAAGTTTTCATCGATGGAAGATTAGAGCAGAGAACTTCTACAAAGCTTCAACTCACTACCAATGAAGGGTCAAAGGTGGGCCATCAATGTATAGGGTACTGTGGTGAAGATACCGAAGGTGGTGCTTGCCGAGATTCATGCGAACCTGACCCAGGTCTGGGGATGGTCCAACCACAAGCTTGGGAGAGCATGGAAGCTGATTTTTCCGTTGACCAAAGTGGGTGCAAAGGAGGGAGGACTTCCATTGTTGGATCCCGTGTGGAAGGAAGCGAGCAATCCATGGTAGGAGTTTCTATCGGATATGTCGATGCCGGAGGAGGGTTGGCATTTGGTATGGGAATCCATACCTTAAATTCATCAATTCCGATGTTGTGCGAAGTGAATCCCATAAAGACTCTGTCAAAGCGAAGAATGTTGGAGGGAAAACCAATTTCCACCTTCCTCATAGGGAGCAACCACACGACCAAAATAATACTAGTCTTTTAGGCCACGTTGGTTTTCGGTCTCCATGTCTGGTTACAAGAAATGGAGATGGGAGTCCTGCAGCACAATCTGACACTGTGTCCTAGAGAAGGGCAAACAAAGGAAATGCTGAAGCGACTAGGTGGAACTCGAGGGAGGAGTTAAAATCTCTACCTCTTGTTAATAAGTGCCCCACCCCTAAGCACATTTTCATCATGAATATTATTATATGGAACTACAGGGGTGTGTTGAAGCCCACCTTTAAAAGTCATGTTAGAGAGCTAGTCTGCAATCAATATCCAGCTATTTTAATAGTGATGGAAACTCGGATTAGGGGAGATAGGGCGAAGGAGATTACTGCTCTATTCCGTTTGATGGAGCCATACATACAGACACCATTGGTTATGCGGGTGGATTGTGGTTTCTCTAGAATGAAGATGGAGTAGAAATTACTCAGCTGGCAAACACAGAACAGGAAATACATGTGGTTGTTAAGGTATGAACTTCTAACCTTAGTTGGTTATTAACTGCCATTTATGCTAGTCCTAGGTATGCTGAAAGATAGGTATTATGGAGCAATCTTATGAAAGTGGCTAATCTTCATGATATGCCTTGGGTCATGGTGGGGGACTTCAATGAATCGCTTATGGAGGATGATAAATTAGGTGGAAGGGGTGTGAGTGTGAATAGATCATTTCAGTTCAAGGAGTGCTTGGATAGGTGTAGTATGATTGACATAGGCTTTTCGGGTCCTCAGTTTACTTGGACTAACAAAAGGGAAGTTTAGGCTCTAATTCAGGGAAGAATAGATAGGTTTTTTGTAAACTCTCAATGGTGTTTGATGTACCTGGAAGCTAGATTTGTTCATCTTACGAGGTGTCATTCCAATCACTGCCCCGTTTTGATGGAAATGTAGCCGAGAGTGCATGAGAATAGGAAAAATTTGTATAAGTTTCAGACCTGCTGGCTTTTGGATTGCACCTTCCCCAGAATGGTTTCGCAGGCTTGGAGACAAACGCCAGATTTGGCTAAGGCAATTAAGACTTTTACCAAAGAGGCAACCAAGTGGAATAAGGAGCAATTTGGTAACATCTTTGCAAGGAAAAGGAACATTATGGCAAGGTTGAATGGTATTCAAAAAGCAATGTCTGTGAAGCCTTCGACCTTCCTCCTTAACCTTGAGAATGATTTCCTTAAGGATCTTGATACTGTACTGAATCGGGAAGAGGAGCTCTAGGCTCTAAAATCTAGAGTTAATTGGATGATTCAAGGAGATAGGAATACGGCCTTTTATCATGTCTCCACTTTGGTGAGAAGAAAGAGGAACAAGATTATGGCAATCAAAGATTCAGTGGGGGAGTGGCTTTCCCAGGAGGAGGATATCAAAGAGTTGGTGAGAAGTGGGTATAGTGCAATTTATACCACGTCCTTCTCTATTGCTTCTTGTCCTCCTCCTATGATTACTCCTTAGCAGGCTAGGTTATCGGAGGAGGAAAAATGCAGTATCAGTGGAGGGGCATCGGAGGAGGAGATAAGGCAGTGTTGTGGTCACTTAAACCTTTTAAGGCACCTAGGCTAGATAGGTTGCATGCTAGTTTTTTCCAAAGATTCTGGCTTACTGTGGGTAACTCATTAACGAACAAAGTAAAAAAGATTTTTTTTTGATAGGAAAGTTCCAGATTACCTGAATACAATGCATATTGCCCCAATTCCGAATATTCAAGGTCTAGATACGTAAAATAATTATAGACCCATCAGCTTGTGTAACACGGTATATAAAGTTGTATTGAAGATTGTTTTTTCTAGGTTGAGATCGTATCTTGATAAGCTCATATCCCCTTGCCAAACGGCTTTTGTTCCAAGTAGGAAGGGCATTGATAATGCCATAACAATGCAGGAAGTCATCCATACCCTTAGTAAAAAGAAGGGAAAAATGGGTATACGGCGCTAAAGATTGATCTTGCGAAGGCGTATGAAAAACTTAAGTGGAGTTTTATACGAGATATGCTTATAAGAGTTAATATACCTACAGATCTGGTTGATATTATCATGAATTGTGTGACGATGGTCTCTACCTCAATTGTTTTTAATGGGGAAGCTTTGGAGCTGTTATACCCGTCTAGAGGGATTTGTCAAGAGGACCCCCTATCACCTTATCTTTTCATTCTTTGTATGGAATTTCTTGGACAGCTTATTAAGGAAAAATGTAGCACTAACCTTTGGAGACCGGTCAAAGTCTCACGAAGAAGACCCTCCATTTCTCATTTGATGTTTGCGGATGATTTGATGTTCTTTGTTAAAGAAAACCATGTGAACTACTTTGCCATTAGGGATGTCCTGAATGTTTTTTGCAATATGTCAGGGCAAACAGTTAGTGAAGCTAAGTCGAGGGTGTTTTTTTCTCCCAATGTTGATAGGGATGATAGGGAAGCTTTTTGTGACATTCTCAGGTTTGCCTCTACTCCTTGCCTAGGCAAATACTTGTGTATTCCTATCAGACAACCTGGCATGTCTTCCCATGAGTAAAATTTTATTCTAAACAGAGTGAAACAAAAGCTAGTGGGGTGGAAAGCCAATCTGCTTTCGTTGGCAGGCGTGCTATGCTTATTTAAGCTTCCTTCCTCGGTTGCTATTCCTTCCTATGTTATGCAATGTGCCTCTCTCCCAGATAGAGTGTTGGATGGTATAGACCAGGTGAACCGTAATTTCTTGTGGGGTACCACGGAAAACCAAAAAAGGGTTCACTAGGTTGGGTGGCAAAAAGTAACTAAATCTAAGGAGGAGGGTAGCCTTGGTCTTCAAACGGCAAGGGGAAGAAATATTGCCCTCCTTGCAAAACTTAATTAGAGGTTCCACATAGTACAAGAAGCTCCATGGGCCAAGGTCCTAAAACAAAAATACTGTACTATTAGAAGAGCAAATGCCACCAATGCTGATTGTCTTCCTTGTTCCTAGGTCTGGACAGCCATAAAGCGAGGTAGAGAAGTCTTTAACAAAGGTAGAATGTGGATTATAGGAAGGGATAGTAAGTAGAGTTTCTGGTATGGGAATTGGACCAATAAAGGCCTCATTCGTCAGATGATTCAAGGTCCTTTAACCCGAGAAGCTACCCATCTAAAGGTTAAGGATGCTATTATAGATTCGAGATAGGATTGGGATTGGATCTCTTTTGTTTTGCCTACAAACATCAGGGACCTGGTCCAAGCTATTCCAATGTCAATCACAAGCAGAGGGAGTGACAGGTTAGCTTGGATGGGCAGTGCCAAAGGTGGGTTTGATGTTAAAAGTGCTTATTCTCTAAGTGTAGATTCTACTATTATGCCACCCTTTTCTATTGGTTGGATCTGGAAAATCAATATGTGCCTTGGATAAAAACCTTTCTATGGAGGTATGTGCATAATAGCATTGGAGTGAAAGGGTGCCTTGCAAGGAGGGGTGTAGTGAATGATGATATATGTTCCATCTGTCAAGAAGAAATGGAGTTGGTGTTGCATGCCTTGCGAGATTGTCCTCAGGTTAGGGCTATTTCGTTGCAGTTGGGAGTTAGGGACACAAATCAGATCTTTTGGAGGAGTGATCTTCAAGAGTGGTTGGCAATGAATGGGAAAGCGGGCAACATGGCCATGAATGGGAGGAACTAGTGGAGTATGTTCTTTTCTTTTGCAATTTGGATCATTTGGAAAAGCAGGAATCAGTCGGTTTTTTCTGTCAAAGCCCAGAAACCGAACCTAACTTCTGATATTGTCTACCAAACAACTGAGTTTATATATAATGTCAGCTCTCCAAGGAATCCAATCCAAAGGGTGGTAATTACATGTCGCTGGGAAAGACCACCTGAGGGATGGATGAAGCTGAATTCTGATGGGTGTGTTGCTGAAAGTCTGGGGTTAGCTTGTTATGGAGGTGTCATGTGAGACAACCATGGGGATTGGATTTCTAGGTTCTCAAGGCATATAGGGATAACAAATAGCTTTGTGGTTGAATTATGGGGATTAAGGGATGGCCTAATGTTGTGCAATAACTTGAATATGCTTTACCTTATTGTAGAATTGGATGCTAAAACTATAGTTGATATATTTGGTAGGAATGACTATGTAAATGACGTGCTTTCTCCCATTTTGGATGACCAGAGGATGCTTATCACCAAGTTTCACCAAATACAATTTAAGCACTGTTACTGACAAGTAAACCAATGTGTAGACGCTCTCTCAAGGATGGGTGCTGAACAAGAAGTAGATTTTAGGTCTTTTGAAAGTCCGCTTGTGGACGTTTTTAATGTTTTTCAGCAAGATTTTAATGGCTTGTACCTTAACAAGCTTTGTCCTGAACCCGTTGGAGTTTCTTAGTTTTTAATGAATCATCTATTTCAACCCAAAATAAAAAGACCAAGAAAATAATGGATGTATAAAAGGGAGTAGGTAAATAAGTACTTTATATATATTCTTCTTGGTCTTTTGGTTATTAAATGGGGACGTGGGAGTCTATCAAGGGTTAGGAAGACTTGGGACAAGTGTTGGAATTGGAATATAGTGATAAATATTGTTGGAAAATCTAGTTTTACATCTCATACAAAACACACAGCGGAAGCAACAAACACGGATCTACTTCATTCATGAGAGATAACATGTAACCTTGAATTCTAGAACAAAGAATAGAAAGCGTACCTTGATGCACTGAAATTCAAAACCAAGACTTGAGAATACCTTTAATCTTCATCTCAATTCCACATGGTGCCCAAGAAGTGTGGTCTCTCAATTAGTCTTTATGTACATTGATTCTCAAAGAAAAATTCTTTTTCTTCTCATTGTAGAGAAAAACTTTTTTTTTTCATCATACGTACATTCTAACTACCTTAGTAGTTACTTTATTTAATAACTTTTATTAAATAAAAACTGATTATCTAATTGGGTTAGTCTTTTGAGCTTGCCTAATTGCGCTTTAGTTTATGGCTTGAGATGGGACCAAAGGAAATAAATAAGACTCTAACTCTAATGGGCCTTGGACTTATCTATCAACTATTGACAAGTCCAAAGTTACCATTAATTATATTTAATACCACTCTATAAATATAATTGTAGTCTAAACCATATTAATAAATTATTTCCCAAGACTCTAATGATATCATTTAACCCCTCCATGAAATATTCATAGTGAACAAAGTCATAAAGAATTATCACTTTGTAAACAACTATTTTATCCTTGAATACCCGATTTAATCTTTTAGTTATTCACATTTATTGAAATCCAATTTCAATAAATATAAGTTTTAGTAACTCCATACTAAAGTGAGCGCCTTGAATAACCAATTGCCATTAAACTTATCTCAATGGGATATTTCGTGTCTCTATAAAAAGAGATTATGGATTTCATCTTCAGAATATATGTTCCCTCAACACTACGTGTGGTTATCCAACATACTGAGATTTTGACTATGAATATTAGATCTCACTCTTGATATATCAAAGTAACCTACATTTCATGATCGGGTTCACTATCCTCTCAAAATCGAGAGTCAATGAAATTAGAAGTCATGAGATTAATTATTCAAGTGACAGTTATTGATTGAATAATTAATTTCATAACGGTCCAGTTCAATATGTCTTAACTTTTAAGACACATCAACTAAAAGTCTCCACTTCCATGATCAAGACAAATCATCTTAGTTAATGTGTTATGGTCTTCGCAAATGAAACGCCCAATTTCATCACTGACTATGAACTACGTTTTAAGTTTACAATAAACTTGTGATTTATATCTTCTATGACTAAATCACATACAATGCATCTCAAGGACTATGATAATGTCCCATTAGTTTATTTATAAATAGTCTCATATAATTAAACAATTTAATTATTTATGACATGCCAATAAATTGGATTTTAGGGCATAAACCCCAACAAATATGACTCTAGCTAGCTTTAATTACTTGACTCTAAAGTCTAAACACAGTACCAAATTCATAAAACTTCATACAAGGAGCTTGATTTCACATTTAACTAAAAGACAAGGATGAAGGATCATTCCTTTTTTTTTTTTTGGGATAATTATAGTAAACCCACCGAGGGTTTGGCCCGTTTGCACTTTGCCTACCCATGGTTCAAAACTTATCACTTTACCCATCTGTACTTCAATCCGTTACCCTCCCGTTACCCACCTCAACCTCAAACATTAGAAAAACACATTTTTATTCCAAATTAGAACATAACACGGATCAAACAACATGAACTCACTTTCTTTTCGTCATGAGCCCTAGAAATGTGAAAATCACTGTAACTGAGCTGGGGTTTTAATTTTTCTGATCGTGCTTTTGTGTAAAGGTAAGGTTCTGACTTTGGGTTGTCCTGAGGCATTGAATATTCGAAGATAGATCATCACCAAGTACAACATTTTTGCTTTATGGTTCTGAGCTAGGGTTTCAAGTTTTGATGGTAGCTTTGATTCACAAAAAGTTGCTAATCGATGTCTTCTTCGAATGGAAATTACTCAGGTTCAAGTGGGCATGTGTACATATGAGACTTGTGTGTTGAGAACAAGTCTAACAGTGGATAATTTTGGGAGAAGGTTTCTGGATTGTAGCCGATATAAAGTAAGTATACTTTTTACTTAATCTAGTTGATTCACGTGAGATTGGAATGTGATGTGTTCAATTCAATTTATGAACAGGTTGGTCCCAAGTGTCTTTTCTTTAAATGGATTGATAATCCCACTTGTATGAGTGGGAATGAAACTGTCCATTTGGTGCAACAAAAGCTAGATTTACTGCGCAGTGAGCTGCAACTTGCACATGAAAGGGAAAGAGAAGCTACCCAGACAACAGCAGAAGCTACCCAAATGGCAGAAATTGCTCAAGACAGGACAGCAAAAGCCACTGACAGGGAGAGAAAGTTTCGAGTTTCCTCTGGTCAAGCCAAGGAGATAACAGTGAAAGCTTTAGAGCAAGAGAGAAAGTGCAGAATTGCACTAATTCTGTCATGGTTTTTTTTTTTTTTTTTTTTTTGGTTATGTTGTTTTCATGTTTTGGCTCAAGTGAGAATGTTGGAATGATGAGATTGAGTCTGCCTTATGGGTTATAATATAAGCTGGTCCTTAATTGTATTGTAATAGAACTATGAAAGAATTTTTTGAGAATGAGAACTATGTAAGGTGGTAGATGCTGTTGGCTTGAAGCCACTTAATAATATAAGCTTTTTTAAGATAAAGTGTTATTAATGTTAGATGTCGTTGGTATTTTTGTTTAAAGTGAATTGGCTACTTGTAAGCTGTGAGCTGTTGGTGTTAGTGTTTTGTTGGATGTTGTGAGCTGTGTTAGTTTGTGCATAAAGTGCATTGTGTGAAGACAATTGTGTTAAAAATGAATTTAAAGTGCATGACAATCTGTCAACTTTCAAGAAAAGACAACAAATGCACACATACACCTGCTATTCAACACATACACCCTGCACACATAAACAAACTCATATAATAATAACTCATATAACAAACTGCAATAATCAGAATAATAATTCTGAACACCTTTCATTAAGTTGGGAAATTGTATACATATTTTAAGATAGTATTGAATAGTCTTTCATCAACCACCTGTAAATATAAGGCATTTGGTACAACAACCAAAACAGTTGCAACTGCCCAATGTTTACAAAACTTACAAAAATACAAAAAGTGTTTGAACAGCTATATAAAAAAGTGTCTTGCCATTGTCTGCCCTGCCATTGTCTACAAACTACATAAAACCCTAACACTACATAACCCTAATACATTATACATAACAACAAAAATGTCTTGACTTAGTCTTCATTTACTGCCCCTGCCCCTGCCTCTCCCACCACAACTAGTCTTTCCACCTCTTGTTCTACATTTCTGAGCCCTAGCTGCATCACCCCTTCCTCTCAAAGCAGCTCCTCTAGTAGCAGGTGGTCTTATAGGCTACAGAGTATGAGAATTCACATGTTAGCTACCAATATCACAATTTTATGAATAAAACATCAAACCTAACACTACAGTACCTGTGATGATAGTGTTCTACTGTCCCATGTTTCTGCTGGGGTGTGTGGTGCTGGCTGGCTTGAAGAGAACCAATGAGCTCCTCTAACTATGTACCTGAAGTCTGAAGAATACCACTGACTTGGGTTCTGTGACCATGGAGCTGGTGGCCCTAACCATGGAGCTTGTGGCTGTGGAGCTAAAGCTTGTGGCTGTGACCCTGCTACCTAATTGGATGAGGATGAGACCATAGTGTAAGGCTGATGTGTTGGTGAGAACTAAGCTAAGGATTGGGTCTGTGATGAAAATGGGGCCTGGGATCCTTGTTTGTGTGTAGAAGGCCTTCCACTTCCTTGAAACCAAATATGAGCATGTTTTTACAGTGTCAATTATTCGCATTTTGCATTTGAATAAAAAAAAAATTGTAAAAACTTATAGATTTCCCTTTCTGCAATCTTTGCCTCCTCTCCCATGGTGTCTCACCAGTGACATCCACTCAGACTGGTCAGGCATGGGTGTCTTGTATGTCTCCACATAAGCATCCTTGTAGTAGCATGGATAGGTATAGTCTTCTGGTTTCTCACTACTCACAAAAATGGCTGCAACTCCATACTTGCAGGGGATTCCTATCAAGTCTCATACTCTACAACTACATGTCCTATTTACCAAGTCCACCACATGTCTTTCCCTCTCATTGTCAACCTCATACACAAACCTCCCAGAAGGCATTACACAGAAACCCTTACACTCTAATTTTAACTGCTCCAACTTTTTTTGTATGCTTGGACATAACTTGCCACCAAACTTTTCTATGCCAGTCTTCTTTATAAACAGCCTGCTCATAAGCCTAACTCTGATCCAATCTAGCATTGATAAGATGGGCTTGTCTCTAGCCTTCACAATCATAGAGTTAAAACTCTCACTCAAATTGTTTACCATACAATCTGTCAATGCTCTTGAAGAAAAATGGGATCTGATCCACTGTGCAGGCTCTGTATCAGCCATGTACTTCCAAGCTTCTTCATCCAAACTCCTAAGATGGTCCATCCCGCTCTCAAATTCCCTGGCTGATGTTGTGCCAGCACACCTCCACAGTACACTCTTCAACTCCAGAACCTTATGGTTAACCTTGAAGTTGTTGTATATGTGCTTCACATAATACCTGTGCTCCATAGTTGGGAATAGAGTCTCCATTGTAGGTGGAAGGCCCTGCAATTAAGTAAGCAAGTAAACATTCAATGTCAACAAGTAAGCATGTAAAAAGGTAAGCATGTAATGAAGTCATGAACATGAGCTAGATGATAATACCTTCTGCCTGTCACTAATGAATACCAGATTGAGCTCCTCTGGCCTGCCAATGTCATCTGCAAATTGCTCCAAGAACCAGATCTAGCTATTCTTGTTCTCTTACTCAACCACAACCGTTGCCACTGGGAATATATTGTCATTTCCATCCTTGGCAGTGGCAGACAATAATTGCCCACCAAACTTACCCTTCAAGTGGCATCCATCTAGCCCAACAAAGAGTCTACAACCACCTAGAAAGCCAACCTTCTGAGCATTGTACCTAATGTACATCATTTTAAACTTGGGCACTGCATTCTTATTTTTCATCTTTGTTTGCAGAATCACCTATTTCCTACATCTATCCTTAATGATTTCTGCATAATCTCTAAGTAGGCCATACTGAGCCTCTTCATTCCCAGTAATCAGCCCCTTAGCTGCCTTCCTTGATCTATACACCTGACTAAGACTTAAATCAATTGAAATCTTCTGCATCACATGATGCTTAACACCTGAGATCTCCCAATTAGGATTCTTACCAAAATCCTCCAAATAACTCTTTGCCACATAGGCTGATGAAACTTGCCCATTTTTAAATGTTATGGGGCAAGTACACTTAGGATAAAGTGTCTTGATCTCAAATGTGCACTCTCTAGTCACCATTGAGGCATAACACCTCCATCCACAATTGTTCTTACAATGTACAGAAATCTTCTTCTTCTCATTCAACTTCCACTTGACATCAATGTGATGCTGAATCACATACTCCCTCAAAGCCTTCCTAAACACCTGGGAGTTTGGGAACTTCATCCATTTTGCCAACCTAACATTTTCCATATTAGTCCTCTCATTGAACTCCAAATTGCCAGGTCCCTGCTCATCATCAGAACTATCCGCAATTGCAATATCATCCTCTAAAGTTGGTTCAGCCCACTCTTCATCTAAATCTATGTTTGGAGGAGGAACATTGCTTGGGCTAGGTGCATCTGTGTTTGGCTGAGGTGTATTAGTGTTTGGATGAGGTGTATCAGTGGTTGGAACAGTGTTAGGCTCATATGGCACTATGTGAGGTGGAGAAGACTCATCGAGAAGACTCACCAAAAATGTCATCAGCAAAGTCTTCTCCTTCTAGACCTTCATTCAATCAATCAAAATCCTCCTCCAGACCATCACCTCCTGTAGCAGCTCTTGCACCACCCCCTGCACCAACTCCTACACCAACCCCTCCTCCATCAGGAACTTCAACTGCAAGTGGAGTATTACCACTCTCCACATACAATATGATGGTGTCTCTTGGTCCTCCCTCATTAGGCTTGCACATGGGCACCACATCTTGATCATCTTGTATGAGTCTCAAGTCTTGCTCCAAGTTGCCCCCAAGACCTAAATAATGAATCCTACACGGTTCATCAATCCCAATTCCTTACATATACTTTTTATTTCAAAATAACTAAGTAAATCAGGATCCCTATACACTATTTCAACTTTCCCACCAAAGTATTCTAAACTAGGGTTCCACAAAAGAACAACCCTATAATGTACCTCCAATTTCACTTCCTCATCATCCGTCTACAATAATAAATTACATTTGACACGTATACAATTAACAATTAAAGAATTGTAAACAACAAAAGAGTAAACAGTTGCATGTTTCTGTTTTGCTTTTGGAATGCAACACACACAGAGGGACCACATTTTTTGCTTTGCTTTTGATTCTGTTTTACTAAATAGCACATGCAAACACTAAAATTTAAACCCAATAGAAACTTGGGTCCATTGTGAGATACAATGACCACAACAGACAAAATGTCCATAAACAAACACAAATCCAAAGAACAGGTGGTCACATTTTTCATAAACATCAACAAATCATTACATGTAACATTGACCATTGATTGATTACTCAAAAAACAATAAAACAACCACAAGCCCAAAGTAAAAACCCAAACAGTGACTGATTTCTTATCAGGATTTTAGTCCCTTGAACAACCCGTTGCTCGTCTAGGTTTACACTTGCAACACTATGTCAATATCAGATGCAGAATAGATTTTCGCGTTTCTAAGGCTCGTGAGGAAAAGAGAGTGAGTTCGTGTTGTTTGATCCGTATTATGTTCTAATTTGGAATAAAAGGGTGTTTTTCTAATGTCTGAGGGTGAGGTGGGTAACCAGGGGAGGGGGGTGGTAACAGATTGAAGTACAGGTGGGTAAAGTGATAAGTTTTGAACCACGGATAGGCAATGCACAAACGAGCCAAACCTCAGATGGGTTTACCGTAATTATCTCCTTTTTTTTCGCATTATCTGTGTTTGAGTATCTTTATGACTTGTTGTCAAGTTTGACCATGTCAAATGATCCTTCAATTCTTTATATATCATACTTAATTTTTAAATTCCATAAATTCTTACAATCTTAATCCAATCTTCTCATTCAATCTTGTAGGCCCTCTTTTCGATTGGAGTTAAAATACCAATTTTAACAACCTTAATTGCACCAAGCACAACTTGGTCAAAACTTTTTTTTTCTTCTTTTGATAGGTAAATTGCAAGAAAGGAGGGGTAGGTTGAATTGCTGAAACACAGATATGATATTATTACCATTAGGTTATCATTAGAAATAACAATGGGTCGAGTTTGGGGCGGGTTTCTTTATACCGGAACCCAGCCCAAATCCTGCCCCTATAATCTAAACCCAACCTGTTAACTAAACAGGTTTTTTTATTGCCCCAAACCTGACCCTATGGGCCCCACCTTGCCACTCCAAAATTTTTTCTTTTCAAAAATGTTATGTTTTCTAATAGCCCGTAAATATGGCCCATTTTTTAAATCTGAAATCCAGCTCATACAAAACAAATAAAACATAAAGTTATCATATGAACCTCACTTGATTGCAATTTGCTAACTTAACAACTTGTGATAAAATTAGAAAAAAGTTACGTCTCTAGCATTTCTACCTCGTGAAGGGCCAAGTAAGAATATGTAAAGTATGTGACAGTAACAATTAAGGCAAAATGGAAGTTTGGCAGAGAGTAGGTTGCTTATGCTATTATATTTGTTCATCTTAGTATTCTAAGATTTTGAAGGAGGTGAAATAACAAAGGGTTCATTAGTTCAAACTATTCGAGTGATAGTCAAAGTCCTAATTGGAACAATCCTACTAGCACTTCATTGGAACTAGTCACATTTTAATAAATCAACTAACTAAAAAATAGCAGACTGGTGGTAATTTTATAATGCATTTATTGTCAAGGAGTGAATATTGAATACTATAGTCAGATCTTATTGTTTGTAATTTTGTAATAAAGAAAGAAGTCAATGAGCCATTTTTATAATGAATAAAAATGATCATGAAGGAGAAAAAGAGAACAAAAAAGAAACTCCAAGCTTGTGGGTAAATAAGACCATCTAAGATAGAGGTGATGGGGATGCTAAGTTGCAAACACAAAATGATACATTTAGTTATATGATGGGCCACAAAATTAACTTCCTAAAAGTGTGATTTACAAATCAACTAGTAAATGAGTTTAAGAACAGTATAGTTTTAGTAGTGATATTGGTTATTTTCTGTAGATCAATGAGGAGAAGCTGATATTTTTTGAATCTAGGGGATGAAATTCAGTGCCTTGATTTTATCTTCCAAAGGGAAACAAAGCTCTCCTTTCTTTTAAATATTGTGTACTGTTAATTAGCAAGGCCTATCTCTGATGGAAACCAGGAGTTTCTATTTTATGAGTATTTCCAGCAACTAACATGAGCCCAAAATCAAATTGAATGGACCTAAACACTTTGGTCCAACTAAATCCCACTCAGACTGACCCAAAGGATTTTTTTTTTTTTTTTTAAAGAATAGCCTACAGCTGTATAGGATGTCAGAAGCACATGTTCGATTGGGCTTATATTGGATCGAAATCACAAGCCCGCCACATTCAAATTTAAAGCCTAAACAGGTAAAAAGCAAAGCGCCGAAAGCAAAAAGCAAAAAACCCCACTGGCCAAATTCTATTTTTTGAGAGTACCTACGCTAGGCCGAACTTCGCTTGGATAATTTATTAAGGAATCTGATACCAAAACAGGAAAGAAGAAGAAGAAAAATGAAAAAAAAAAAAAAGTTATTCTAGGACCAATAATGTTAGGATTGTGTAATTTCACACATACTTTGCTGTAAGCGATAAGCAAGCAACATCTTATTTTTTTTTATTTTTTGAGAAACAAACACACACAAGGGAGAGAGAAATGAATTCTAATACAAAGGCACACAAAAACCATGGTAACTTTTAAGGAAGAGTGGGGCAAGTTATAAGCAAGCAACAGATTAAGTGGTGGAGAAAAATTAATTGATTTATATTATAGTGATAAAATGTTAGTCACAGTTTGTCATATATAATAGCTATTATTGCCAAAAATATATAAAAAAAAAGTGTATGACACTAGTATTATTATTTTAGGATTACATCTTTTACCGCTCATATTTTTCATAATTATCCTATATAGAAGAATGTAATTGGTTATATGTCATTTACCCATAAAGCCATCATTTTTCTCTACCACAGACATCATGTGTATAAGAGTTGTGGTACAAAAATGTGTGTAGCAATGTATTGTTTCATAAATAAATAAAAAATAAGCTAAATTGCAAACTATACATTTAAAATTTGTGAATATTTGGATTTTACATCATAAAATTACAGAATTTAAACCATACCCATTGAAGTTTTATTCCATTTGCATCATCTCCTCCATCCATATTTTCCGTTTAAGTGCTACATAAACTTGTTATTTGTGTTTAGTTAAAACAAAAAAATGGTGCCACTTCATTTTTATTATGCCATGTCATTTTTAATTATTATACTTTTAAATTTTTTTTAGGCTATAAAAGTGATGTGACATTATTTTATTGGATTAACTAAACATGAGTAGCAAATTTATGTAACATTTAACAAAAATATAGGTGGAAAACTGCTGTCGCAAACAAAATAGAATTTTAAAAAGTAAAATCTAAATTATAAAATTTTAAACTGTAAAATACAAACGCCTCAAACTTTAGGAGCATAATTTACAATTTAAGTTGCATTTGGTTTGATGTAAATCGAATTCCGAATGTAAAATGAATGCATGATGAAAATGAATTCGCATAAGGAAAATGAAATCCAATTGTTTGGTTTTGCAATGAAAAATAGTCCGGAAAACGATTTTCGGTGTTTGGTAACATTCTGAAAATGCTATTTTCTTACAAATGCTTCACATTTTCTAAGCTTCCAAACAAATTTTATAACAGAAAATTTCAAAATATACACTTAACACAACCAAAAATCAAAATAAAATCATTTATTCACAATATATACATAATATACTCGGTGAGAGGAGGAAGAAAGAGTAAGAGATAGATCGAGAAAGAGAGAAATCGGTATCAACGGAGGACGGCGGCGGCCAGATCAAGAAAGAGAGAGATCGGTACCAATGGTGGACGACAGCAGCTAGATCGGGTGGGTGTGGATCGGGCAAGGTGGGTGTGGGTTTGCCGAAATGGGGATTGGGTAATATGGGTTGATGGGTAGCTTGGATGTGGATCGGAGCTCATGGAGGAGGGTAGCTTGGATGATGGCGGGGGCGATGATGGCGATGGTGGATCGGAGACATGCAGCGGTGGAGCATGGTGTTGAGGTTGAGTGGGTGCGATCTCGGTGCGAATGAGCCGATGCTGGGGTGCGACAAGCTGGTGCTGGGGTGTGATCTCGATGGCGCGATCTCGACGGCGCTAGGGTGCAACAAAGCTGGTGCTTCTAGTGCGATGGGTAGCTTGTTGTTTCTCTCCCTCTTCTATTTTCCTGGGGTGGAAATCCTTTAAAGGTAAAATAAAACCTGAATTGGTTTTACAGGCCAAGAGAGTTATTTTACGGTCAACAAGTAAATTGATTTTCGTTTGACCAAATTTTCTGTGTTTACCAAACTGAGAGGGGTGTAGAATGAGTTCCTAATACCCTTTTAGGTCAAAATAACGCATCCTTCGCCATAAAAGTAACTTTGTTGGAGTTGTTGCATTCATTGCCATCTGTAGAAAAAAAGTTATTCTAGGACCAATAATGTTAGGATTAGGGCTGTTTAGTAGAGTAGTTTGAATAATGTTGTTTGGATATTTTTTATGTATGTATGGGTGAAAAAATGTGTGAAACTGTATGTAATGTTGTTTAAAATGTGAAAAAGAAAGTTAGAACTAACTAACCAAACACTCCCGTAATTTCACACACACTTTGCTGCAAACCATAAGCAACAGATTAAGTGGCCCAGAAAAATTAATTGATTTATGTGATAATGATAAAATGTTAGTCACAGTCTATCATATATAATAGTTATTGCAAAAAAAAAAAAAAAAAGTATATGACACTAGTATTATTATTTTAGGATTACACCTTTTACCGCTCCTATTTTTCATAATTATCTTATATGGAAGAATATAATCGGTTATATGTCATTTGCCCATAAACCTATCATTTTTCTCTACCATTGACATTATGCGTATAAGAGTTGTGGCACAAAAATGTGTTTAGCTATGTATTGTTTCATAAATAAATAAAAAATAGGCTAAATTGTAAACTATACATTTAAAATTTGTGTGTGTTTGAATTTTATAACTTGAAATTACAGAATGCCAATGGGGGCTTGGCTGAGTGGGTAAGGTTCAGACGCTTCGTAAAACACACCTAGGTTCGAGTCCCGCTGCCCACAAGAGTCCGTTGGTGGGTTATCACGCTTCTTACCATCGTGCTATGGTCCGGGGGTGTAATATAATCATAAATCCTCCCATTTTATTCCCTCAAAAAAAAACTTAAAATTACAGAATTTAAATTTTACCCACTGAAGTTCTATTCCATTTGCATCATCTCCTTCATCCATATTTTTCGTTTAAGTGCTACATAAACTTGTTATTCATGTTTAGTTAATCCAATAAAACGATGTCACTTCATTTTTATTATGCCATGTCATTTTTAATTACTATATTTTTAAAAATTTTTAGGCTACAAAAATGATATGACATTATTTTATTGGATTAACTAAACACGAGTAACAAATTTATGTAACACTAGACAAAAATATAGATGGAAAACTGTTGATATAAACAAAATAGAATTTTATAAAGTAAAATCTAAATTATGAAATTTTAAGCTGTAAAATAGAAACACCTCAAACTTTAAGATTTAATCTTAAAAATAACTTCTTCTTTTTTTGAGAGAGTTTCAACCTATGGCGCCCGCTCCTGATGATAGCTATTTATCATCAAACCAAGGACGAAATGGGTAATTAACCATAATTTTCCAACCATTTAGTTAGTAGTTCCGGTTCCCAAACTATATTATTTACTAGCATCTTGAGTCTATAAGACTCGATTTTGGCCTATAAATCAAGCATCAAAAACTCGATTTCTATGTTCTAATTACATCCGATGTGGCATATTTTTCCACGTGGCGACTACATGGAAATCGAGTCTCTAAGACTCGATTTATAACCTTTATATAAGAACAAATCAGAAAGGAACCACTAGAACATCAGAGAAGAACCCAGAGAGAGAAAAAAAAAAGGGGGAGAGAGAGAGAAGATCGAGATCGAAGTGGGTGGCTCCAGATCGGCTTCAGACCACCGTGTGGGACCCAGGTAGACCCAGGCCGCGCGCGTGAGGTGAGCTCTTTCTCTCCCTATGATCTAAGTCTTTCTCTCCCTCTGATCTGAGTCTTTAGGATTGGGATTGATGTGTTTGGGATTTCTTAAATTTGTTTTTGAGTATTTCGGTTTGTACATGAGACTTAAAATTTGTTAGGGTTAGACGCCACGTGGAAAAAATACTACATCAGACGTGATCAATCCATGAAAATTGAGTCCCAAAAACTCGATTTATAAGCCCTAAATCGAGTCTTTTAAACTCGAGATACTAGTAAAAAATATAGTTTTGAAACCTTAACTACTAACTAGATAGTTGAGAAAACGAAATTAGTTACCTAGATTCCCCTCAAACCAAGATACTAATCAGTTTTTGGTGTAGGTGGGAATTGAACCCTAAATCTCTTATACAACTATCAGAAATTTTACCATTTAAACTAACTGGAACCACAAAAATAACTTTATTTAGAAGGTTTCATTCATTGCCATCTGTAGCAAGGAAAACACACCGAATGTAGAAAAGCCGCCACGTGTCATAGAATAGGTCTTCCTTCCTCTGAAAGAAAACTTAAAATACCCCCAAATTCCCAAAACCACCCCAGATCCAAAGTATCCAACCCCCAAAAAAATGGCACTAGAATGGGTTGTTCTAGGCTACGCGGCGGCGGCAGAGGCCATAATGGTCCTACTCCTAACGGTCCCAGGCTTGGAAGGCATCCGTAAAGGCCTGATCGCGGTGACCCGCAACCTCCTGAAACCGTTCCTCTCCATCGTCCCATTCTGCCTCTTCCTGTTGATGGACATATACTGGAAATACGAGACCCGCCCCAGTTGCGAGACCCCCGACTCTTGCACTCCCACCGAGCACCTCCGCCACCAGAAGTCCATCATGAAGAGCCAGCGCAACGCTCTCCTCATCGCCGTCGCTATCGTCTTCTACTGGCTCCTCTACTCGGTCACCCATCTCGTTACTCGCATCGAACAGCTCAACCAACGCGTCGAACGCCTCAAGAATCGCGACTGATTCCCGATTTCGCCGTGTCAGATAAGTTAACCGCTGTTGTGTAATGTGTTGTTTCATCGTGCTTTTATTATCAATAAAGTTTGTTATTACCTATCAAAAAAAAAAAATTAGTTTTTAGGGATTTTGATTCTAAGAACAAATTCTGGGTTTGCTTCTACTGTTTGTTGCATTGAGTTTGGGTAGTGTTGGGTTTTATTATGGAAAATGGAAATGGTTAAACTTGTGTTAGTCTTTTTAGTGTTCAGATTATGTTTCTAATTTTTGTTTGGATTCTTTATTGATTCTGTGATGTGTGCGGATGACAAAAATAGCTAATGGATTTGGGGCTTTTGGTTTTATGTTTTAGGGATTTGATCCTAAGAACAAACTGAGGCCTTGCTTTTTCATGTTTGTTGTATTGATTTTGGGTAATGTTCGGTTTTATTGTGGAAGAATGTTTATTCTGTATGGCCTGATATGCACTGGGCTAATGGTGTATTAGAACTAGATGGAATGAGAGTTGCTTAGAACAAATTGATAGCCTAATTATTCATACTAATTGTTTGGCATTGGCAGCCTCTAGATGTTTGACAAGTGTCCAAATCCTATTGGCCTATGTTTAAAAAAATCGTCTTAACTAACTAACTAACTAACTAATTAGTTACAAGTGGATTAGGATATAGCTACTTGAAATGCCCTGCATCAGAATGCCTTGTGTTAAAAAAGATGCAGGCTTATCCCTTGACTACAAGGAATATGGGATTATTGTTTTCCCTAATGTTCTTAACGTATCTCTTAATTGTCGCTACAAAGTACTTATCTTCAAGCTTTAGGGTTGCTTAAGCTTGCTTTCTGCAAACTAAAATTTTCGTTGAGGCTTGATGCAATTTTAAGCTTGAGCTTGGGTTTGGGGTTCAAACATTGAGGTATTAAGCGGAATAGTTTGCAAAAGGGGTAGTATGCTTCTTTGCTTATTGTCTGTGAGAAAATGTCTCCGAATCTGGATTTTTTTCAGACTCAAGTCATGTAGCAAAGGAAAATTCAGGTCTCAAAATGAGATAAGAGCAAACTACCATTTGAGCAGCTCTTTTTTTCTTGACTACCCAAGACACCCTATACACCAATTCTTCCCAACCCCTCCTTGTTCTTATTAATTGCATGTTATTCCTTCCCTATCAATGGACCTATTTTATAGAATTTGAGTTATTTGGCTTCAATTAATTCAGGATATGAACAATGACTTTACTCTTAGCTTGCCATATAATTTCATGAATGTGAGTGTAGGAGTTAAGGATAACCTAGATGTGCTGGTGGGGTTGTTGGGTTGTAGGCATTCTTCCCTTCCTTTGAAATATTTGGGACTTCCTTTGGGTGCCAAATTCAAGGAGGTGTCAATATGTAATCCTATTTTGGAGAAGATGGAACGAAGACTAGTAGGCTGGAAGAGGCTTTATTTATCTAAGGGAGGTAGGGTCACTCTTATTAAAAGTACCTTATTCTCCTTACCTACTTATTTCCTTTCCATTCTTCCTGTACCTGGGAAGGTTGCTAATCGTATGGAGAAGCTACACAGAGATTTTCTTTGTAGTGGTATGTGATTAGATTTTTTTTTTTTTTTTTTTTTTTTGACGACTATGGTCATTGCTGCTTGTAATAGCAATTCCCTCTTCCTTCTTCTTTAGTTGTATGCTTAAGTCACCTCAATAGTGCTAGCTTAACAAGAGACCCCAAATCACGATACTATTTTGTATGTACTTCGATCTTCTCACTGTTGTATTTTTCTTGACAAGTTCCCCTGCCTTTAAGATCTCTTTTGTAAAGCTTAACATGATATTCCATGTTTAAGGCTTAGATCTCTTTTGCTTCATTCTTTTGAAGGTGCAAGGACTAGGGCATGTTGACCATTCAAGGTTATATTTCCTTCCTTTAGGGACGAAAACAATCCCACGGGCTTCTATTATTACGTCCTTTGTCGTTTGATCACGACTAATGAAATGACCCTTCGCTTTTTGTCTCTTTGTTGAGACAGTGGCCTAGTTGGCCAAATTCTTCTTGGGCTATTCACTTGACTATTATGATCGATTGTCTAAAGTCCTGTTATTCTGCAATTTATACATGTACTTGCAAAGTGTTTCATTAAACACATGTTATATGAATAAAGAGACCCCTGGTAAGATTTTATAGGGCATTTAGCCTTTGTTCCAGTTTGTTTTAAGGGGTGATCCCATTAAGGTCAAGATTGACATGTGCATAGGATAAGATTCTTCCGAACGCATGCCTAATTGGTTACGCATATAATACAATTTAAAAAGAGTACTTACACTTGATACAAGATCTATCATCATACTTTCACATTTAATATATATTCAAGCTAAGGTTTTGACACCATGTCGCTTACATATCATTGTGTGAGCCATTATGTATTAGACATATAGCGTACTGATATAGCATTTTTTTTTTTTTTTTTTTAAGAAAGAAATATTCATGATGCTATGGAAAGACTCTAGGTTTTTCCATGATTTTTGGGCTTGGTACAAAATTACCTTATAGCAGTGTCAATCAATTATATATAGATAGAGATTATGGGGTGATATGATGCTATCATGTCACATACCTTTGATCTCCTTCTTAGCAGGCTCTTCTTGATAGATTCTCATTCTTGATCCAGTGGATTTGAGAGTATATGTACAGTTGAGATAGTTTAGTTAAACTAGCTTGGTGGTTGTACTATCTATATTCTTGTTGCGTAAAACATTAGGCTTGGAGCAACATTGCCAAGCAAGAAATCATAAATAACATTAAGACAAAGGCATAAAATTTGTTGTGGCTTGAGCCTTATGACTTTTCAAATGGAGTCATCTAAGCAATAAAAATATCTCTTAGAAAAAGAGAAATCGCAATTTCCTATTAAGATTCAGATTTGATATTGCCCAAATATCACAATTTTTTTTTCTAATACATCGTGATGTAAATTTTGCTTTTTTACATAAATGTATAATTCTACTGATCTCTTTATCGGTTGGTCATTTTCTTAGACCGTATATCATCAACATAGAAAATCCATGGTGTTGCAGTCAACATTATTATTTTATAATTGTTATGGTGGTTGTTGCTATATTAGCTTTTTTGGACATGCATATATAATGCTCTTGCCAAACTTGTATTTTATGTATAATCAATCTATTTAAACCTACGTAAATCATACATAAATCATGAAAGTTTTCACAAGGTGCAGTTGTAGCAGAAAACTAGAATATTCATTGTCATTGGCTTCCACCTACCTAATATTGATTAGGTTTGGCCAGGCTCATTGGACTTTCTTTTATGTCCAAAAATAGTCTTTTTAAATTTGATAAGATAGTAAAATCTAACATTAGCCTCTTCAGTGTCTAAACTCTAAAATGAAAAATCATGATATAATTTTGGAAAGACAAAAACACTTTGGCAAGGCAATAATACTAGGTTTCACTTGTCCTATTTTAGCATGACATATTAGGAAAGAAGAGCGGTGATAGAGCATCTCTGTATTTTTCTTTACTACCCAATATGAAGGTTTTGACTTTGTCTGATATCTACTGCAGTACTCTTGAGAATAACTAACATAATTGACTGATTGCTCTAAGGAACATTTATGGAATTAACTTTCATTAAGAAAGTAATTGTAGAAAGTAGAAACATATATTTACTAACTTTCTTTATCCAAAAATTCTTTAAAATTCTTAAACTTAATTTCAAAATTCTAAAATGGTAGCCCAATAACTTCTGGGTTTAATGCTTTCTAAATCTTGAAAGACATTAAGGTTTGACTTCACATATTTAATGTCTAAAATTACGATATATAATTTTGGTAAGATGGTATATTTTTGGCTTCATTTTTCTTTAATATTCAAAATTAGTTTCTTTAAATTTGGTAGAGCATTTACCTTAAGTGGTCCTTAATTGCAAAACTTAAGCACCATAAACTTATTCATCGTGTAAGGAAGACAATCCAGGGGTTTTAATTCATAACCGAAATAATATCCCCTAATTATTTCTTTGTTTGGTTTCAACCTATAATTAGTTATTCAAAGGCTTGTTTAATGATTCATTTCAAATGACATAAGAAACAATAACATGAAATTGGTGAATATGATAAACATGAAAGGCGCATGACGACACATGCTGCTAGTGGATAACAAAAGGCTTGGCCTCGTGGGTAGACAGTTAAGCTGAATAAAAGGTGGTTTACACCTATCCCATCTTATTACCCATCTAGCCTCATGACCTATAACTTATGAGTCATGAATCATGACACATAGGCTGTAGGGTTCCCCATCTTCTAGCAGATGGACGACTTAGACTTGTTAATCATAAACAATATATTAAGTGGAAATTATCAGATAACATACCTGGCATCATGTTGGTTTGATCTTTGAAGAGAAAATTCCCATCTTTCATAGAAAACAAATTGCTTCTTAGTTACCTTCCCTGAAATAAGGGCTCTCCAACTTAAACACATATAACCACGAAAGTTGATCTCTTTTGCCTCCTCTTGTATTTGACCCTTAACATAGAAATTATTTGCTAGGAAAACATTTGCAATATTCTCAACAATTATTGCAGGTCCATGTCCATGACCATTTTTTGCTAGATGATTTATTTCATGTCAAGCTTTTTTCTTTTTTCTTTTTTTCCTCAAGCTTTACTAGCTTCATTTTGCTCCAAAAAATATTAACAAATTAATAATCTTGATTTCTCTCAAATAAGTTTAATAAGTGTATACCCTTCAGGTCATACGTTTGAGTACTGACTGCTTTAAACATGGTCCATTATTAATTTCCCTTTGAGAAACTAGAGGTGTAAAAAGATGTACATACTTATTGTCTTTTATTTTTTTTAAAACATCTTTGAAGTCCTTAAAAATAATTCTAAATTCTAAAAAGACAATAGAATGAATTCTGGTTTTAATACTTGAAATGGGTTTTTATTTTTATAACTTGAAACAACAATAAAATTTGACCTTGCCATTTAATGTCCAAAATTATAATTTTGGTAAGATAATAAATATTTTCTAATATTCAAGCATTGAGTTTTATTACCTATTGCAAGGCAATAACATATTTACTCCATCTTTCTTATTTAAGCTAGATACGTTTAGGAAAGAAAATGGGTGATAAACTGGTAAGTGGCACCATACGTGTCAATACCAACATTGGTGAATTATGTGCCAAACAAGTATGTCTAACATCAAACATGCAACTGAATAGTACATGTGAAATTGTGAATGATCCAAATGGGATTTGCTCCACATTGAGTTGACTGTATTTATCTTAAAAAGCATGTATTGATGTATATATTCATATATATATATATATATATATATGCACAATAAGTCTCCTCAATTGTAGCTTAATTTTTTTTTCTCTTGTTCCTCAATTTCAATACCCCCACTATTTGACAAAATTCAAATGAAAAACGTGGTATATAAAATTCTCGATTATTTAAAGGCACATGAACTCTTCTCAATATAAGGTTCTTCAAAATAGAAACACCATAATTTATGGGGTTCATAAAAATTCATGATATTTTTTTTTTTAAATACTCATAAATCCCATCAAATTTTTTTCTTGTATAAAACATGAGCATTTTCAATTATTCCAAATTTCACATGGAATTCAAGACATAGCTGTAGAAACTAGAAACGTATAGCTATTTATGCATGTATATCGACACATTTGTCAATAAGAGTCAATAAGGAAAACGTTTTTTTACAGCAATAGTTTTTAAGATTCCATTAATCTTATGTTTATATTCAACCAAATACTAGGCATTAAAGAAAATTCCAAATTTAGCTAACACTCCAAACTGAAATTGGTAAGAAACTATTGACATTAGAACAAAAGTTTTAATGGGAAATTCGGACTTTACAAAATGTTTAAAATTTTCCATTACTTCCCATATTTCTTTAACACCAGATTAGGAATTTCACAAATGCATATTCATTGTATTTCCAAATCTCACGTAGATGTTAAATTATATACCATCTTTTTTTTTTATTGTTATTTTATAAAGCCTTTAGCCGAAGCTATGATTCCCATTCCTTCCATTTATATATCACCATATATAGCAACTTCGGTATGATTAAATTGAGATCTAAAACAAATATAGAAAGACAAAGCTGTGATTTGGGACTACCATTATTATGGTTGACTTATTTGGAGTAATCTAGGAATTTAAAATCTTATGCAAAACGTAATAGTATCAGGTAGAAAAAAAACTTTTGGGAGAATAAACTCATAGACATACCTGAGCAATGATACTCATAGAATGGCTCAGTGGGGTAGGCTATATATCTTTGGGGCAATTTTATCTTTACTCTTGCTTCTTATTTATTTATTTTGAATAAAGGTATAAGAGTTACCTTGGGTTCTTGACGCAAACCATCTCGTTTGTGCCCAGGATCATCAACCCACAGTAACACAATGACATTTTTTGCGAAATCACATCAAGGTGATTTAATTTGGCCTCCAAATTTCGTGTGCTCGTCCCTTTGGGTTGGAAGACTGCAAGACTGCTTTGTCGTGGGTAGATATGCTTCTATCAAAGGATCTTTACACCACATTCCATCTAGTTGACCGAGACTGACTACGATATCATGGTGTTCATATCTTTCGAATGAACTAAGTGACCCTTTGTCATGGGAAGAGAACAATGACTTGTCTTTTCCCACAGATGATGCCAAACTGATGATGCCAAAATCGTCAGTTGGGTCCCTCGTTCAATCTGAAGCATTAGACGAACTTATAGAACCTGCAAGATAAAAGAGAGATAGATCGAAAAGACCACCGGGTTGTACCCGGTGGGGGAGCCTCCGATGCTTAAATTAGTACCAACCCATATATTTCATATATAGATAGTGTTTTGTAGTATTTTTTTGACGTATCTTAGCAAATGGACATATTGTCCCTTTTACAGGTGACTTAGGTAGCTGTTGGACATAAATGAGGGTGATTATTACCCTAATTGTAACGTTCTTTGTCTTGATGAAAGGGTTTAAGGCCTTTGATGATCATTATTGAATGTGTTGGGTGGTTACTCATAAATCTTTGATGGCCTACTAATAACGCAATGACCGTCCATTAAGATGGACGACCTTAATAGTTTTTATGGACTCATCAGTATGAATGGTGATTCTAAATTTCACTTGGTGAAATGGGCGAAGGTTTGCAAGCCAATACAGGTTGGGGGGATAGGCATCAGACTATTGAGAAGTTTTAACACTGCTTTGTTGGACAAGTGGTTGTGGAGGTATGGTTTAGAGATAGATGCACTATGGAAGAGGGTCATAGAGGCAAAATATGGGAACATTTGGGGTGGTTGGTGCACGAAAAAGGTGACTAATCCGTATGGTGTTAGCCTCCGGAAGTTTATTAGAAGTGGTTGGGTGAACTTCTCTAAACTGTTACGGTATGATGTGGGTGATGGTACTAGAGTGAAATTTTGGAAGCACGTGCGGTGTGGAGATTGTTCCCTTAAAGAGGCCTTTCCAGAACTTTACAGTCTTAGTAGCGGTCTTAGTAGGGCAAGGGATTCTTCAGTGGCAGAAGTTATGGGATGGTTTGGTGGGCAACTGCATTAGAATTTTCATTTTCGTCGTTCACTGCAAGATTGGGAGGAAGAATCTTTTGATCGGTTCATGGACATTGTTTACTCTTCGAAAGTGCAAAGGTTGGTCCTGATAAGGTTTGTTGGAAGCTAACTAGGAGTAGAGGGTTTGAGGTTAGTAGTTTTTATCTTTCTTTCTACCCTCCTTCCATTTCTTTCCCTTGGAGGTTGGTGTGGCAATCAAAGGTTCCTCCAAGGGTGCCTTTCTTTTTCATGGTCAACCTCTTTAGGAAGATTCTTACAACTGATAACCTTCGCAAAAGGCGTATTGTTGTTCTTGATTGGTGTTACATGTATAAGAGGTGTGGAGAGTCGTGGATCATCTTCTACTTCATTGTCCCTAAGCCTGCGAGTTGTGGTTGTTAGTGTTTTGTTTGTTTGGGCTGCATTGGGTTATGCCACTTAAGGTTATTGAGTTGTTTGAATCTTGGCAAGGTAACTTTGGGCAACATTGCAATATAGATTTTTGGAGACTTGTGCCACACTGGTTGATGTGATGTATTTGGAGGGAAAGAAATGCTCGCTGTTTTAAGGGATGTGAACGGTCATTGCTAGAGATTAAGGCCTTTTTCTTACACACTCTCCTTGTTTGGAGTGTAGACTTGTCGCATTTTTCTTGTTTTTCTCTTACTCTTTTACTTGATCATTGTAATTTTGGGTCTTGATTTTTTGCCCCCACAGTACATCCCAATGTACTCGGGTTGGCTATTTTTTTCTTAATAAAATTTATTCGTTATCTATCAAAAAAAAAAAAAAAATTCCCTCCAAGTCTAACGTTCCAATCCCCTTGGGTGCAATCAATTTCTAGGGGCCACGTCCCATTGGTGAAGCCAACGACTTACCTAATTCATGTGATGTGGGCGCATGACATGGGTCTGGGATTTATCCGGATAAAAAGACACGATGCTCTGCGTGATCTCCAAGGTTCCTCATCATTAAAAATGGAGTTTTATTTATCTGACGACGAAGTCCCCTACCTTATTGCATTCCATCTGTTTTTTTTTTTTTTTTTGGTTGCTTCTGATCTTTAGGTTTAGAGCCTAGTATCCAATTTTGGTGTATTGGGATTAACTTGTAGAGCACTGATCTTTTGTCCATTTTTTTAGCAATGCATTTAAATCTGGTCAATGAGCTTGAATTAGCTCAGCCTAAATTACAATATGAAAAGATTTATTTATTAACCAATCCCAATCTCTTCCTCCGCCTTTTCTTTAACTAAGTTCATATGCCTCTAGTACATGAGCAAATCTCTTATTCATCAACAAGAGACTTTGCCTGTTTAGTTAACTAGAACCCCAAGTTACATGGTGTTAAGTTGGGTTAAGGAGAACAGCAACAATTCCAAGATCTTTCTCTGCAGCGAGGACAAGATTAGGCCTGACCTCTACTTTAATCAAATGCCTAACTTTGTAGAAGTCAAGAAGGCAGCTTAAGGCAGCACATACAATAGCACTAGAACCTGAAAGTCCTGTCTGAAATGTCAAAATCATAACTTAAGCCCTGTTGCAATATCAAAAGAGTCAAAAATTAAGTTCTAAATGACTCTCTTCTATTGAAGAGAAGATTAGCAACAACAACAAAGAGACACTACAACACATTTGGTCACAAAAGGTCACATAAAAACTTTGCTACAAAATCAAAAAGTGAAATATGCTTGCAATTCAGTTTTGTCTACAAGCAAAAATATATAACATCAAATACAGTTCTTGAGGTATGGATGGTCTCTTTCACATTGTTTTTTTTTTTTTTTTTGATAATCACTTTCAGCATTGTCCACAAACATTAAGGAAAAGGTAACCTACAAACAAGGTAATGCATATAAAAATTTCACAAAGTGAGAAATATTTAAATCTTAATGTGTTAAATTAAACATCAATTACAATATATTGGAAGACGCAAGATAACCATGGTTATAATGGCATTCATGAGCAAGTGCATAATAGAAAAAATAAATTAAAAAGAAAAGACAAGAAATGGGACTCATGCCTTGTCATTTATTCATCTTTCAAGTCAATTCCTCTCAAAATAGACAATAACAAATAAGTAAATATATATATTTAAATTGGTAAGTTACACATACAACCAATAAGTCTTGAATCCACAATCTCACCCTACACCTAGAGCTTGGAAAGGGAGGAGGTGCCGATTGAATAAGAGCTCATTGGCAACAAACAAATGAGTATTACCAGGACATAACTGCTTCATAGAGGAAAATCAAATCAGAAACAAGAATGTAACTCACTCAACAGAAACAATCTTTTCCACAACGTAATACATGTTATTCCTTGTCATTTTACCAAGATAGAGGGTTGGATAAATAGATGGTGCAAACCTCAAAGCCAATAAAATAGACATGTAGCAAACAGTAAACTTCGCAAACAAACATAGGAATACTGGAAAAAATAAATCATGGAGATGTGTATCACAACTGAAATAATGATTATCACAAAAAGAGCTAAGAAATTTCCGGTAGAACTGGACTAAAGCTTTACCTGACGAGGGATATTAGTGTCATATGGTAGAGTGAAATTGCCTTCATGAAGATCAATCTTGTTATCCTTGCAATAATTATGGAAAACTCTACAAATTGCCATAAGCAATCGTACACCTCCATAATAACCTTCATTATCTAACCGACTCACCTGTAAACAAAGGTAAAAGGACATTTTTTATTATGATGAATCCAGAACCTGTAGCGTCGTGTACATGGACTGAGATAAGACTTGATCACCACAACATTCTATATGAAGGGAAAAAAACCTTAACATTAAAAAACACACCCATCAAGAAAGAGAGACGAACTAAAATATATAATAATGTAAGATAAGCTGCTTCCCCCCCAAAAAAAAAACTCTAGCCAAACACAAATTGTGAATTGGACAATGTCAAGCCAAACACAAATTGTGATTTAGAAGGTATTACTGGATACCGGGAATCAGCCACTCCAAAACAAATGCCGTACGGCCACCCACCATGACCTCTCCCAGACCCTGAAGTGGAAGTTTTGTGAACTGAGTACGACTAACAGTATACTGGGTTACTGAAAAACTAACACTAGAGGAACACCATCACCTACAATTACCGGACAAAAGAATTTTCACACATAACTCCAAATACATATCAGAACAAAAAAGCTATAACTTTGGTATGCAAAAGTTTACCTTTCAATCTGTTAAAAGAAACATATAAATACTTAGTGACAACACACTCTCCTGAACAAATGTCCTTTATCCTACCACATGCAAACTACAGAATTGCACACAGTTTGTGAAAAAAATACCCACACTCCTAAACAATCGATTCGGCAAATGCAGCAGTTTAAGGCATCAAATATACAACTGCATCAACTCTAGAAATCTGCATTTTTTGCTCTATTCAGAGCCATATCCAATGTCCGGTTCACAAAGGCTTCAATTGAACTGATGTGACATCATACGTATCCAGTCCTTGCCGCCCACAAATGTGCAACAAATCCACAGATTTTGCTCTATCCATCACACTCAATTGGCAAACATGATTTAATAATAATTCCAAGGGCATTTCTCCTAAGCATAAAGGACAACATATTCATCCAAATTTGATTTTGAGGAAATTCTTCCAACCCACTACATGGCGACTAATATAATTATTCCCAAGTACTTTTTGAAAGCTTTTGCGGAAACAATATAAAACAAAATCATATTTTCATTTAAAGATCGTTGTACCACACAACCATGGATTCTAAATAGAATAAAATTGCGTACCTCTCTTAGCAACCCAAGCGTGTTGCCTCCCAAGGTATTCACGTCTCTCTCTCTATTTCTTTTGAGTTTTCAGAAGACTGCAGTATCACACAGTAGTTCTGATGGCCAACCACTAAATATGATATTATAAAATCTTATTTTATAGTAGACTTTTAAAAACCCTAGAGAGAGATTGGACGTGGGATCCTTAGGGATCCTAATCTTCAGCCGCAAGATTTTATCAATAACTTTTTGAACGTTATTGACTTATCTTGAAACTCTTTCCAAAATTATTTCTTAATTTTCTCAATCATATCAAGAAAATATCTGAACTTCTACATATTGCAATAATGTCCATCAACACATTGCAATTGACCCCTGAAGATTAGAGATTTACAAATGAGGTCTCATTTCATACAATTTTATATCTATGTCCTTCCACCATACTATATTCCCACAAGCCACTAGGACTGGATAAATATCATTGTTATGTCCCTAGCTTATGTGACCCTTAATTTCTTGATTTCATAATTTCTATTGGACTCCAAAATATTTATAAAAACTCTTTAAATATATATATATATATATATACACAATATTATATATATATGAAAAAAAAACATTTTTGAAAAATGTCACCGGCCGGTTTTGTTTTGAGTCCAACTTCAACATGAAAATCAACTGAATATACTATCTTCTTTAGAGACTGGTGGATTCATTGTTGAGCATTTATATATTTTACTCATTACATACATAACCCAACGTGTCTGTATATAGCCTTTAAAATTAGCATCACCAGTTGACATTGTCAAAGTTATGTGCATAATAAATAAATATACACAAACCCCTCATGTTTGAGGACAATAGAAAAATTGTGATAGAACAACCTTTTAAATAACAATGATCACTCCATAAGGTGTTCTTGATCAGATCCAATTCAGTGTATGTACTTGTTACATTACACCCACTTGTTTGCTTAAAGTCACTACTTCAATGATGGAGTAAATCATCCTATCATATAGCAGCACAACAAGTGTAGGCTTCAATGGTAATATTCAATTAATATCCACAGCCTAGAACAATTTAATAATATATGAAAAATCATTACTCCCTGTCTTTGGTTCCTTAACCATTAACATGATTTTTCCTACAGAGGTGACATCACATGCCACATTTAAACAATGAAATATACCTATAAAAATTATGAATGTGAAAATAGAATTTTATCATCAAATAAAAATGCACAGTATTGTTTTTGAGGGCACATAATTCTAACAATCTCCCACTTGCACTCAAAACCAATCATACATGTATTTAATACCCATTGCTTCCAAATGTTTCTCAAACACTTTTTGAGACAATGCCTTTGTGAGTGGATCTGCAACATTATTGGCAGAGGCAATCTTTGTTATTGCTACATCACCTCTTTGTATAATATCACGTATCAAGTGATATTTACGTGCAATATGTTTTGTCCTTTGATGAGCCCTTGGTTCTACTGCATTTGCAATAGCCCCATTATTGTCACAATAGATAGTAATGGGTGACTCAATAGAAGGAACAACTTCAAGTTCTTGAATGAACTTGCGAATCCACACAGCTTCCTTTGCAGCTTCACTTGCAGCTATATACTCTGCTTCTGTAGTAGAGTCTGCAGTAGTATCTTGCTTGCAACTTCTCCAACTTATTGCTCCCTTGCCAAGAGTGAACACAAATCCAGAAATTGATTTTCTATCATCAATATCAGATTGAAAATCAGAATCTGTATACCCTTGGACAGTCAAATCCTCACCACCAAACACCAAGAAATAATGTTTGGTCCTATTTAAATATTTGAGGATATATTTCACTGCTGTCCAATGCTCAGAACCTGGATTGGATTGATATCTACTCACAATGCTCACTGCATAACAAATGTCTGGCCTAGTGCAAAGCATTGCGTACATGAGACTTCCTACAGCCGAAGCATAAGGACAGTTTCTCATTTTCTCTCTCTCTTCTTGTGTTTTAGGACACATTTGATTAGAGAGATGAATTCCATGTCTAAAAGGTGAAAACCCTTTCTTGGAATCTTGCATGCTAAACCTAGCCAATATCTTGTCAATATAATTGACTTGTGAAAGTCCCAATAACCTTTTCTTTCGGTCTCTAAACAATTTGATTCCGAGTATATAGGACGCTTCACCAAGATCTTTCATTGCAAAGTGACTAGATAACCATATTTTTATAGATGACATTGCTCCTACATCATTGCCAATGAGTAGTATGTCATCTACATAAAGAACTAAAAATGTAATAGTGCTCCCACTAACCTTTTTGTAAACACAGGGTTCATCCATATTTTGTGAGAAACCAAACGATTTGATTGCCTCATCAAAACGGATGTTCCAACTGCGTGATGCTTGCTTTAGGCCGTATATAGATCTCATCAACTTGCACACTTTTGATTCTTGACCATGAGATATGAAACCTTCTGGCTGGTCCATAAAAATTTCTTCTCGAATGTGTCCATTCAAGAAAGCTGTTTTAACATCCATTTGCCATATCTCATAATCATAATGTGCAGCAATTGACAATAGAATCCTTATGGACTTTAGCATGGCTACTGGCGAAAAAGTTTCCTCATAATCAATTCCAGCCTTTTGATTATACCCTTTTGCCACTAGCCTAGCTTTATAGGTCTCCACCTTACCATTAGGTCCTATCTTCCTTTTGTAGACCCATTTACAACCAATAGGCTTAATACCTTCTGGTTTGTCTACTAAGGTCCAGACCTGGTTGGTATACATTGAGTCCATCTCTGATTCCATGGCCCTTTTCCAATTCTCAACGTCCTTATCAGTCATTGCTTCTTGATAAGTAAAAGGGTCATTATCATGCTCCTCTGACTCCATTAGATAAATCTCATTTAACAAAGTGAGTCTAACTGGAGGCCTGATAGTCCTTTTACTACGTCGAGTTTCTTGTATTTTGCTTGGTTCAGTAGGCACTATTACTTGCTCTTCATTATACTCATTCAACTCAGCCATTGGGTTATCAATTTGTTCATCAAGAGAAACTTTTGCTCTACTTTCATTTAGGCTATAATCTTCCTCAAGAAAAATAGCATTCCTGCTCACAAACACTTTTTGCTCACTAGGATTGTAAAAATAGAAACCAGTAGACATCTTGGGATAGCCAACAAATAGACATCTATCACTCCTAAGTCCTAGCTTATCCATATTAGACTTTCTAACATGTGCTGGACAACCCCATATCTTTAAGTGATTTAGACTTGGTTTCTTACCAGTCCATAACTCATATGGGGTATTAGGAACTGATTTGGTAGGGACTCTATTTAATAAATAAACAGCAGTCTCCAAAGCATAACCCCAAAATGAAATTGGCAACTCTGACATGCTCATCATAGAACGAACCATATCTAATAAGGTTCTATTTCTTCTTTCAGCTACACCATTATGTTGAGGTGTGGCAGGGGGAGTCAATTGAGAAATAATCCCATTTTCCTTTAGATATTGCTTAAATTGATCCAAGAGGTATTCTCCTCCTCTATCAGGGCGAAGAACTTTTATGCATTTTCCAGCTTGTTTCTCAACCTCATTACGAAATTCTTTGAACTTTTCAAAGGATTCAGATTTATGTTTCATTAGGTACAAATAGCCATACCTAGAATAATCATCAATGAAAGTAATGAAGTAATAGAAACCACCTCTTGCCATGTGATTCATAGGACCACAAACATCAGTGTGTATTAATCCTAATACATCAGTGGCTCTAGCTCCCTTTCCTGTAAAGGGACTTTTGGTCATTTTCCCTTGTAAGCAAGGCTCACAAATTGGATAAGGCTCTACCTTCAAAAGATTCAATGGCCCATCCCTTACCAATCTATTGATTCGGTCAATATTGATATGACCAAGCCTTAAGTGCCACAAATAGGTAGGATTAACATCTCTTTTTCTTTTAAGAGATAACACACTGGTAGCAATATCATTCTCAACACAATTAATAGAATTATCAATAGAACTCAAAAAATAAAGACCATCTTGTAAAATGCCAGAAGTTACAAATTTATTATTAAACTTAACAACAAGTTTAGAAGTAAAAAGAAATGAATATCCTGAACAACCAAGTTTTGAAACTGAAACTAAATTTCTTCGCACTTCTGGCACATATAAGCAATCTTCTAAAACAAGAGTTCTACTAGAAGATAATTCTAAATAAAAGGTTCCAATGGCAGTGGCTGCAACAGTTGCACCAGTCCCCATCTTTAGGATCACCTCCCCTTCATTTAGCCTTCGGGTCTCCTTGAACCCCTGCAACACATTGCAAATGTGTGAGATTGTACCAGAATCTACACACCAAGAATCAAATGGACCATCCATTAAATTTGTTTCAATAACGAGCAAATTAGGCATACCTTCTGCAGGTTTGTCATTCTTCAGAGAAGCCAAATAATGGCGACAGTTTCTCTTCCAATGACCAGGCTTACCACAATGGAAACAATTTCCTTTTGCTTTCTTTTTCTCAGTGTCCTTATTCACTTTGTCACCTTGAGCCTTATTGAATGACTGAGACCCTTTTCTCTTAAAGTTCTTACCCTTAGGCTTAAACTTAAAAGAAGAATCAGATTTTTCAGCCAACATTACAGTAGGCTTTTCTTTCTTGATGAGATCCTCAGCTGCTTTCAACATATTGAGCAGCTCTGACAATGTCACTACCATCTTATTCATGTTATAGTTCATGATAAACTGATTAAAAGAATCAGGTAAAGATGCTAGGATCACATCAACTTGGGTCTCACTATCAATTTCTGCACCAAGCATATCCAGTTCATTGATGAAAGAAATCATCTTCAGGACATGTTCCCGAACTGGAGTTCCTTCCACCATTTTGGTGGACATGAGATTTTTCATAGCAGTTTGCCGTGCACTTCTGCTTTGTTCTCCAAACATCTCTTTGAGGTGCAGCATCATATCTTGTGCTGTAACTAGGCCTTGGCATTGTTTTTGCAACACATTGGTCATAGAGGCCATTATGTAGCATTTAGCCATTTCATCAGCCTCATGCCACTTATTAAATGCATCTCTTTGCGCCTCAGTGGCATCAGCTAAAGCAAGTTCTGGTGCCTCAGTATTAAGGACATGAGCTATCTTATCAGCAGTGAGAACAATGATTAGGTTCCTTTTCCAATCTACATAGTTTGGTCCAGACAATCGATTTTCATCCAAAATCTTAGCTAAGGGATTAAAATTGGTCATAATGAATCTGCAAAATAATACAAAATAATATTTTCACATACATATATCCATCATATTCAGGTTTTTGAATAACTAATGGTACCTCCCACAAGAACAAAATATCATAGATTCCCAGAACAGAATATAACAATTATATTCATAAATAGTTCGAAGTGGGCATCGGGAACCCTTACCTTGCATGCTCCAATAATTTCTTTTGAAATATACTGTGCACACCATATAAAGGCAAATAGATACTATTCATCATAATTTCATCTCATGTTTCTAATTTTATTTAATTTATCTATGACTCCCGATTTACTTTTGGCCTCCAAATCAAACATGTTTTACACTATTTTAGTGGTCATGTTTATTTGGATAAGTGCAAACCATTATCTAAGTGTGATATATGTACTAGTATGATTATGTTGCTATTTTAGCCACACTCCCACCAGTCATACACACACCTGTCTTCCCAAGAAGTAAACAAGAGGAACTACTAAACCAAAATCAAGTCTATCCTTTTGGCTTCAACAAAATTTTAATTTAAAAGAACCTTTATTCACCGACAATGGAGGGCCATAGGAATTATTCTATAAAATTATCCTATTTAGCACTTAGCATATATCAACACTGGGATGTAACTGTAAAGTGAGTCAATGCACTAAATATCATTCTTTATGTGTCTAACACAACTCCCACCAATTGAGATTCAATACCTTAATTCGGCAATACTCAAGATTTTATCAATATAAAAGGGTGAGTCAATGAACCAATATATATCAATATAGGTTACACAGATAAGCACATATACATGCATGTAGGTTCATAATAGACAATCTATCAAAGACAATCTATAACATAAAAGACAATCTATGAAGCCTACATATGAAACCATAAAAGGACAATCTGTAAAGCATGTATAGGCTACGGCGCACAAAAGCAATATACAATATATAAGGCATAAGAGACAATCCATGAAGCCTACACATGAAACCTAATCTATAAAGCATTTGGAGGCTTACAACACTACTGCGGCGCACAAAAGCAAGGTATTTTAATTGATGTTCTCCACTTCACCGAATGAAAATATTTAACATATCACATATGTATATCAATCACGGCATATAAGAAACATATCTCGGCAAGCATATTGATATTAAATAATAATTTAAAATCCATGATTAATTGTGGTTTGCTCTGATACCACTGAAAGCTTTTGCGGAAACAATATAAAACAAAATCATATTTTCATTTAAAGATCGTTGTACCACACAACCATGGATTCTAAATAGAATAAAATTGCGTACCTCTCTTAGCAACCCAAGCGTGTTGCCTCCCAAGGTATTCACGTCTCTCTCTCTATTTCTTTTGAGTTTTCAGAAGACTGCAGTATCACACAGTAGTTCTGATGGCCAACCACTAAATATGATATTATAAAATCTTATTTTATAGTAGACTTTTAAAAACCCTAGAGAGAGATTGGACGTGGGATCCTTAGGGATCCTAATCTTCAGCCGTAGGATTTTATCAATAACTTTTTGAACGTTATTGACTTATCTTGAAACTCTTTCCAAAATTATTTCTTAATTTTCTCAATCATATCAAGAAAATATCTGAACTTCTACATATTGCAATAATGTCCATCAACACATTGCAATTGACCCCTGAAGATTAGAGATTTACAAATGAGGTCCCATTTCATACAATTTTATATCTATGTCCTTCCACCATACTATATTCCCACAAGCCACTAGGACTGGATAAATATCATTGTTATGTCCCTAGCTTATGTGACCCTTAATTTCTTGATTTCATAATTTCTATTGGACTCCAAAATATTTATAAAAACTCTTTAAATATATATATATATATATACAATATTATATATATATGAAAAAACATTTTTGAAAAATGTCACCGGCCGGTTTTGTTTTGAGTCCAACTTCAATATGAAAATCAACTGAATATACTATCTTCTTTAGAGACTGGTGGATTCATTGTTGAGCATTTATATATTTTACTCATTACATACATAACCCAACGTGTCTGTATATAGCCTTTAAAATTGGCATCACCAGTTGACATTGTCAAAGTTATGTGCATAATAAATAAATATACACAAACCCCTCATGTTTGAGGACAATAGAAAAATTGTGATAGAACAACCTTTTAAATAACAATGATCACTCCATAAGGTGTTCTTGATCAGATCCAATTCAGTGTATGTACTTGTTACATTACACCCACTTGTTTGCTTAAAGTCACTACTTCAATGATGGAGTAAATCATCCTATCATATAGCAGCACAACAAGTGTAGGCTTCAATGGTAATATTCAATTAATATCCACAGCCTAGAACAATTTAATAACATATGAAAAATCATTACTCCCTGTCTTTGGTTCCTTAACCATTAACATGATTTTTCCTACAGAGGTGACATCACATGCCACATTTAAACAATAAAATATACCTATAAAAATTATGAATGTGAAAATAGAATTTTATCATCAAATAAAAACGCACAGTATTGTTTTTGAGGGCACATAATTCTAACACTTTTAGGACCTATTTAAAAGTCACATGACTTGTTTGAATCAGTCAATGAGTCGTGATTACAATACAAGTAGAATCGCCATATAAAGGGTTAGAGGAGATTCTTAATATATATAGATTTAAACCATATAAAGGGTTAAAGGAGATTCTTAATATATATAGATTTAAAGTAATTATTTAGCAATTGGATCTGACATATTAGTAGGTCCCATTGATAACATATACCTGATAGGATTCACTCCCAGACTCAGAGCAGTAAAAAATAATTCTCCAAATCTTATACATGAAATTCCACCAGTTACCATATCAAAAACCGAACCTTTAAATCCCACTCATCAAGATATAACCTTCAAATTTCATCGCATCCAACCTTTCACAACAAATGCAAGCTACAGATCAAATCTAAATCACATTCTAATACCCAAAAAAAAAAAAAAAAAACCCATTTAGAGAAATGTAGATAACACCAAAATAAACAACAAAAACAAAAGTCGAGCTTGTTATACATTGCATGCAATACCAAACCCAATAACAAAAATATATACATATATATATTCACCCAAAGCTTCAAATTCAAAGCACTATATTGCCGATCAATTAAAAGAGAGAGAGAGAGAGAGAGAGAGAGAGAGAGAGAGCAGGTGAGGGAGAGACTGGAACTGGACGAGATCGTGGGTGGGATGGGGAGTGATGATGAGGTGATCAGACGGCTGCAATTGAACGTCAGCCCAGAAGTTATCGAAAGTGAAAGAGATGGTGTTGCCATAATACACGTCGCTTGGATTTCCAAGCAGTCCAACTCTAGCATAAGCCTTGGGCTCTATCACTTTTTTGTTATTCTCATTTTTTGATGATTCCATTGTTCTTTCTTCCTATTTGCAAAAACTGAGAATTCTGATTTCTTCTTCTTCCTAAAATTCTGTTCTATATATACATACGATATGAGGTGCCACGTCAGCCTCAAGTGTTGCTGTTGCTGAGGTTTTCCTTTCTTCAGTTTGAGTTTATCTAATGAATACACCCTGTCTAAAGTCTAATGCTCTGCCAAATCTAGACATATGGTATTTCACTTTTAATGACTTAATAAGGTGGCATGGATAATGGAAATTTTAATTTTTTTTTTTTTGATACAAAGCTTGCCATTACAAACAGACAAGCAGAGAAGAGGAAAACAACATAGCTCACAAAGAAGAGCAACAAGCGCTGTTCAATACAATCAGCTTGAACAATATCCTGCACTACCCTAGGAAGAACTCCTCTCCACCCCTGCGTGTCTTCACTTCACCTAGCCAAATGAGCTAATTCATGAGCAACTTTGTTATAATCCCAATTCACATGATTGACCTTCCAACTGGTAAAAGAGCTCAGCAAGGCAAGGATGCCTTGAAACAGATGGCCAATGCTCCCTTCCATAAAACTCTCATTAATACTATTAACAATGGAAATAGCGTCAAATTCAACAATAATCTGAGTAAGCTTCATATCTCTTGCAAGCAGAATCCCAGCTTCCATGGCAAGAGCTTCCACCTCCTCAACTGAAAACTGACCTTGCAGGAATTTACCACAAGCCGCAAGAATTGCACCACAAGAGTCACGAATAACAGCTCCAACACTAGAGTTTCGCCCATCCTCCGACGTCGCCCCATCAACATTGATTTTGAAAACTCCAGGTAATGGAGGGGTCCACCTACTATTTTCCTTCGCTGGATTCATGTTCAAAGCAAACAAAGCACCTTTATAATCTTGTAGAAAACTCCTAGCAAACCTCCAAATCTGACTCGGCAATCGGCATTTTGAATCATAGGCAACTTGATTCCTATTATACCAAACAAACCAAGCAGCCCCAAAAAACACCTCCAAATCACAATTAGTGCCATTCTTCAAAATATCCAAAGCTACATCAGAGATGTCCATTAGCCCCTACCAATTTTCCACACTACTTCCCTCCCAATGATCCCAAACTCTTCTAGCTACTTCACATTTAATAATTGAGTGAAAAAGAGTCTCAAACTCTAAGCCACAACAAGGACACAAGTCATTAACCCCAATACCTCTTTTTTGCAAATTCACCATTGTAGGAAGAGCATCCACACATGCCCTCCAAGCAAATATTTTAATCTTTGTTGGAATATGTAAGTGCCATAACTTCCTCCACAATAGTTCTCTCGGGTCATTATAAGAACATTCTCCCACCTCAGGTGATTCCACTAAGCTAAATGCAACATAATACGCACTTTTAACAATAAAAACACCTCTATTATTGCCAACCCAAATAATTTTATCATTCGGAAGATTATAGCTAATTGGAATATTAAGAATAGTCCTTGCTTCTAATGGCAAGAATAGAGACTTCACTAGGTCCACTTTCCATCTTCTAGAATCAAAATCAAGAAGAGTTGAGACCATGGGGAAATTATCAAAATTTTGAGGAGGAGGAGAAATAACCTTGTACGTTGTAGGATTGGGCAACCACTTACCTTCCCAAATATGAATCAATTTCCCGTTGCCAACTCTCCAACGTGTTCCTTTCTTCACAACTTCAAGCCCCTGCATTATGCTTCTCCAAGTAAAGGATGGGCTAGACCCCAAACCAGCTTTAAGAACATCACCATGGGGATAATACTTAGCTTTATACATACGAGCTACTAATGAGCTTGGGTTCTCCAGGAGCCTCCAACCATGCTTTGCAAGCATGGCAAGATTAAACGCTTGGAGATTTCTGAAACTCATACCACCTTTAAGCTTTGACTTGCATAACTTCCTCCAACTCACCCAAGCAACCTTAGATTCCTGACCCCTCTAACCCCACCAAAACTTCCTCATCATGCTTTCAATCTCATCACACAAACCCTTAGGAAGCTAAAAACAGCTCATAGTGTACGTAGGGATAGCTTGGGCCACCGCTTTGATCAAAATCTCTCTACCACCAATAGAAAGAATTTTTTCCTTCCATCCAGACAGTTTCCTTCCCACCCTTTCTTTGATCTCCGCAAACACTTCAATCTTAGATTTGCCAATGATTGAAGGAAGACCAAGATACTTACTATGGCGAGAATCCTGCATCGACCCAAGAATATCCAAAGTCTCAATTTTCTTCTCTTCAGGGGTATTGGCACTAAAGAACACCGATGATTTGTCTGTATTGATTTTTTGACCCGAAGCAGCCTTATACGGACGAAAGATATCAATTAGATGTTAGCATTCTTGGCTGCTAACTTTGCAAAAAAGTAGACTGTCATCCGCAAAAAAAAAGGTGTGATATCATAGGGTAGCCTTTACAAATTGAAAGTCCACTCATAGTGTGACTTCTTACAGCCTTATTAATAAGTGAAGAAAAACCATCTGCACATAGAAGAAACAAATAAGATGACAGAGGTCCCCTTGACGGAGTCCCCTTGATGGCACAATATTACCATGAGCTACCCCATTTATAAGCACAGAATAGGAGACAGTTATTATGCAGCTCATTATCAAGCCAATCCACCTTTCATGAAAACCCAATTTTCTCATAACTTGCTCTATGAAGCCCCATTTCACCCTATTGTAAGCCTTACTCATGTCCAATTTAATTGTCATATAACAATCCTTACTCTCTTTCTTATGCTCTAAGTAATGCATCATCTCAAAAGCAATAAGAACATTATCTGTTATAAGCCTTCCAGCAGTAAAAGCACTTTGATTTTCCGATATTATATGGGGGAGGATCAATTTTAGATGATTAGCAAGGACCTTAGCAATAAGTTTATAAATAACATTGCTTAGACTAATAGGTCTAAACTTCGTCATTCTAGAAGGATTATTTTTTGGGACAAGAGTAATATAAGTTTTATTAATATCAGCCATGGACATATCAGAATTTAAGACATTAAGAACCACATTCACAACATCATTACCCACAATATCCCAAAATTTTTTATAAAAGACAACAGACATACCATCTGGGCCGAGGGATTTGGTTGGGTGCATTTGTTTTAAGGCTACTTCAACTTCTTCCTTAGTGAATTGCTTAATAAGATCTTGATTCATCTCAATAGACACCTTTGATTCCATAGTGTCAATAACCTCCTGAATTCTATCCGGATGAGATGTCGTATAAAGCTTCTCAAAATAAGATACAGCAACTTCTACCACACCCAAAGTAGACTCTCTACAGACCCCCATATCATCCAACAGTCTGGTGATTGTGTTTTTCTTTTTCCTCCTGGAAGTATTTTGTATTGCGATCTCCAAGACCCATCCACTGAACTTTTGATCTTTGTTGCCACATAACTTCCTCACAGTCCAGCAACTCATTAATCTCCTTTCTGATCTTGTTTATCTCCCTTCCATTCCTTCCATTCTGATCCCTTAAGACCAGATTATTTAAAACATTCCTCTTCTTTTGAATCTGTCTTGGGACATGGCCAAAAACCGTTTTGTTCCATCTTGAAAGTTCATCTGCACATCTTTTAAGACCGGCCACTATATCACTAGGGTTATTAGCTCTCACACTTCCAATCCAAGCCTCCTTAATAACATCTCTACAATCCTCTCTTCTTGTCCACATAGCTTCAAACTGAAATCTTCTCTTCCGGGGGCTTTGCGGAGCAAAGGAATCAGTGATTAAGAGTGCACAATGGTCACTAGTAGTTTCCACAAGATGGTGCACTCTCATGTCCCTAAAATTATCAATCCATTCCTGCGTAACTAGAGCACGATCCAACCGAAGATACATTCTATACCTTCCCTCTTGCATATTGCACCAAGTGAACTCTAGACCACAGAACCCAAGGTCCATGAATCTACAACAATTAATTGCTTCCCTAAACTCATCCATCTGCTTCTGAGATCTTCGAGCTCCCCCCATTTTCTCCGCAGCGGAAACAATTTCATTAAAATCCCCAAAACAAAGCCAGGGAAGCTGAAATTTTCTATTAAGAACCCTTAATAAATCCCATGACTCCTTCCTTCTATGACCCTCAGGATTTCCATAGAACCCGGTAATCCGCCATTTAAACCCTAAACCTTCAGTAACAATGGCATCAATATGCCTATCTGAATAACTTTGAACATTAACACTAATATCCTTCCTCCACAAAAGAGCTAAACCTCCGCTTCTTCCATGACTAGGAACAACTAACCCATTAATAAAACCAACACTCCCCTTCTTTTTATCCATACTGTTCTTTTTCAGTTTTGTTTTCGATAAGAAAACAAAATCGGGATCCCATTGTTGCACCAAACTGCATAATGCTCGAACTGATCGAGGGTTCCCAAGCCCTCGGCAATTCCATCCTAAAACCCTCATTAAAACATATCCAAAAAAGTTTAAATGATACAAGGGTACAACCAGAGCATTAAGCAAACCCAATACAAAGGGAAAGTCCCAAAATCAAACTTCTGATAACCACATAAATAAACACAAATCATATAAAATACTCATTGATTGCTTGGAAACCCCCTTGGCCGAATCACACCAACTCTAGGAGTAACCCCACTTGCCAGAAATTCATCCCACAAAAATGCCTCTGGGGGCTTCAATCACCCACACCTTCAGCACAAGATCTTCAAAGAGATTGCAAAGGGCTAAGATTAATCACCGAAAACCAACCAACTACAAAACTATACTCACTCCAGCACTATTGGACCCACGGCAAAGGGCTAAGATCTACACAGCACAATCGGATCCACTTCAGATACTGAGAAAACCCTTGATGAATCGATAAAGACCTACAAAGGGGTTGGAGGACTAACGATGGTGAAAACGGTAAAGAGCCACAAAGGGGTTGGAGGACTAACGATGGAACCCAAGCTCACAAGCCAGCCAAGATGAACTCATGCATACACTATCGGTGACCAAAAATTTGCGCTAAGAAGGAGAGGGCTGGAACACCACGATCTAGAGAGAAAAGAGAGAGATAGAACTCTCTAGAAAGGATTGGAACCTTTCGGTTCAGAGAGAACAAACTCCTACTTGGGAGAGAAAATTTAACCAAACATAGACATAGAACCGTACTTTTAAAAATTTGATGTCAATGGTAGGCCACATGATAATTAACAAAAGTTTGTTTTGTAGAGACGTGATAGATATTTATTATGATTATATTATTAAATAAGAAGCGTGATAAATATTTAAATATTGAGAATACTATGTAAAATTGTTTAAAGTTTTCGATTTTATGCATATTATTATTAGCCAATAGTTTGTGCAATAAATAGAAATTTTTCTCAAAATATGATATTTTCTTTCTTTTGTTTGTTTGTTTTTTTTTTTTTTTTTTTTTTTTTTTTTTTTTTTCCTTCTAAAATTTGGAATTTGATAAAAGTGGTAGTTATTAATAAATATTTATATTATTGTATTTGTATATAAAACTATTCATATTACTATTTAAAGAAAACATGGTGTCACAATGGAATCTTTATACCATTCAAAATTAATTGAAAAGTATGTGTCATTATATTAGAGTGAAAGAAAAAGAAAAGGAAAAAAAATGTGAGGCCTTCTCAAGATTATGTGGCAAAATATTAAGAGGTGAGCCAAAAGTATTATCTCTCTAGCCACGTAAGTTAGGTGTAATGCGAATCCCCTTCATAATTAATCTTTATATCTTTATCCATTATGAATTTGCTGTCAGGCTTACACGATTTAAGATTTATTAAGAGTAAAATAATAATCACAAAAGACTGCAAGATATACGTTACTTTATTCTGTTCATTCCTGCTTTGCCCCATAATTTCTGGCTTCTTTTGTTTGTGTTGTAATTTGTTCATTTAAGGATTGTTGAGCAATCATAAGCCATGCGTTAGACATTAATTTGACTGAAAAAGCAGTTCCACTTATCCAAAATTTGAGGATTGTTGAGCTCATAGGTGGTGCTAATTAGATCAGAACTAGGGGAATTGATAATCGAACTGTAGTAATGTTTGTTTTAGGCCATATGAGGAGTGTATGAAATATGAATTGCTTGATCCAACCAAGACTCAATTTTTATGGTTGGATCCAATTAAATGATCAATCTAACCATATGCTGTCCATCCATAACCCGGAACCCGACAAAACTGCCCAACCAAGAAGGATCCGAACCGAAGACCGACTGATTGCGAAGTAATACATGCATATGATTGGCTAGTGAATAATAATTGGCTGATACTTTAAAACCAAACTTGGCACAAAGATCACATGATTAACATTAGTCTATGTTAATTTACACATAAAGATACTGGTTTTAGTGCGTGATTTAAGATTTGCCTTCGGCACAAGGAGGAATTACAATTAAACAGAAGGTAAAACAAAGCAAACCTAAGTGCAGAAGACAAAAAGGACCCATATATTCAGTCTTCCTCCTCTTCACCTTCTTCAGGCAGCCCAACATCATCTCCAATACCTTCAAGCAGTGTGTCAACATCCTCCCCTAACTCAAGCAACCTCGCGCTTAATTTTTCCACCCTGCTCTGTTCTTGGCCAAGGCACACAAGCAAATCATTCAGTTCTGCCTCACTGTCCTTCTGGGCTTCTTCCCTTGCTGCGGCCTTTATTGCCTCAACATCTGGAATTGTTGGGGGCCCTCCACTCTTCAAAGCTCTCAACTCCTTTTCTAGATATAAGTTGGCCTGTTCAAGACTGTTGTAAGCATCAGATAGGCTCTTCAGATCAGATTCCATCTTCCCAGCTAAATTTCTGTACATGGATGCCTCAGACTCGATCTTGGCCTTATCTGTCTTGAGAATCTCCAACCGTTGAGATGCTTCTTGAAGATCTCTTCGGAGTTTCTCTACCTGGACTCTATCCAGGCCCCCATTCACTCTCTGCTCAGGCTGGGAATTACTGCCTCCACCAGTTTTTGCAAGGTCCTCAGCCAAAAGTGAATTTCGGCTAAGAAGGTCCTAAAAGACAAGGGGAGGAAAGGGCAGGGGAAAAGAAAAGAGCAAAGTCAAATTTAGTCCTCACTGAAGTGCAGTTCTACAGAAATCTTCCAACAAGATGGCCTGTTAATCACCAATGCTTATGCCCATCAACAATGAGTTAATGGGCAACACGTCTGACCACAAATTTTAATATGACCAATGCTATAATATTATCGTTATAGAAAACTCTCCAAGGAGTAAGGACATGCCTCAGAATGACATATAAGGACGTTGGAATCATTATAGAATGACATAAGGATGTTGAAAATGCTGACACTAGTACAGCATAAGAATGATTTGACAACTATAACACCATTTGTAACCAGACAGCCATCTGACAAACTGAGAGGGTCACCTACAGCTGATCCATATTACTATCCTGATGGTACCCTCCCATTCATTATGTGATGCTTTTCCCATTCATTATGCTACACTTTTTGGAAGAATGATTAGAAAAGCATGAATTGTAAAAAGAACAATACCTGTATCTCAGAGCACTGCTTCTCCACAAATGTTTTCAGCCGCTTGATATACTCCCCATCACTTTCCCCACTTCTCTGTTCCAATTCTGCTGGCACCACTGACACCTTGCTCTTTGGGTGACTGTAGACCTCAACAATGCTTTCTCTGATATCTCCCTCCAATTTCTTGACAAGGTTCACAAATTGAACATCAAAGATTGCCGAGAGAATCGGATGATCCTCATCTTTCTGATCAGATGAATCATTCTCGTCAACATCTTCAATATCTGCCATGCTAGCAGCAGTAGATCTTGTCAATGCTTTACGAGGCTGGGCTGACTTTACAGGGGCAAAAAGGAAGCTTTTCTGCATCTCATCGAACTTCAAGAAGTATGATGTAAGCCCGAGTTTCTGGCTTATGGTATCAACCACTGTAAAAGCATCCTTTCCATTATCATTGGATTTGTTGTAAATTACACATTCTCCCAAGAGAACTGCTGCCAAACCCCTTGTGCACACTGTTGCAGAGGAATTTGACACCAACTCAAGCAGATATGTAAGGTGGGGACGGGAATCTAGGAAGCAATGCACTGCATTAGGGCAATCAGCTAGCCATGTGACCAGCAATTTCAAGATAATTGGTTGAACATACAGAGTTCCTGATGTGCTTGATTTTCCATCTTTATTTTTCATGGAAGAGGCAAGAGCCATGTATTTTACCATTCGGTGCATTAGTGGCTCACTAGCTCCTAGTGATGGCATGGGTGGCTCAAGTTCAATTCGAATAACCTGCACATACTCTAACAAAATCAGATATATGCAAAAGTCATTGTTTTCACTTTTTCCTTTTTCATTTTTTTAGGCTTCTCTTTTTCAATAGCTTAATTATGAGTTTCTTTCCATCTTGAGGCACATAATTACCTACCTCAAGACTTTACATCCCATCATGTAGAAACATTTCTTTGTAAACACTCAAGCTTTATAAGGCGGCCATCAAAGTGGCCAATGGTGTGAGATAAAAAAAAGTTCAACAGTAAGCCTAAGGTGCACACCCTCACAAAGAATGAATTTATGTATTTATTTTCACTAAGTTCTCAAAATCATATAACATATAGAGGATAGATAACGCCCACTATAACCATTTATACAACAAAAACAACAACAACAACAACAACAACAAGCCTTAATCCCAAAAATTTGGGGTTGGCTATGGATCCTCAACAAATTAGTTAGGATCGGCCACATGTATTATTTTCCTCCATTATATTCCTATCTAAATTCATATTATCTTTTACTTCTTTAATTAATGAGTCCTTTTTTATTTGTTCCATTAATGTTAATTTGGGTCTTCCTCTACCTTTTTTAATTCATGCCTAATTCCCTCAATTTGGATCAACTCAATCTTGCTTACCGGTGCATTAATCACCCTCCTTTGAACATGACCAAATCATCTCAAGCGACTCTCTCTCATCTTTTCATCAGTAGGAACTACCCCTATCTTTTTAAGTGGATTTCTTCATTTCAGATCCTATCATTCAGTTTATTTTCACTTATTCATATTAACATTCTCATTTCAGTTACACTCATTTTATGAATATGTTGCTTCTTAACAGCCCAACATTCAATACAACAATTAACCTATATTGCAATTTGTTCATTTAAAAAAAAAAAAAAATTCTCTTGTACTTGCTGTCCAGGTCTAACAACATAGTACAAAGAAGGTGTTTTGGGGCACAGCTCATTTAATGAGCGTGCTGTCTAAGTCAATGTAGTGTCCTATATTGAAATAGAACTTTTGAAACTGTTGTCGAGAGGAATCGAACCTGCAGCCCAAAACTTCAACATATTTTTTCACGCATTGCAACCACTGAGGCAGTTGCCTTGGTTCTAGAACCATTTATAATGCAATTAAAAGGGCAAACAACAATATGCTGGAGTAGATGAAAGACAAAACATAAAAAGAAAGAAAAGTAATTTCACAGCAATTAAGTATAAATTCCAAGGTTTTAAAACCGGAACGGTCAAAGAACTGAAATAGGTCCGGTTTCCAGTTTTTACAGGTTGAACCGCCAATTTTCCCGGTTTTTACTGGACTGGTTTCATGTCCGGTTCCAGTTGAACCATATGGTCCGGTTTTTAAAACCATAATAAATTCTAATGAATGTTCCTTATCATGTTTGTTAAGTCCAAAAAAGGAAAAAAGATACTCTATTAAACTTTTAAGAAATAAGCAATGTTAAGGTTAGAATCGGGAAATATGTATTTGACCAGGCTACGTAAAACATTGCCCACTGCAAAGGAATCAACCTCCCACACGAATGCAATCATTCTCCAGATAACTTTTAATTTGAAGATGGTAATTGTTTTTCCTTTTGTTAGGTAAAAGAAGCACTGAAAAAGCATATGTATTTATGCAAGCCACATACATGACAGGCATACAAATGATACATCAGTTGATCAGACTATTACTAAAAGCATGGGAAGACAACAATGAGAAGGAAATGCAGTTGCTTACCCTTTCTTTGCACTGGACATTATCCTTTAGTACATGAGAAAGAACACTAGCAGCTCTGCAACAAGTCTGTGTTTCAAAAAAAAATCCATTGGCGCACATGGAAAGATTGTAATCTATGTACGTAAAGATGATACAATCCAACAAATTCAGCTGGTACTACTGTTGTCTTTAGAACTTAAATTACCAAAGAACCACATTACCTCAAGATCACCATCATTTTCACTCAAGGTAAGACCATGCAATAGCATGCTGCAGGAGAAAAAGCTTATTCATCAGAAATAGCTTTTAGAAGAAGAAAAGAATGTGATGCGTTTTTTTTTAATTCATGTAACATAATTTAATATATGGACCAAGCTCAAAACAGATTAATCAGTAAAATGCAGTCCTTAATGCACAGAGAATAGACAAACCTTCCAAATGACATGTTCACATCCTCCTCAAAGGGAGCATGAGTCATTGAATACGGTTGAGGAATTAATGTGGATGCTAACATTGTTTGGCCATCAAAATTTTTCTGGTACAAGAGGCAGAGCAAACAAAAACAAGCAAAAATAAAAGGTCAAGAAGCAATGATGTATATGAGCAAAAGATTTAGATTATTAACTATGCATTGAACATGCTTAGGAACCAAAGAAAATGACAAAATAAAGCAGATACGTGTTATCAACCTCACAGAAGCTCTTAAAAACGTAATCAGCTGCAATAAACTCTTGCATACTAGACGTCCGCAAAAGGATTCGAAGAATAGAGTTCAAAGCAGGTTCCATTTGTGGCTCCTCTCCAAGAACTTTGGTTGCAAGGGTATCAAGATTCTTGGGTTGTCCAGAAATCAGATCACCGATGCATTGTAATGCCTGACAAAGTGAATAGGCAAAAAAGTAAAACAAATATACCTCGAACTCCCCCTTAATCTACCAATAACAAATGAATGTTACTGTATTTAAAAGGCGGGGAATTTTTTTTTTTTAAACATGGTGTATACATAGTACCAGAAATTTGAAATAGAATTCCTAAATGCTTATTTGTGTAATATCTAACCTTTTAACTCTCTCTCTCTCTCTCTCTCTCTCTCTCTCTCTCTCTCTGTGCAAATTATATGTGCACAAAAAGTGTGTGTGTGTGTGTCTGAGAGAGAGACAGAGAGACAAAAAGACAGTGAACAATGTCCAGAATAGTCATCTTACCGCACAACGGACAGCGACTGGTGCCCACTGGCTTTCGACACCCAACAAAAGAAGATGATCCAATACTTTTTTCTACAACCAATATACACATTACAGGATAAGATACCGCCAAGTTAATGATTCTAAAGGAAATAATTATAGCAGATATGAAGTTAGTAAGAAACCTGAACCAGTGTTGCTTTATTTGTCAGCTTATTTGCATCTTTTCCGGGATCAGCCTCTGTACCTCCCATCATTAACAAATTAATGGTTTCTAATGCACTGAGTAGATTAATTGTCTACTGGCATGGCGTTTGTTTCAAGGAAAAGAAGAAATACCAGTAAGGCTTCTGTGACAGAAAATTCAAAGATCTATGGTAAAATTTTATATACATTTGAGTATCTAACCTTTTGTTGGGTGAAATTGTAAGTACTTCCCCGTAGCTTCAGAATTGATATTACGGGGTCAAATCCCATAGTCTCTCTCAGTAGTATCTGAACCACACTTGGAAACATTAGGAGCAGGAGAGAATCTCATGCATAAAATATAACACAACAGAGGTTGCAGACCTGATTAGATGCATTAGTTCGGAGAAGATTGTTCAACAATTGGAGACAGTCCTGCACCATTACACGTATAATAGTTTTATAACCAAGATATTCACACAATTCTCAAATGCTTGTCAAGAAAAATAGAAATGAATAAATTGAGGAATAGCTAAACAGCCAGCGACCATAAGTTGTTCTCTGGTTCTGAGAAGAAAAAAAAGTACTGAAAATGGGACTCGGAATCAAGGCCCATGCACATAACTCTGTTTATTGTAACAAATTTTCTACAAAGAATATTCCCCCCCCCCCCACCCTATGTTAGATGTTTGTCTGGGCAAGTAGAACCATAAAGAGAAAATCATGATGATGGATCAACAAAGCCTTTTTATATGCTTTCTTGTCACTTACGATGTTCAACTAGTATGTATCAAATGAGCAACTTAACCCATACGGAAGAGGACAGCCAAAGGATAATATAAAGCATGTGGGTTTCAAACTCAAAAAACTGGTGAAACTACAAGAGTCCTTAATTTGAGCTACAAGTAAAATCATAACCATAAAGAACCAATAACAAAATAAAATATTCAGAAACAAAACCTGCAAATGGTGCAGAAGGTCAATGTAATTATAACATATAAACAGCTCATTTAGCTAGCAAATTAGTGATATGCAATAGAGGCACTTAAACTCTGTCATAACTCCATTACTGAAGCTGTCTTAGTAATCCATGACAACTACTCAATCGATTGATATAAACGAAAAAAGTACCACATTCAAAAGACCGTAAAGAAAAGAAGTTTTAAATTGTAGAAGCCCAAACAATAAGAAGCCATTTGCAAGACAAGTGATTTATCAGCAAACAAGCTAGAACCAGTTGGTTAAACTACCACGATAAATTGAGTAACAGTAAATCACCTGAACAACAACACCACCTTCTGAACCTCCTTCCTCTTTAATGATGCTGAAAATCTTCTCAAATGCACCTTCAAAGACCACAATTTTTTGAATCTCCTAAAATTCACAAAACTGTATTAATTAGTAGGGAAATCAAACACATTTTCAAGCACAGGTTCAGCAGAACCATCAGATAACAAAGTGGAAGGAAGATCTTACCTCAGCTTCACGGGTCAAATAAGTAAGCAACAATAAGGCCTCGTTTCGAATAACCTAAGAACCACAATTGTTTTCAATAAGAGTACAAGAAGATAATCAAACTGATAAATTACCAAGTGGTGATTTTAATCTAACCATTATTTTAACACAAACAATTAAAGATATGTTGTTCTCCTCATAAAGTATTACAAGAGCCAAAATTTCAACTAACAGACAGGAATTGTAAGCAGAAAAACTCTGGGAGATAATAAAAAAATTTGAATTTTCCTACCAAATAAGATCACTGCTAAAAGCTTATATTGTTGAAAAATATGCCTTTATAAAATAACATTGAGAAAAAGTAGCAAAAGCAAGATTCCATGAACACATTTTGTACCTCACGATCCATTAGCATATCCATCAGCCGAGTTATACCACGAGGAATGGTAAGAATGGCTTCCTGTAACCTGAAGACAAACTCAGCAAAAATTCTTCCTGCTACAACTTAAAAGAATCCACAAATTTGCACAAAAGCAAGAAGTAGTTGAGAAACTAATACCTATTTGGAGAATTTGTGAGGAGCGCTGTCAAAAGTTGAAGAGTATAATATCGTACATAGAAATCCTCCTCTGACTGCCAAAGCATCCAACCAAAATAACAATGAAAAAGGCCATGATGCTATGCATAAACCAAGCAAATATAGTAAACCAACCAAATACAATTAATGTGTGTGTCTGGTATTAATGTAAGAGAGGTGAAAATTTCTGTAAGGCTCTTAGAGCTCTTTTTAGCAGAAATGAAGAGTTTTTAACAACTTTAAGGTTAGAGATGAAATTTGAACAAATGAAAGCTCCTTAGAAATTGGTTACCAAACAGTTTAACAGCTTTATAGCACTTAGCATTATTGAGTTAAATTTTTTAATCTCAAATGCTCTACAGCTAGAACTCTACTTCCTACAGCAATACCAAACGCGCCCAATAACATATCCATGGTGATCAAAATTTAAGTTAGGAGCTCTCACCAACAAACTTAGAAGAAGAGAAATGCTGTCTGCTTCTCTGGAAAGCAAATCCGTGTTCATTAAAGCTGGTTGAACCTCATTCTTTGGCCCTTTTGCATGCTCAATAGGAGTCAAAGCACCTACAAGAGTTTCTAAAGCACCCCGAACCTGCACAAATGGAACGAATGAACTCATTGTCTTACTCAGTTCTTGGGCATAATAAAACTGAAGATTATTTCACATTGAATGAAATAATGGGAAAAGGTATACAAATAACAATCAATCTTGCAGGATAAGAATGTAAATTCTGAAGTAAAAATGGGTCATATTTGTCAGCCATGACCAAAAAAGGCTTGTGTCCCACTTAGTTAGTTTCCACCAATGGCCAAAAAAGATCTTCAGTAGAGAATCTTTATTTTGGTAAGTTGATTGTGGAGTCCTTCAAATTTTTTTTTTTTTTTTTTTTTTCTAAGTAAAAAAACTAAAAATAAAAAAATAATTCTGAGATAACAGTCAAGAATATTTTCTACAGATCCTCTGTCCAAGTTCAGAACCAAATCAGTGTGATTGGTCCATCTTGGTCATAAGCGTTATTTCAATAAAATATAGCATGCCAGAATTTGAACATTCAACTTGTTGGTAATGACTTAGCCTAAATACACGCAGAAGAATCTCCAAAAATAAAATATGGATCAAACCATGGATTTTACCAAACTGTTGAATTTAACCATTAAACCATAAAATATTTTAGGATATAAGACTGCTGATACTGAAGATCATGTCGAAATTGTTTTTAAGCTACCTAAGGGGGAAGATATATCAGAAAAATGTGGATAATTAAAAGCCACAGTTCAGTTCTCAATTTTTTTTTTCTCTTAATATGTACTTTTTTGAGTGATGGAATTGAAATTAAAGGAAAAACATGGGATAAAGATATATGGGGAAGAAAGATTTTCCACCATTTCAACATCATCACGTTCTTCCTTTAAGACTGCCAACATTACAGGGAAGCCTGCAAAAGTAAATAAAAAATATTATAAAACGCAATCATGGCACAAAAACTAATCCACTATATCATACAAGAGAGAAGCATTCACCCATTGCCCCAAATGCTAGCTGGGCACCACGACTTTCTGCCACAATAGCCTGAAGCTCGATCATGGCACTCCTCCGGTCCTCAGCTAGTTTACCGTTGCTTATACGGTCTAGCAAGCGCTCAACATAGCTATCAATACAAAGCACAGAGAAGATTGATTACAAGAGGCAAATACTTCTCCAGACAAATAAAACAGTGATACATGGCAATAAGAAATGAAGCAAAGAACGCTTTAGAATATTCAGGACATAAGAAATGTAGTTGCAAGAGATGCAAAAGGTGGCAACTAAATATCTTTGAGAAAACAATACAGTACAAAACAGGATACCAGCTGCACAAACCAGCTAAATGCATATTCCTCAAAAATCCTAACAGAACCAATGTATTTTTACATTAACCACCTATTCCAATGAGATGATACATTACTTTCAAATGCCTAACTTCTTCTGAGTTCAGACACATTACAGTATGATCTCTCTCCTAACTCCAATGAAGGACCGAAAACAACACAGGATAACAATTTTATTAAAAAATAAAATAAAATAACGTATAATACGAGAATGCAAAGTGTGTCTGAGTCATAAGTCATAAACCCTTATTTCTCAAAAACAAGTTCTTCTAGAATTAGTTATGACAGAAAAAGACTAAAGTCGTATCTGGGTCATTTTCAATTTCTTCAAATTTATAAATATCATGAACATAAAAGAGAACTTTACCTATCTTCATTTGAACCAGAATTCTCATTGCCAAAAACGAGCCCAACAACCCCCTGCACAATAATTTCAGGCTCAATTACATCCAAACATATTATAAAAGGCACAACCACAAAATCCATTCAATCATAAATTGGCTCAAAATCAAATGGCAACAACCCTCGCTAACAAAAAAAAAAAAAAAAAACCCATTCTGCCCATGACTTTTACATAATCAAATCATACCATTGGTAGAGGAAAAAAAAACTATTGTGCCCAACATTCATTATAAACCCATATACCGAAATTTTAGAGTTTGCAACTTTAATATATGCTATAGATGACCATATAAAAAGGGTTATTAAGGACACACCATACAATTAAAAGCCTAAAACATTAAAACGATTATAATCAATTCGTCACAAATGATAAAAATTTACAACTATTAGAACATGCATTAGAGAGAGACAGAGATAGAAGTGACCTTGTAGCCAGATACCAAATCCATGTTATTGGGTCACCAAATTGCGAGAAATCCTGAAACAAAAAAACCCAAAAGAATCAAGGAATTATTGGAGCTGGTTTGACTTTTGAAGAAAAAACACAAACACAAAAAGAGGCTCACAGTAACAGAAAGGAATTGACGAAAAAGCAAACCTAGAGAGAAGGGAAATGAGCATCTCCAGCAGATGCTCTAAATCTATTTTTTGGAAAGAAAAGCCCACTGTTCACCCCAAAGAGAGAGCTAGAGAAAGAGAGAGAGAGATTGCTGAAGAAATGATCTGTAATGAACTAGAAAAAGAAAAAAGAAAAGAAAAAGAAGAAACGTATGGACGAGTGTGAAGGGAAAAATAATATAAAATATAAGAAATGACTATAAAAAAATGCTACCACAATATTTTCACAATAAATTTTAAGTAATAGATTATTATTAGTTAATATTAGTGAGTAAAAAAATAATTTTAGCAGTGAGTTCAAATTAGAACTAGTAACAACTTTTTACATAAGATTTTGATGTGATTATTGTGAAAGTATTCGAAAAATGTTGTGGATATAATATTTTTTATTGGAAAAGTATAATGGTTGGGAATGAACATAGGAAGAATAAATGATGTTAAAAAAAAAGAATAAAGAATGAATAAAGAAATAATATTTAAATGAGATAGAAAATGAGATAAAAAATTTATTGAAAAGTGTATTTAAAAAAGTGGGTAGTTAAAAGGTAAAAGTCACAATTCATTCTCCAAACAGTACAAAAATTTAAAAAATCTACTGGAGATGCTAATTAGTACGCGAAGATTGTACTTTTGCTTATATTTGAGGATTATGAAAACGAGCGTAGTGATCTCAGTGTGACGGTAGAGTAGTTGATTTGAGTTTTTTCGCTTTCACGTTGTTTCGATACGATCACACAAAACCCCACAGTTTTTTTTTTTTTTCTTCAGGTTGTTGTTGTGTTGGACTATGAATATGATTATGAGGTCGCAAAAATTAACGTACAGTGTGGTAGTGAGTCACCGGTAACGGAGATATATTGGGCCTTCGAGCCCAATTGATTTTATGTGAATGAGCAATTTGGTAGGGTTGGAGTTGTTTGTATTGGACAACATTGGGCTTTGTGGTTTTGGAAGAGAAAACATGTCTTGTCGTGTGGAGTTTTTTAGAACCTTTTAAATATATTAAAACTTCAAAAACTATATAATTTGCTATGGTATTTTTTTTTTTAATGGTCTGTTTGGATAAAGGGGGAAAAGAGGGGAGTAAAGTAGAGTAAGCTAAAAACAAGCTAATTTTGTAGTAAATCTACTCTACTCTACTCCCCCTCAATCTAAACAGACCATAAGTCTTTTTGTTGTTGAAGTTTTTTAGAAATAGGATCTATTCTAAATCTAATTCCTCTATTAGTCTTATGAGTGTGACCATTATATCTTTGCCATTACGTTTTTGGTATTGCTTTTAAAACAAATATATGAAAAATTTGTTTCAAGTTTTGATTTATCTTATTTTTTAGAAAATAATTCTTAGGTAAGTCATCTAAAGTTATGTTTGGTACACTAAGGGTGCGTTTGGATACAGCTGAAAACTGAAAACTGAAACTGAAAACTGAAAAACACTGTAGCAAAATAATTTTTAAATGTGTAAATAGTACCGTGGGACCCATTTTTAATATTTTTTTCTGAATAAAGTGATTGTGGGTCCCATGAACAGTGCATAAACAGTGTATGAACAGTAAAATTGGTCTCCCGCACAGTACATGAACAGTACTTTTACTGTTCATTCGCTGGAAAAAAAAAAAAAAAAATCCTGAAACGCAAACGCGTTTGGGAAGCGCAAAACGCGCTTCCCAAATGCACTCTAAATTGGTAAGTCATCTAAGGGTATGTTTAGTACACTAAATTAGAATTACGACATGAATGGTAATCTTTATTATTGAAACTAAAAAGTGTTGTGTAAGGACATGATTTAGTGACGAACCTAAACAGTATTGGGTTCGTACGTAAAAGGCCCAGACAATATGATTTGTAGAGCGTGGGTGTAAAGAACTAGGTTAACTGTGGTATCTCCCTCCAAGATTTACCCTCAAGCCCGTTGAAGGTTTTTGAGTTGGTTAAATGAACGTCTTTCTTTAGTGACTAGTACAACTCTCTCTCTCTTCCTTCTTACTTTCTTCTCTCTCGTTCTCTCCGTTTTTTCCTTCTTCTTTCTCTTTTTTTTGTCGATCCCCTTTTTCATGTTCTTCCTTTAGTTTATATATCTCCCTTTGCGCTCCATCCTCGCCGCACACGTGTAGGTTGGGTTCGGAGGATTTCTTTCTGTCTCGTCTGGCACCTCTTGGAACTTCCTTTGGGCAGCTGTAAGGCTGCTTCCCCACTGTTCAGGTATCACCTCCACATTAATGCGGCCAAAGAGTTGGTTGAGAGGTCATTAATGCGGAGGTAGCTGTAGCTTCAGATATTTGTTTGCCTTGTCTCTTTCATCTTTAGTCGGCTACTCTATCCTTTGAGATGACTGAATTTTGAGATTTGATCGCAACGAGACCACGTCCTGATCGTCCTCGGACGCGATCGTCCTCGGACGCGTTCTGCCGAGGACTATGGTGTCCTCGGACGGGTATATGGCCTCCGATGGGCCACTGGCCCAACAATCCTGAACCCATTCTGAATCCTATGGGCCCATCAATCGAACGATCCCCACATGTTGTAATAGAATAATTAAACCTATTCATAAGCTTGGTTATGAGATGTAACATTATAATAAAAATTATGATATATTTTAGGAAATATTTGACTCATATAATTATATTTCCTAAAAAATAATATTTTTTAAATTTGAGGGAGAGAATAGTTATTTGAGAAGTGATACAACCATAACATTTTCACAACAAATCATAGGTGATTAGTTGTTATTAGTTCAAATTTGAACCTACCACTAAGATCACTTTTTTGCCCTAACAATAACAACCAGTGACAACTTACTACTTAGGATTTGTTGTGAAAATATTGTGAAAGTAGCATTTCTCATAGTGAGAAGTGCTACGTCGGCAACATTTTTCACAATAAATTATAAGTAGTTAGTTGTTATTAGTTCAAATTTGAACCAACCGCTGAGATTACTTTTTTTCCCCAATTTTGATGATTTTTTTTATTGCCATAATTATTATGTGCATATGGACTAAAGACTAAAGTCATATCTAGGTCATTATCAATTTCTTCAAATTTATAAATACCATGAACATAAAAGAGAACTTTACCTATCTTCATTTGAACTAGAATTCTCATTGCCAAAAACGAGCCCAACAACCCCCTGCACAATAATTTCAAGCTCAATTACATCCAAACATAATATAAAAGGCACAACCACAAAATCCATTCAATCATAAATTGGCTCAAAATCAAATGGCAATAGCCCTCACTAACAAAAAAAAAAAAAAAAAAAAACTCATTCTGCCCATGACTTTTACATAATCAAATCATACCATTGGTAGAGGAAAAAAAACTATTGTACCCAACATTTATTATAAACCCATATACCGAAATCTTAGAGTTTGCAACTTTAATATATGCTATAGATGACCATATAAAAAGGGTTATGAAGGTCACACCATACAATTAAAAGCCTAAAACATTAAAATGATTATAATCAATTAGTCACAAATGATAAAAATTTACAACTATTAGAACATGCATTAGAGAGAGACAGAGATAGAAGTGACCTTGTAGCCAGATACCAAATCCATGTTATTGGGTCACAAATTTGACATTGTAAAACTTTAAGGGTTATGCAAATTACATTAGATTTTCAACAAAACTATGGTAAAGGTTTTGCATTTGTTAAATGGGCAAGAGAATAAATCAATTATATTAGCCAAAGTCAACTTGATAAGATAGATGCCTAATACCCCTAGACAAGTCAAAATGGCTCTAGGGCTAAGACAAAAAACAAGACAAGTGATAAATAACCCTAAGCAATATGAATATAGGCCTATGGCCCCCAAAATAATATAAAAGTATGCTCAAAACCTAGATAGAATAAAGATAGACCTAAGACTTAGATGAAGAGAAGATGGATATAAGGTCTCTAGACAAAATAAGAATGGGCCTAAGACCCAAATAAATGACATGACGAAGTTAAAGCCCAAGACAAACAAGGATGGGTGTAAGGCCCAAATAGAGAACAAGGTGGGCCTAAAGGCTCCTGGACAAATAAGGACAGGACTAAGGCAAAACAAAATAGGGTGTTCTTTGAATACATGCCTGGAAAAAAAATTCGCAAAAGCCACCAAAATAGAATTGAAATTCAATCCAATATATAAATTCCAAAAATAAAAAGATCATACTTCAACAAGTGACTAATTATTACCAGATGCGTTAGCAAAAATTTATACAGACGATTGAGAGACCACACATCTTGGGCGTTAGTGGAATTGGAGTGAAGATTGAAAGTGTTCCCGAGAACTTCTGATCTTTGGTTTTGAAATTTACCGCACCAAGGTACACTCTCTTGTTCTATATTTTGAAACTTACATAGTGCATGTTATCAATTGCGAATGAAGTAGATTTGTTAAGAAGAAATGGAGTCGGTGTTGCATGCCTTACAAGATTGTCCTTAGGTCAGGGTTGTTTGGTTGCAGTTGGGAGTTAGGGACACAAATTAGATCTTTTGGAGGAGTGATCTTCAAGAGTGGTTGGCAATGAATGCGAAAGCAGGCAATAGGGCCATGTATGGGAGGAACCAGTGGAGTATGCTCTTTTCTTTTGCAATTTGGATCATTTGGAAAAACAGGAATCAGTCAATTTTTTCTGTCAAAGCGTAGAACCCGAACCTGATTTCTAATATTGTTAACCAAACAACTGAGTTTATGTATTGTGCCAACTCTCCAAGGAATCCAGTCTGAAGGGTGGTGATGAGTCAAAAATTTAAGATTGTCATTAATCTAAGATCGTCATTAACCAAGAGAAGATGTTACGCATTTATTACATTCATTGATGACAAAGTGTAATGAACGGAGCAACAATCACAGAGTGAGCTGTGAACTTCAGACAAAGATTTTGTAACCCACTAGCCGTTAAGCATAAATACAGCAATTCATTGCCCATTAATGAGACACGCAACTATAAAAAGAGAAGGCAACAAAAGTTAAAGGTACACATAAAAATACTTTATGAAAATCACTCTCCAATCAATTCTCTCTAAAATACTTCTCTCTTATTAACTTAAGCATTGGAGGCGGTTTGGCTAACGCCACACCGGCGTGTTAATCTTCCACCCAGTTAATTTTATAGGTTTTCCTCCAACAGAAGCGGCCCTAATCACAGCTTCATCCATCTACTACAACGAGGAGCTCAACTGCTGATTTTTGGCATCATCAGGTGGTAATTACATATCATTGGGAAAGACCACCTAAGGGATGGATGAAGCAAAATTCTAATGGGTGTGCTGCTAGAAGTCCGGGGTTAGCTAGTTGTGGAGGCATCGTGTGAGACAGCCATGGGGATTGGATTTCTAGGTTCTCAAGGCGTATAGGGATAAAAAATAGTGAGTCCCAGACTCAAATCCCCTGCCTTTCCGCCTATTTTTTGAACCATAGACATTCCTTCTAGCAGAGCCTCATATTCAGTCTCATTATTCATGGTTGAGAAGCCCAGTCTTAACGACTTTTCAATGGTGATCCTTTCAGGAGAAACCAGAACTAAGCCCACTCTAGAGCCCCTTTGATTTGCTGCACAATTAACATAAACCTTCTAGAGTAAGGGTTCTTGCAGAGAGATTGTGCCAACTGATTTTCCATCCATGCCCTGTGTTTTTACCACTTTCTCTAGTGGGGATTCAGCAAACTCGACTACCAAGTTTGCGAGAACCTGGCCCTTAATAGAGGTACGGGGCATGTATTTGATGTCGAAAGCCCCTAGGATCGCACCCCACTTGGCGATTCTCCCTGTATAATCAGTACTCCATAGTAAAGACTTTAATGGAAGTTAGGTCAAGGTGATAACCGTGTGTGATTGGAAATAGTGGGGGAGCTTACGTGTTGCATGCACTACTGCCAAAATGGTTCTCTCCAAAGGTAGATAACGGACCTCGGCTTCATGTAATGACTTGCTCATGTAGTAAACTAGCCTTTGTACGCCGCTTTCAACTCGTACCAAGACCAAGCTTACCACATGAGTGGCCACAACAATATAAGCAAACAGGACCTCATCCGTCTCAAGATTGGACATGATAGGTGGCCGAGAAAGATAGTCTTTAAGCTGCTGGAAGGCTAATACACATTCCTAGGTCCACTCAAATCTCTTCCACTTGTTTAACAATTGAAAAAAGGCCTACACGTATCTGCTAACCGGGAAATAAATCGGTTTAGAGCAGCAGTCATCCCTGTTAGCTTCTGGACCTCTTTGGGATTCTGAGGTGGTTGCAAATTGTTAATTGCCTTGATTTGGTCAAGGTTGACTTCAATTCCACGGTGCATGACCATGTAGCCCAAGAACTTCCCTGATCTGACACCAAAAGAACACTTGAAAGCATTAACCCGTAGCTTGTGTTTCCTCAAGATATCAAAAATACTTACAAGGTCATTAACATGATCGAACTCTGCCTTACTTTTTACCACCATATCGTAGATATAAATTTCGATATTTTTCCCTAACTATGATTCAAACATCCTGGTCATCATTCTCTGGTAGGTAGCACCTGCATTCTTCAGACTAAAGGGCATCACTTTGTAATGGTAGTTCCCAATGGGGGTGACAAAAGCCGCTCTCTCTTGATCGTCTAGAGCCAAAGGTATCTGGTGGTAGCCTTGAAAAGCGTTCAAAAAACTCATCCGAGGATGACTGACGGTGGCATTTACTAGCTGGTCGATCCAAGGCATGGGGAAAGGGTCTTTTGGGCATGCTTTGTTCAAATCTGTGAAGTCTACATATACTCGCCACTTTCCATTTTTCTTCTTAACAACCAAAGTGTTGGCCAGCCATTCAAGATAGAACACTTCTTTGATAGCCCCAACTTGCTTAAGTTTCACCACCTCGTCTTTGACAGCGTCAGAATGATCCTTGGATGAACGCCAAGGTGGTTGCATTTTGGAGATGATAGATGGATTGACGTTCAAATGATGATAGATGAAACTCGGATCCACCCCCAGGGCTTCGTAAGCATTCCAAGTGAATACGTTAACGTTCTTCTTAAGAAATTCCACCAACTCCTCCTTCTCCTAAGGTGGTAGCTGGGCTCCAATTTGAAAAAACTTCTCCAGATCATCACTTACAGTAAATCTCTCTAAATTTTCACATTTGGCCTCCTCAGTTGGCCCATTCACAGGTAAAACTGGGGGCTTTAATTGCTATAATCCTCCCTCAGCAGAAGTCGAGAACTTAGCCGCAGACTGATGCAAAATTGCTAACATTAGGCATTGCCTAGCTACGGATTGGCTCCCAATCAACTCCTCAATCCGGTTACCTGATGGGTACTTCACCTTCTGATGTAGCGTTGAAGAAACAGCCCCTAGGGTATAAAGCTAGGGTCTAGCCACAATGGCCGTGTAGGGGAAATACGCGTCCACCACAATGAAGTCTACTTCAACTACCTCTGACCTTGCCTATATGGGCAACCTAATCTGGCCATTTGGGATGACAACCTTCCCATCAAAACTTACTAAAGGTGAATTATAGGCTGTCAAATCTTCAGGCTTTAAGTTCGGCCTTAGTACAAGTTAGGGTACATGATCTCTGCACAGCTGCTCTGGTTTACCATCACTCTCTTCACATCATATCCTCCTATTCTGAAGGTGACTACTAAAGCGTCATCATGTGGTTGGATGGTTTCAATCTTATCTTCGTTTGAGAAACTTAGCGATGGTCGGACCTCCACTCTAGCTTTTTTCGACTCAGAGTTAGAATCCTCGGCTGATTGCCTAGCTACAGACATCACCCTAGAAGGGTGAGAACCGGTCCTCCCGAGTGCAGCAAAGATGACATTGATTATGCCTAATGGAGGCCTTGAAGGAGCACTCCCCTAAGCCCCTGATCTTGACTAGTCCTCTTGTCCGTTAGGCCGATACAGAAATTGTTGCAACCTTCCCTCTCTGATCAGTTGTTCCAGATGGTTCCACAGTATCCTGCAGTCCTCGGTGGTATGTCCTTGTTCACTCATCTTGTTTGACCATTTGAAGTATGACTCATTCTTGATCTTTTCCAAAACTTGATGCATCGGTTCTCGGAACACGGTGTTAACCACTTGAGAAGTTGCAGGCCCAGATTGCCCAGCGAAATCCCTTTAGGGTCTGTCATTGTTGTAGCGGTCCGACCTGAAATCCTTCATCTCCTGAGGGATAACCTTGCTCTTTCCCTTTCCTTGCTGTTGGTCCTCCTCAACCCTCTTATACTTATCAATCTGATCCATGAGTTGGTGTATACTGGTAACCGGTTTCCCAATTAAAGACTTTCTCAGTTTATGCTCGGCAGGTAGGCCGAGCTTGAAAGTGTTGATGGCCACATCGTCAAATTCACCATCTATCTCGTTGAACATCTCCTAATATCTGTTTGAGTATGATTTCAGAGTTTCTCCTTCCTTCATAGATAGAGACAACAAGGAGGCTAAAGGCCAAGGGACCTTGCTACACGTAATGAAACGAGATTCAAATGCCTAAGTGAGTTCCTTGAAGGAATCAATGGAACCTGCCCTCAGAATATCAAACCACCTCATTGCCACAAGCCCCAAGCTGGACGGGAAGACCTTGCACATCAATACCTCATTCTTGGAGTGTATAGCCATCCTTTGATTGAAGTGGCTAACGTGCTCCACTGGGCCTATTCTACCGTTGTACATGGTGAATGTGGGCTAAGTGAACCGTCGAGGAAGTCTCCCTCCTTCGATCGAGCGAGTGAAAGGTGACTTGGAAATTTGGTTGAGTGCTCTACTCATAGCGTCATTTCCCATGCCTCTCGAAGATAAATTTTTGTTTTAGTGTTCGTGGCGGTAATCTTCATCATATGAGAAAGACTCGCTAGGTGGAGTTCTTGACCTCTGTCTATAGTCAGCATCCTTTTCATCATCGAAAGAGTGATCGGAGTTGGAAGGAGCTCGCTTCTTGTGTTCGTGGTGTAAGCTTCTCTTCAGGTGATCAATTTCCAACTGCATGTTTCTGGCATTCTCGTCATGAGAGACGTGGCTTTTACTCTAGAATTGGCTTTTACTGGTATGGGTAGTATGTACACTTCTTTCCCAGTCCCTTTTTCATTCAAGATCACGAAAGTGATCTTGAAGTTGAGACCCCATAGACTCTGCTATGTGTAGACCTAAACCTACCATCATTTAAAGTTGGATTTACTATAACACCAGAATTTCCCACAGATGGCGCCAATTGTAAGGACCAGATTTGAATTCCTAGCCCAATGTATGAATGGACTTAAGCCCAAAAAGCCTAAAACAATAAATTTGTAGAGAAATGGGTTAAAAAACTGGGCTTTTGTTAATCAAACAACAAATTAGGTAGGTTTGATGACAATAGAATGAAAATAAACAAGTTTAAGCTTAAGAAAAACGCCATCGGCGAAGTCCGAGAAGGCTAGTTCTTATATAATGCTCTTAGATATTATTACAAGTTTGGTTCTAGATTACTACAATGTTTCTTTCTTGATTTTTTGATCCCCCTTCCCCTAGGAATTTCTTACATTATATATCCCTTTCTTAATGATTTTGGCCCTCCATGTGTTGATCATTCAAGCTACTACTTAAGTGCTTGTCTCATCGGACACCCTCTCTAACTTTCTGTGAGTTGGGATAGCTAAGGCAACACTGTTCAGGGGTCTTCTCCACATAAATGCAACTAGAAAGTTAGTTGCAGAACATTTAATGCGGTGGCAGTAACTTTTCCTTAGATATTTCTAAGCTTCCATCTCTCTTGTGCGTTCACAATACACGTCCCCATCAGTAGAACGTCTAAGAAGGTCACCTTAAGCGATAGGACATATATATGATCCGTGCTTTGCTTATCCGAGGAGGTGAACCTCCTCAGATTACTTTTCCCACTCTTTCCTTTTGCATCTCACTCTTGTAACTTTGAACTTGACATTCTTACTACTATTTAACGGTCCTCGGACCTATCAACCCCCTCGGACAAAACCCAAGGCCCAATATACAATTTTTGGGTCCTTGTCCCTACAGTTGTATATTTGTCACTTATATAATGTATTATTATTTAAAAATACTATATAATTGTTTGGTTAAATACAATTATATACGTAATATTATATATTAAAAAATTAAGCATCTATTATATTTATGTCAAATGTTTGTCTTGTATCACTATATGGCAATGTAAAATATGGTTATAGGAATACAGAGAGGCGAGCCCAAAAAATAAAATTAAAGAGAAAGGCAGACCAAAAAATAAAAGAAGAAAAAAAATGTTAACTTAAGCACTCATTAAATCCTACACCTACCCAACGTACCCTCTTCTTTCTTTTTCTTTTCCTAAGCCCAATGTCTCCGTCCCAACGTCCCGAAGCTTCCTATTTACTCTGTTAATGGTCTATTTGAAATCCGCTTAATTTGTTATAATTGAAATTTTTTTACTAAAAGTATTATAAATAAAGATAAATGTTAGTTGAAATAGTATAGTAGGATCCATTGTTGCAATTGAAATTTTTTTACTGAAAGTGTTATAGATAAAGGTAAATATTAGTTGAAATAATATAGTAGGACCCATGAATAGTATCAGGAAGTGCAGTAGAACCCATGAATAGTAGCAAAAATAAGTTGACAAAAAATAAGTTAGCCAAACAGACACTAAATTTCGAATTTGCTTCTTCAATTCTTCTTTATCCATCTCTCATCAAACACTCTTTCTCCCTTAAATATTTCAAGAATCACTAATGTTGAAAACAGTTAGGTAAAGCAAATCCACCTTAAAAAATTATCAAGATCACCCTATAATCTTTACTTCTACCTCTTTGCAAACCTATGTGGTTTTTTTGTTTGTTTATATTTAATTTTTTTTTTTTTTTTGGTTGAGAAAATACTGTATTTTTTACATTTAACTGAATAGTTTCAAAACCGGTCTAACCATACTATTTCCGGTTTTTCCAATTAAACGGCCGGTTTCCAATTATTTCTTCTTTTTATGTAATTTTTGGTTTGTAGGCATAACCAGACCGAATTATTACCCGGTTCCCGGTTCAATCAGTTGGTACGGATTTTAAAACCATGGCTAAAATGACAAAAGAGGTTTTAGATAAGTTTTAAGTTAAAAATGTTTGTGCAAAGTACACATTAAAATGTCTAGTTAACCGTTACTTTTAAGATATTTGTTAAGCAACTATTTTAGACAATTTTGGATACCACTTTTGAGAAGCTTCATTTGGGTAGATTTTTGTTCTAAAATCTTATTGCTGGCTTAAAAAATAAAAACTAATTTAATGGATAGAGACATAAATTCTAATTCATTATTTGATTCGAAGTACAAGTACAAACATTAATCAAATTTACCTGTTTGGGCATAGCACAATTGAGGCATGCCACAAAAAAGCATTCATATAACTCTGACAATGCAATAAACCTTTTTTAATGAGAAAATTCAGAACAGCCAGGACAAAATTGTAAATACAAAACCCATTTAATGCCAAACTGAATGAAATTTGGTATGTCAAGTCAGGGAGAAAATATACTGTATTTCAGAGTATATTTCTCCCCCCTCACAGTTGGTGGAACCCATAGTTAATGGGTTCCACTAGCTTGTGAGAGAAAGAAATCATACACTCAAAACAATGTATACTTCCTCCAAGTTAAGACTCACTTGGAAGGATATATATGTGCAAGTTGGTGTGTTTAACAGGTTTTAACATTTTAAAAAACAAATTTTAACATTTCAAACAGTTAATTCAATCAAACACTTCATGACACTTATTTTGGAAAAGGATAACCCGTTTCTAAGCAACATTTGTTGCCAAATTGGATTGTCTCATGATCTCCTCCTCCTTCTCCTCCTCCTCTTCCTCCTCAATATTCTTACTATAACTTTCTAGCTACACTGTCAACTTCTAATTAGAAAGCCCAAAGTAGGAAGTGCTTGGCAATGCTCACATTGCTTATAGGAAAGTGTGAAGCGCATTTGTAGTGCTCACTACTAAAGTAGGAAATCTTTTCGTTCAACAAAACGCATTTATAGTGCTCAAAACTTTAATCCGCAAATGCATTTGCAATGCTCACAAATCACAACTTTAAGTTCGACGAGAAAGAAAACTTTTCCTTTTGATACCATTATTGGCTTAATTAATGATATTTCCACCCTTATAAATCTAGGAGGTGTAGTCTGCTCAAAAGATAGTTATTTCAGCTATGAGAATAAGTGAATAACGAGGTTGCGTATTCTAAATCTCCTAGAAGAATTGGTGATGAATGAACAAGCATTTTTAAAATTTAGTCTTTATTTTTATTTGCTAGGTACAGGGAAGGATGGAGACTGGTGGGTTTCGAATTGAGTACTTTGGTGTATATGTTGAAATTATATTCTATTTTATAAAAAATAAAGAGTGTATGAGTAATGAGTGTGTGCGATTGTAGACTGAAGCCCCGTTGACTGTGAGAATTATGTTGGTCTATCTCTAATGGGCCAGATTATGAAAGAGGCTAGAAATGTAGCACAGTTTTTATTAGGGTTGAGAAGGGATCCGACTTGTCCAACCCAACCTGATCCAACTCAACATGTTTTGGGCGGGTTTGATTATGTCTAGGTCGGGTGTCATGTAGCTTCTATTTCTTTGGTTTGGATAAGTACCACTAGATATTGAATTTTTTTATTAGCGTTGATTTAACACTAGTGTAATAAAATTTCAATATTGATTTTCAAAAAAGTTGATTTTAATAAAGGATTTTATTAGTAGAGAAAAATAAAAGCCTAGAATTTAGGATTTTCAAAAAATAATAATTGATTTAACTTAATTGACCCTATTATTTGAACCTCTTTAATACTAGTTGATAAAGTTAGCACAAGATAATTTAATGAATTACAAATTACTCCTTCTAACTTTGGCAAAAATTTCAATTCAATCCTCTAATTTTATTTTTGTTCAATCAAATCTTTTAAGTTTTAAAGTTATTCAATTAAGTCCTCCATTAGTCTTCCTCATAAAAGCTCCATTAGAGACTTTTTTTTTTTTTTTTAATACTAGCAATGGTTGCACGTGCAAGGCACGTGCTGCCCCCAGTAGTGAGAAAATTAATATAAATTTTGTGTGTGAAACCGTGAATTTTTGCTTACCCAATTTGATTATATTAAAAAAGAAGTCTAAGAATACAACAAAATATCACAATATTTTCACAATATCTTAATTTTTAGGATCCAAATAGATATTTTTATATTTTATTTGAGAGAAATGCTACATGCATAACATTTTTAGAACAAATTTTAAATGACAAGTTATTATTGGTTTTAAACTGATAACATTGTTATTGTTATTCTCAAAACATTTATTTTCAATTGTGGTTGGTCATAGTCTCATATTTTATTATTTTATTTGGACTTGTAAGAAATTAATACTTCAATATTTGTAAAAATATTGTGAAATTTGTTGTGTTGGTATAACAATATATATATGCTAGCTTACATAAATATTTAAAGAAAAAAAAAAAACATAAACCGATTACTGGGGAAAAAAAAAAAAACCTTTAGGCATGGAAGAAATTAATGTTAAAATGTTGTGGACTTAGCATTTTTTTTATTTAATCTATAAGAAACTGAGATCTCAACAATTGTGAAAATATTGTGATAATAATAAGTGTTGTAACACTTTCTCAAAACATTTATTTTCATATGTGGTTAGTCACAGTCTCATATTTTATTATTTTATTTCGACGTGTAAGAAATTGGCACGTCAATAATTGTGAAAATATTGTGAAATTTGTTGTGTCAGTATAACAATATATATATCAATTTACATAAATATTTGAAAGAAAAAAAAAACACAAACCGATTATTGGAAAAAAAAAAAAAACTTTAGGCACTATAGCTCCAGTGCTATCCATCAATAATAGCTTACCTATGATTTGTTGTAAAATTAATGTTAAAATATTATGGATTTAGCATTTTTTTATTTTATATATAAGAAACTGAGATTTCAACAATTGTAAAGGGAAAACAATTGTGAAAATATTTTGATGTGATAATAATAAGTGTTGTAACATTTTTTAAAACATTTATTTTCAGTTGTGGTTGGCTACAGTCTTATATTTTATTATTTTATTTCGACTTGTGAGAAATTAACATGTCAATAATTGTGAAAATATTGTGAAATTTATTGTGTCAATATAATAATATAAATGTCAGCTTACATCAATATTTAAAAGGGAAAAAAAACACAAACCGATTATTGAAAAAAAAATAAAAAATAAAAAATAACTTTAGGCACTGTAGTTACAGTGCTAGTTGAATAAACAAAAGAGTTGAACAAACGAAAAAAAAAATATATATATATATATATATTGTGAAAATATTTTATTTTATTTCGACTTGTAAAAAATTGACACGTCAATAATTGTGAAAATATTGTGAAATTTGTTATGTCAGTATAACAATATAAATGTCAGCTTACATCAATATTTAAAAGAAAAAAAAAAACACAAATCGATTACTGGGGAAACAAAAACGGTTGCAGCTATAGTGTTGCACAGTGTTAACACGCTGGATCCACAGTACCAAAGCACTGTAGCGGTATAGCCGCTTTTATTATAAAGAAATATTGTAAAATTTGTTGTGTTAGTATAACAATAATATATGCGGGTTCTTATAAATATTTAAAAGAAAAAAAAGTACAAATGGAAGACTGAAGGGAAAAAAAAAATGTTGTAGCTATTGTAGCTACAATGCCACTTGAACAAACCAAAAGTATTGTAGTTTTTATACATTCACCTAACAAGTGTCACAACATTTTCACAAAACATGTATTGTCACAGTTTTATATTTTATTATTTTATTTTGACTTATAAGAAATTGACATTTCAATAATTATGAAAATATTGTGAAATTTGTTGTGTCAGTATAACAATATATATATGAAAAAAGTACAAACATATGACAAAAAAAAACTGTAACTACTGTAGCTACAGTGCCTCCTGGTACTGTAGCTACTATTGGAAAAAAAAAAAAAAAAAAAAGGCAAAATGAGTGCTCACCAAATTTTCACTGTATATGAACAGTGATTTAACACTGAAAGTACTGTGCTAAATCACTGTAGCGGCATAGCCGCTTTTTATATATAAGACAAGATATAAATTTTACTTTAACATAATTTAAGTGTATATGTGTGTAAGGCTTCCTGCTAGAAACTTGAATCCCGATCCTTGCCTCCCACACCTCACAAGCACTTAATACTTATGGAGTGACCATTACACCAATGGTGGGCGATGGTCCATTAGAGACCTTCTAAACAACGTAGTTTAGACATTTTTAATCGAAAAATATGAAAATTAATAAAAATATTTTTTAAAGCAATTATAAAAAATAGTTTGATTATTTTTTAAGAATACATATAAGAATAACCTCAAAAAAACAGGTATCAAATCCAAACAACCAGTACAGATTGAAGTAGACAATATGCTATGGAAGATTGGTCAAATATCCCCAAACTTCTTGTTCCACAACGTGGAGAACAAGAACCACCCTTCGACAATTTCATCCAAGACAAGCTCCAGGAGATAGGACTCGACTACCACACCACTTTTAGAACCAATTTGAACTCCTTTGGCATGTTTAGCTATGTCAACAAATTGCCAAATCTTCAACATGCTGGACCCCAAAAAAAAAAAAAAAAAAAAAAAAAAAATCAAACGATGACTAAGAAAAACATTGTTTATAAACTCAATTAAAACACTCAATTTGCTTGAGAAGGAATGAAGATCTGGGACTTTCCTTTACTGATTTCCACCCATTGACAATGAAGTCCACATCCATTTCACTTATTCGAAAATCTTAATCAATTTTTGTGCAATAAGCATTGTGGTTTTATTTTTTAATTAAATTGTTATGGGGTTGGTATTTCAAAATCTGAGTCTTGTTTGAGAACTAGTGTTAGTGGCACGTGCAAGACATGTGCTTGGTTTATTTGATGATTTAATCTGATTAACATCACTAAACATTAATTACAATGAAATTCATCAGTTTTCTAAAAACATATAAGATTCACCAAAATGCAAAACATTTATATAGTTCTTTAGTACATACATATAACATTCCAAATCAAATTACATTGAATATATTAAAGAACAAAATGAAAAACTAATTTTACAAAACCATCCACATCGCCTATGACCAAGCCCTCTCTTGCAAAGGTCTTAGGCTTGCCAACAATCAAGAAAGCATGAAACAACCCACAATCAAAATACAATCAAAAACATAAAACCCAATCAATTCCTTTCAAAAATCACAAACAAAAACTTGCCCACCCTTATCAAAATTCGAGGGAATCATCCAAAATTCAACCCTAAATCTTTATCATCATAACTTCTCATTCTTCTATAAGTGAGTGTCATGATATCTTAGCGCAATTGACTTTCAAGTTAGATTAAAATAACAATAACATGAGCAAGAGAAACAACATGACTACATATAACAAATTAAAACAAACCAGAAAGAAAGAAAGCAATAATCCACATGCAAGATGAACCCATGTGAAGAAGTTACATCTAAATGAGATAAATATAATTTGGTGTTCATGAATGAGCTAAACCAAAACAAAATCTCCATCTTTCATTCTCTCCAACCTTCTTCTTTTCCTTCTTTCTTCTCTTTCTCTTTCTTGTGATGGAAGCAGTTGACTCATGGATGACTTTTTTTTTCTTTCTTTGTTCTTATCTCTCTCTGTTTCTCTCCCTTACCGTGTTGTGTCCTGGGTTTGTGTCTATCAATAGAGTACATGACTGTCAAACACATCAGACAGAGAGATAAGATAAGAAAGATAGAGCCAAATGATGAAACTATCCCACGCTTTTTCACTATTTAGATTAAAAGTATTTAAGAATAGAAGCGTAAATCTATTTGTACACAACAAACAAACTGGAAAGGAAACCTCCACTTCTGCCATTTTAACCCTTATAATGTCGATTTGTCAAACACAAGCAGCTCAATTGTCCTTTTTTATATAGAGTATAGATATAGATAATGTCATCTAGGTTATGGGCATTGTCAATTTTGTCCTTGTTAGCCTAAATATTTGTCAAGAAATGATATCGAATGGTTGTTCATTGTGTTCATTGTATTATGCACTTACATATAAGGAAAAGATATGTTTGGGTTGGGAGTACCTGTTTTAAATCCAAATTTATTACAAAAAATATAGATCTCAAACTCGTAATATTTAAAATCTTAAGCATAATATTTATTGTTGCTATACTTTTGTAGAGCCACATTAACAAAGCATTTCAGTTCACTTTTCTGGCTAAATTTAAGTGAAAGTTTTTGTAAGCCTTAAGATTATAAATATACAAATCTAATATTTAGGGCAGTTACTTATTTGTTTTAACCTCATTACTTTTAAATGAATTGCATAAGGTTGATTATACTTTCAAGCAATATATATATATATATATATATATATGTATGTATGTATGTATGTATGCACATATAATTTTAATTAAATAAATTATTCAAATTCTTGATTTTCTTATAAGATATTATTATGATAATCAAAACTCATAACAAACTTATATAGAATATGTATAATTTATTTTCTAAATTTTATTGTAGATAATTTGCTCTCCCTAAATGTTAAAAAAATTTCAAAAAGTATTTTCCATCACTCTATTTTTACAAATATATAATTTTATTATTATTATTATTTTTTTATGTTTTTGATTGATATTGTGCTTTTATGAAAGTCATATTCTTCTAATTATTTTTATTATTCATTATATTTTCTCAATTTCTTTGGTACAATTAAAATTTTTAAGTTTCAAAGTTATATTCAAATTCTCATTCTCTTGAGGAGATTGTTGGAATTTGCAATGAATGCACCTGGTTGGCAACAATTTGAAGTGAAATGGTTATTGTTAGTGTAGGCAAAATGATTATTGCATTCAAACACAATTGGTCGGTCAGACACAATTGACTAATAATATGTGGCAGTGTAGAAGTACACAAGATGGCAGGAAAAGTACACAATTTGAATATTGTACTCATTTAAGATTCACAATTAAACAAAGGCACACAATTTGAACAACAATATTGGCTAGCCACAAAACAATATTCATTAACCTTAACAACTATATTAATGCACCATGCACACACAAAATACCAACTTTAGTATACTATATGAGCTGTCCAATTGGGACCATATTGACTTGTAAGTTACACATGTACCTAATAGATTTTGAATTCATAACCTTAGCCTTCATCCCATTAAGTATCAGTTGAGCTCAAGGTTGTCAAAATTCCGATTTGGATATTACGATTCTACGATTTTACGATCCCACTTGTCCAAAACAATCCAGATCTTTCAAGAATCTTTGCGATTGTTTAGGATTGGTAAGATCATAAAATTCTGACGATCCTAAATGATCCTGGTTTATTGTAATCTTCTTTAACTTGACAAAAGACACAGTTGGACCCAAATGAAAAATAATATTCTAATAGACCAGGTTTTGCTATTTTAATGTAAATAGGTAAAAATTTCAGTTGGACCCAAATGAAAAATAACATCCTAATAGAGTGTCATCTTTTAAGGTTTTTGGTCTCTTTAAATGATGCTTACAAATTAATGTAATAATATACAGTAATTACATCAAATGGATGCAAATTTTTGGTTTTTTATGAATGAATGTAGAATTTATGTGATTATTTAACATACCAATGTGTTTTTTTTTTCTCAAATAATGTAGGATCTTACGATTCATGATCGGATCCTACGATCCACGATCCCATCTACCTCCCACGATCCTACATAGGATCCTAATTTTGACAACCTTGGTTGAACTATTGGTTATTGGTAATCCCCATAGTTTAGGGTGTTTTTTTTTTGCAATTAACCATTTGTTTAAATTATAAATTTATACAATAATTTTAAAAATAAAAAAATAAATGTAACTTAAATTAGATGAAATAAACTTAATAGCATGCCATTGGAGATTTAAATGATGTTTATTTCTTTATTCTCATATTCTCTTAATTAGATTTGTAGGGTTACCTTGATTCGGTGTATTTCTTAACTCGTAAACTAAGAGACAAGAGTATTGTTTATAGCCTTGGTATTGTGTGGTGAAATTTTTAAATTTGGCTCTCAAGTATTGTGAAGATAAGATAGATGCTAGACCTTTAATGGCAGAGGTGGATTGAGAACTTGGAAGTATATGGCATATGATGCTTAATTCCGACATTAGATCAACAGGTACTATGGTCACTAATGCTTAAAAAGTCGCGACTCCACCATCATCATCTTCTATGGTGTAGTTTGAGATATCTAGCATTGAACTTGTTAATGGAGTCATTCCATCCATCATGCCTAGATAGAAGGCCAAAATGGCCATATACCACTGTTTGAGAAAATATGTATGAATCTACCATTGTTTGTGAAATATTTAGCAATCTACCACTTTTTTAAAACTCAATTTTGTGGAAATCGAGTTTTCCATGGTACTCAAGTTCATGGAACTCGAACTCGAGTTACATCAAAAAATTTCAAAATTTTTTCATGGTACTCGAGTTCCACAAACTCAAGTACCATGGGAAATTCAATTTCCATAAAATCGAGTTTCAAAAAAAATGGTAGATTGCTAAATATTTCGCAAATAGGTAGATTGCAAAATATTTTCAAAAAAAGTGGTATTTGGCCATTTTTGCCCTAGATAGAAAACATTTCTAAAATAGGTTGTATTAGAACCTGAGATGCTATGATCTTGAAATTTTGAACTGGGAAATGCCATTTACGATCATCTTGGTTGTTGATGTTGTGTAAAGTCTCACTCTTTGACCTTCATTATATATATATATATATATATATGGACAAGATTTGCTGCAAACATGTCTGTAAGAGTTACTAACTTGCTACAAATAGTATTAGGTGTTAACTTATGAAGCCAACATGTGTCCTGAGTCACGTGCTTGTCACATGAATAGCCAAAGTCCCCAAATTTCCTTAACCATAGGTAGCTTTAACCATCAGGCATCAGCTCTCCTCTCTCTCTCTCTCTCTTAACCAACCCAGGCAAAATATAACCCAACCATCTCTTTCTTTGCCGGTCCCTCTCTCTCACTCCACCACCTTTCACCGCCGTCTCTTGGTGGAGAGAGGCTCTGTTACTCATTCCCTCTACTATGTCTCTCATGATCTCAGTCTCCAAGCAAAGCAAAATATCCCAGCTCTCCAAGCAAAGCAAAATAGCTATTAAATTGATCTCATGATTTTAATTTGCCCAACTCTCTGAGCAAAGCAAAATATCCCTCTCACACATCCACTTGAACCAACTCTCCACCTACAACTTCACACTCTCACCACCAATATAAATTCAACCCAAAACATAACATTTTGAAGAATATATTCTTTCTTGGTTGGCTTTGCTTTGATCTAAAGCATGGTTTTAAAAACCGGTATGGTGAAAGAACCGAAAAAGAAGCTAATTACCCGTTTTATGGTTGAACTGGTAACATCATAAATAATTTAATTATTATTTATTTAAATTATATAAATAATTAATAAATTTTTAATATACTAAAACTAACAAACCAATACTAATAAATATGTTTCATTTTAAAAAAATACAAGTATATAAGTATATAACATCTTTTTAAAGAATCTAACATAATAACATTACAAAACAATTATCCTTAACATAATAAACTTTCAACAAAACCAAATAAATAAGTTCATTAGTCATTACATTTACATCCAAATGGCAAAACCCCACTAAAATTCAATCCATAAAAAGCAAAACCCTGAAACAGATCAGCCCCAAAACCAAAATTTTAATAAGAGCCAAACTGTTGGTCTTAGATTGAAGTAGCACTCAACATTTCTAAGCACAATAATAAACGACCACTAAATTTTTATACATAAAATGTAAAACCCAGAACCAAAATATTAAACTTTTTAATCTTAGATTGAAGCGGCACTCAAAATTCCCAAGCACAATACTAAAACACCACCAAAATCCATATATTATCTATACTAGTTAATTGAGGGCGTATTGGTATAAGACTTAATTTTTCACTCTATAAGACAAGTAGCATAGTGTAAGTACTAATTATCTTCATGTTTGTATAGCAATTAAAACTCCCAACCACCTATCTACCCTAAACTTTGAATCAAGCTACTCATTTATTTTCCAACCGATATTTATTTATCACATCAGCCATATTCTACTTCAGTGTTAAAGGTTGTTTTAGACAAGTAGTACAAACTTTGTATATCAAATGGCATACATGTATATCAAATGGTTCCTTTTAACCCTATTTCTTCTAATACTAGTTGCCAGAACTGGTGCCAAAGTTCCAGCAATTATCGTGTTTGGGGACTCATTCGTTGACGCTGGAAACAACAACCAGGTCCCAACAAAATTCCCAAGCACAATACTAAAACACCACCAAAATATTTCTAAGCACAAAAATAAATAAAAAACAAAGCAAACCCAATTACAAATCAACCACAAAACCATAGAATTTCACATAAAAACTGAACCTTAGGCTTGAGATTGGGAAAAAAAAAAAAAAAAAAATTTCAGAGCCGTGTGTGAGGTGAGACCGTGAGAGTGAGGTAGAGAGAGTGAAGGATATTCAGAGAGAGTGAGCTTGAGTTGAGTGAGGCAGAGAGCTTGAGACCAAGAGAGTGAGGCAGAGAGCTTGAGATGAGGATTGAGGCATGAGATGTGAGTGTTTTGTGTTTAGGAGTTGGGGTTAGTTTTTAAGTTCCTGGCCAAAACGACGTAGTTTTAGGTTGGGAAAGGACAAAAAATGTCCAACCAGTTTGACCACGCAGGTTTTCGGTTCTCAGGTTGAACCGGTCAGTTTTCACTATTTACCGATTTTTAAGCTATTTTTAGTTTTTTACCATAACCGAACCGGATTGAAGGTCGGTTCTCGGTTGAATAGGTCAAACCGGCCAGTTTGGTCCAGTTTTTAAAACCATGGTTGGGTTTAACCTGGGACCTGTTTATTACTTAGGAAAATGAATAGATAGTGTTATGAAAGTGAGTTGAAGTGTTAATTTACCTAAAAGTATGTGGTCCAAGAGACTAGGCACGACCGATGTTCTGTTTGATATTTAGGAAAATGAACTGAAGTATTAATTTACCCAAAAGTATGTGGTCCGAAAGGCTAGGCATGACTAAGGTTTTGTTTAACACTTGTTGAAGTAATCAATTTACCCAAAGTATGAACTGAAGTATTAATTTACCCAAAAGTATGTGGTCCGAAAGGCTAGGCATGACTAAGGTTCTGTTTAACACTTGTTGAAGTAATTAATTTACCCAAGGTATGTGGTCCGAGGAGCCAGGCATGACCAAGATTCTGTTTGATACCTAGTGAGATGAGTTGAAGTATTAATTTACCCAAAGTATGTGGTCCAAGAGACCAAGCATGACTAAGGTTCTATTTAATACTTAGCGAAATAAGCTGAAGTGTTAATTTACCCAAAGTATGTGGTCCAAGAGATCAGGTATGACTAAGATTTTGTTTAACACTTGTTGAAGTAATCAATTTACCTAAGGTATGTGGTCCGGGGAGCCAGACATGACCAAGATTCTATTTGATACTTAGTGAGATGAGCTGAAGTATTAATTTACCCAAAGTATGTGGTTCAAAAGACCAAGCATGACTAAGGTTTTATTTAATACTTAGAAAAGTTACTTGATGTATCAATTTACCCAAAATATATGGTCCGGGGAGCCAAGCATGACCAATGTTCTGTTTGATACTTAGCGAAATAGCAAGTAACACATAATGTCATTAACAAAAGTATGATAGAAAAGATTTTCATTAATAATAGTACCTTCGTAGATTATTTACATTCCAAGGGCGTGGGATAACATGTTCATCTAGATCTTCAAGATATTATGCACTTATTCCAGCCACTAAGGTGATGCGATATAGCCATTTCCAATTGGGCCCTAGCTTTTCACATGTCGGATTCTTTGCAGTACCCAAAACCTTTCTCAACACCAGGTCTCCAGGTGCTAATGGCCTAAGCTTTACATTGGCAACATACCCTTACTTGAGTTTATGTTGATAATACGCCAATTGGACCATGACATTTTCTCTTCATTCTTCAAGTAAGTCCAGGCTTTTTTCTAACAACCCATCATTGTTGCTCGAAGTGAAAGAACTTGTCCTCAATGTTAGGAATCCAGTCTTTAGTGGAATAACAGTCTTGGCTCCATAAGTCATTAAAAAAGTGTGTTTCTCCTGTTGATTTGCGAGGTTTTTTCTGATATGTCCAAAGGACATGAGGTAGTCCTCCACTCATTTTCCCTTCGCATCATCCAATCTCTTCTTGAGTCCACCCACTATGACCTTATTAATAGTCTCGGTCTGTCTGTTCCCCTAGAGGTAAGTTGGGGTGGAATACCTATTCGTAATTCCCAGGTCGCAACAATACCTCCTAAAGGCCTTGCTATCAAATTGAAGTCCATTATCCGAGATGAGTGTATAAGAGATCCCAAACTGAGTGACAATATTTTTCCAAACAAATCTCTTGGTATCTACATCCCTGATATTTGCCAATGGCTCAGCTTCGACCCATTTGGTAAAGTAATCCGTACCAACTAGTAAATATCTCTTATTCCCAGCTGCCTTAGGGAAAGGTCCAACAATATCCAAGCCCTATTAAGCGAAGGGCCAAGGGCTGGATAGAGGATTAAGGACTTCCTTGGTTGATGAATGTTTGGGACAAATCTCTGGCACTGGTCACACTTCTTTACATATCTTTGGGCTTCTTTCTGCATGTTCGATCACCAATATCCCTACGTAAGGGCTCTATGAGATAAACATCTGTCTTCTATGTAGCTTCCACAAATCCCTTCATGTAACTCTTCTAGAAGTAGCTCTGATGCCTCGAGGTGTATGCACAGCAAGTACGGCCCAGAAAAAGAACGCTTATACAACTTATGATCCTCGGACAGCCAAAACTGAGGAGCCTTCCTTTGCACCTTGCCAGCCTCTGTTTTCTCTTTGGGTAAGATGTCTTCTTTAAGGAAAAATACTATAGGGTCCATCTAGCTGGGCCTCACCCTGATTTAATGGATCTGGACCATTTCCCCCCTTACCTCAATAGGCTCGCACAAGTCTTCAACAAGGATGACCTGAGGTAAACCTTATGCCGAGGACGTTGCAAAAGTGGCTAGGGAGTCAGCATGTGTGTTTCCATTCCTAGAGATGTGCAACAAACAGAAGGACTCAAATCCTGATTGCAGGCGCCTGACTTGATTCAAATATTCTTGCATTCTCACGTCCCTGGCCTTTAACTCTCCTTTCACCTGGCCTACGACCAATCTTGAATTCAAGAATATCTCCACTATCTTTCCTCCCATTTTTTGAACCATGGTCATCCTTGCCAATAAGGCCTTGTACTAAGCCTCATTTTTTGTGGCCAAGAAGCCTAGTCTTAAGGATTTCTCAATAATGACATTCTCAGGAGATACTAGAACTAGCCCCATTCCGAATCCCCTTTGATTTGCTGCACCATCAACATACACCCTCCAGGGTAAAGGCTCTTGCAAGGAGACCACGTCAACCAATTTTCCATCCATGCCCTGCTTCTTCGCCCTTTCTTTTGCTAGGGATTCAGCGAACTCGGCCACCAAATCTATGAGGACCTGACCATTGACAGAGGTGCGAGACATGTACTTGATGTCAAAAACCCCCTAGGATTGTACCCCATTTGGCGATTCTTCCCGTGAAGTCAGCACTTTGAAGTAATGATCGAAGTGGAAGTTGGGTTAAAACAACAACTGTGTGGGATTGGAAGTAGTGGGGGAGTTTACGTGTAGCATGTACCATTGCCAAAATGGCCTTCTCTAATAGTAGATAACGAACTTCTGCCTCGTGTAATGACTTGCTAACATAGTAAACTGGCATCTGCACCACCTTCAACTTGGATCAACACCAGACTCACGATGTGAGAAGCCACGGCAATGTAAGCAAACAAGACCTCGTCTACCTTAGGCCTGGACATGACAGGTGGCCGAGAAAGGTACTCTTTAAGCTGCTGAAAGGCTGAGGCACACTTCTCGGTTCACTCAAATCCCTTCCATTTATTCAACAATTGGAAGAAGGGTCTGCACCTGTCCATTGACCGAGAGATAAACCGATTTAGGGCAGCAGTCATCCCTGTTAGTTTCTAGACCTCTTTGGGATTCCGAGGTGGCTGCAGACTGTTTATTGCATTGACCTGATCAGGATTGACCTCAATTCCACGGTGGGTGACCATATAACCTAAAAACTTGCCTGATCCCACGCCAAATGAGCACTTGGAAGCATTAAGGCGTAGCTTGTGTTTCCTTAGTACTTCAAAAATATTCTCGAGGTCTCCCACATGCTCGGATACCACCTACTCTTTACCACCATATCGTCTATGTAGACCTCAATATTCTTGCTTAACTGTGGTTTAGACATCCTGGTCATCATACTCTGATAGGTAGAACCCACATTCTTCAAACCAAAATGCATTACCTTATAGTGGTAATTTCCTGTAGGGGTGACAAAAGTTGTCTTTTCTTGATCATCCAAAGCCAAAGTATTTGGTGGTATCTTTGAAAAACGTCTAGAAAGCTCATCCGATGATGGCCTATAGTGGCATCCACCAACTGATTTATTTGAGGCATAAGGAAAGGATCCTTGGGGCAAGCTTTGTTCAGGTCTGTGAAGTCTACACATACCTGTCACTTCCTATTCTTCTTTTTCACTACCATCGTATTGGCCAACCATTCAAGGTAGAATACTTCCTTAATAGCCCCTACCTGCTTAAACTTATTCACCTCCTCCTTGACAGCCTCAGAATGTTCTTTGGATGAGCGTCGGGGTGGCTGCTTCTTAGGGATGACAGACGGGTTGACATTTAAATGATGGCAAATGAGGTCTGAATCAACCTTAGGAGCTTCGTAAGCACTCCAGGCAAACACGTCAACGTTTCTCTTGAAGAACTCCACTAGTTCTTCCTTCTCTTGAGGAAGCAACTGAGTTCCGACCTGAAAAAACTTATTCGGATCATCACCTACAACAATCTTTTCCAAGTCTTCACATTTAGCTTCCTTGGCTACCCCTTCACGGATAACACCGGAGTCCTTGATTGCTATAAGCTCTTCCCAGCAGAGGCCGATGACTCCACTCCTGGCTGATGCACTATTGCAGAGATCAGGCACTGCCTTGCTACTGACTAGGTCCCAACTAGTTCCTCAATTCGGTCCCCAGACGGATATTTGACCTTCAAATGCAAAGTGGAGGAAATGGCTCCTAGAGCATGAAGCCAGGGTCTCACCACAATGGTCATGTAGGGAGAATAAGCATCCACTACAATAAAATCCACCTCAACTACTTCTCAATCTGCCTACACTGGCAGTCTAATCTGACCCTTCAAAGACGACCTTCCCATCAAAGCTTACCAAAGGTGAATCATAGGCTGCTAGATCTTCGGGCTTAAGGCCCAGTTTGTTGTACAAGTCGAGGTACATAATCTCTGCCCTACTGCCTTGATCCACCATCACCCTCTTAACATCATACCCTCCTATTCTAAGGGTGACCACCAAAGCATCATTATGTGGCTGGATGGTTCCAATCTTGTCTTCGTCTGAAAAACTCAGCGTTAGTCGGATCTCTACTCTAGCCCTCCTTGGCTCAAAATTAGAGTCCTCGGCTTGTAGCTAAGCCACAGACATCACCCTGGAAGGATGAGAACCAGTTCTCCTTGGCACGGCAAAGATGACATTAATTGTGCCCAAAGGAGGCCTTGAAGGAGCATTCCTTTGAGCCCCTGGCCTTGCTTGACCTCCTTGCCTGTTGGGCCGATACAAGAATTGCTGTAACCTTCTTTTTCTGACCAGTTGCTCTAGATGGTTCTATAGAGTTCTGCAGTCCTCAGTAGTATGCCCCCACTCTTGGTGATATTGGCAATGAAGGCTCTAATTGCGCCTCAAGGGGTCTCCACCCTTTTTTTTGGCCATTTGAAGTATGGCTCGTTCTTAATCTTCTCTAAGACTTGATGCACTGGTTCTTGAAACACAGTGTTAACCACCTAAGAAGCTATAGAACCAAACTGTTTGCCAAAATCCCTTCGGGGTTTGTTATTGTTATAGCAGTTCGACCTGGAATCTTTCTTCTCCTGATGGATAACCTTACCTTTCCCCTCGCCTTGCTGTCGGTCCTCTTCAACCCTCTTATACTTATCAATCTGATCCATGAGCTGGTGTACACTGGTAACAGGTTTCCCAGTTAAAGACTTCCTTAAGTCATGCTTAGCAGGTAGGCCGACCTTGAAAGTCCTAATGACTACGTCATCAAAGTTACCATCTATCTCATTGAACATCTCCAGTATCTGTCCGAATACGTTTTCAAGGTCTTCTGTTCTCTCATGAATAGGGACAACAAGGAATCTAAGGGCCGAGGAACCCTACTGCACGTGATAAAGCGGGATTCAAACGCCTGAGTGAGTTCTTTAAAGGAATCAATGGAACCTGCACCCAAACCATCAAACCACCTCATCACTACAGGCCCTAAGCTGGACAGAAATACCTTGCACATCAAGGCCTCATTCTTGGAGTGCACAACCATTCTCTGTTTGAAGTGGCTAATATGCTCCACAGGGTCTGTTTGACCGTTATACATGGTGAAAATGGGCTGAGTGAACCGTCGAGGAACTCTCCCTCCCTTAATCCTGCATGTGAAAGGTGATCTGAAAATTTGGTTGAGTGCTCTATTCATAGCATCATTTCCTAGGCCTCTCGAAGATGAATTTCTATTTCTGCGCTCATGATGGTAGTCTTCATCATACAAGAAAGACTCACTAGGAGGGGTCCTTGATCTGCGCCTATAGTTACCATCCTTTTCACCATCGGAAAAGAAGTCTGAATTGGAAGGAGCTAGCTTTCATTGTTCGTGGCGTAAACTTCTCTTCAAGTGATAAATCTCCAGCTGCATGGCTTTGGTATTTTTCTTATAAGAGAGGTGGCTACCACCCCAAGAATGGCTTCTACTAGTATGGTTAGTATGCACACTCCCCTTCCAGTCCCTTCTTTGTTTAAGATCACGAAAGTGATCTTGACACTGAAACCCCATAGATTCTATCTGGTTTGGACTCGAACCTACCATCGTTTGAACGTTAGACTCACTATAACACCAGTAATTTCCCACAGAAGGCGCCAATTGTAAGGACCAAATTTCAGCTCCTAACCCAAAAGGTGGATGAACTTAAGCCCAAAAGGCCCAAAATAATGAATTTCTAGAGAGTGGGTTGGAAAACTAGGCCTTAATGAATTAGAAAATAAGAAAAATAGACTTAGATTGCAAGAGAATGAAGATTGACTAGTTTAATGTTAAGAAAACTGTTCTCGACACAGTCCGAGGAGATTAGTCATTGTATATTGATTCTTAAATTAGTTTACAAGTTTAGCTCTTGATTGTTACAGTGTTTTTCTTTCTCTTTTCTGATCCTTTTTTTCTCAAGGGTCTTTTACATTATATACCTCCCTTTAAATGATCTTGGCCCTTCATTTGTTGATCATCCAGACCACTACCTGAGTGTTTGTCCCATCAGACACCCTTTCTGACCCTTTGTGAGTTGGGGTAGCCAAGGCAGCACTGCTCAGGGGTCTTCTCCACATAAATGCGGCCAAAAAGTTAACTGTAAAGCATTCAATGTGGTGGCAGCAGCTTTTCCTTAAATATTTCCTAGCTCTCATTCTTCCAATATGTTCTAGTGCAGGTCTTTATCAATAGAACCTCTTGGAACATCACCCTGGATGATAGGAGGCACATCTTGATTCTTCATTGCGTTTAGCCGAGGGGATATTCCTCATCGGACAACCTCTCCTAGCCTCTACAGTCATAGTTTACTCGTGAAGTTTGAAGTATTACGTCTTCCTTGTTGTTGATCTATTCTCGGACCATTGAGCCTCCTCGAACAAGGCCCATGGCCCAAGATACACTTGGGCCTGCATCCCCATAATAGGTATTCCGCTTAAAAGAATTGACGTCATTTTACTATAAAAACATAAAATATACTTTTTAGAAAAAAAAATCATGTAAATTATTACCTATATTACTACAAAATAATTATAAACTAATCATGAAGTGATTAATGTAATTGCAATAAATAAATTTATAAATTATCTTTCTATATCAGTAACACATCTAACCTTTCTTTTGTTATTTCTATGTATGATTATGAAAATAAAATAGAGAGGGGGTGGGGAAGAAGTCACAACTCACTTTCGTAGGACGGTAGTCTTAAAGGCAGCAAAATGAACATCTTTTGAATAAAATTGAAAAAGAAAATTTGTTAGCCCTTTAAGAAAAAACTACCACCTAAGAAATTAAAATTAATTTTGTGAGAAATTTGACGTATATAATTGGACTGTTAAAAACTAAATGAAAAACACATATAATATGAAATATATCGAAAGCTCGACTTGGTTACAGTGTATGATGTAAAGGCCGAAACGAGTACACCAAACGTGGAGTTGATTACAATGTCACCAACAATTACAAAGCAGGACAGTTTTTTGCTGCATGTAATGAGAAATTTTTTTTTTTAAGGAAATGTAATGAAAATTCCTAAAAGCACTAGTTAGCACTAAATCCTTTTGAATTAATCAAGACTGATAGAGCTATCATAAAGAAGTATTCTAATAAAACAAAATTCAACATTCATTTATTCATGACTTGGTCTCCATAATAAGTGTGTACATAGTATAGTAAAACATATATATATAAACTCACTCACACACAAATTGGAAGTAAATAAGGTGCGATGGTCACTCCACAAGTATAAGTGCTTGTGGGGTGTGGGGGGCAAGAGTCGGGGTTCAAGTCTCCAGGAGGGAGCTTCACACACATATACACTTAGATTAGGCTAGAGTAGAATTCTATCTTGTATCCAAAAAAAAATAAAATAAAAAATATTTAAAAAGATATTTTACCCTAAACAACAAGTTTGAAATTAGTATGAACCAATAGAAGAACAATAAATAAAAATAAAGAGAATTCACATGATAAGTAATTCTAATTTAAGAGAAAGTTCAAGCAACCTAAGGTAACATAATTTATCAAAGTATTTTTGGAACACTGCATGCTTATTTTATTCAATTCTCAACCAAAAAAAAAAAAACTATTAAGATAATGGTTCATCAAATTTATACAAGGAAATTTGTTTCAATTGCTCAATGGATATAAGTAATTTAAAAATATTTCAAATATAAAACATTTGTTTAATTATTGTTATTGTTATTTTTATGTTTAAGCAAAGTTAGCCGACCTGATCTGAAGGATGAACTGACTCGAACCTGACCTATTGAAATGTTGGTTCAGTCTGGGTCAACCTATAGCCAACTACTTTTAGAAGATAGGAATTTTTAAATCTTTTTTAAATAGGTAATGTGCAATTTTGAATGTTCTCTCTTAGTAAAAAGGGATATGCAATCAGGTTTTTTTTTTTTTTTTTTTTTTTTTTTTAATTTGGATCTCTTAAAATATTTTTTGCATGTACTTTAAAAAAAAATTAAAAACACTAAAGTGAAAAACATATTCCTAAAGTTTGGAAATCTTTGGATTTTACACCCTAAAATTTCAAAATTTGAATTTTACTGATGAGAATGCAAATTGTCATATTTTTCTCTCCTAATGTTTAGTCTTTTATACTTATTTGGTGCCTAAATGTACTCATTATTCTTATATTTTGATTTAGGATGCAAATGGAGGCATTAAGTGCAAAACGTAGCTAATTGGGCGATTTTGGACAGTTTTGACATCGCTTCGTAATCTGGGCACAACTCTCTCATCAGAGCTCCGATTGAGATGATTCAAGATGCTATGGAACGCCAAGAAAAAGCTCTACAACTTTCATGTTTTGAGTTTTGAGAGATACTCATTGCATCAAGGTCGAAATCAGGCTTGAATTTGCTGCACCTGCACTGCTGACATTCTGGAATGTTCCTTTGCTTGAAATTCTAATACTTGATGCGGTTTATTTTCAAAAGCTTCCAAATCTGGTGCATGAAAATTCCAGCTAAAAAACACTAATTTCCTAGTTATATTAGGACTTTGTTTTATTTTTAATATTTTCCTTAATTAGTTAGATTTGGATATTATTATTTAGAATATTTTTAGGAGATTTTGTAGGATTGGGAAATGGGGAATTAACGTGTAAAAGAGGGGAGGAAAAATCAGACTTCACACACGCCTCTCTCTCCCCTCTGCTCTAACTTCTCCTTTGAGTTTTCATCATGGCCTTACTTAGCTAAACTTTTATACTTGGCCGAAGGAAACTGAAGCCTCAGAATCAATAAAACTGTGAGATCTAATTTGTTTTTATTGTTCAATTTATGCTTTATATATCGGATGTTCTTTTGTGCCTATTTTCATGATTGTCTCGTTAATTACTAGGAGACCTACTAGTTTATTATTCGTTGCAATCTACTGCGAGGTTAGATATCAAATCTGTAATTATTTGATCTCTCTAATTTGTGTAGCAACCAAGATTTAATGATTTGCTGCGTCAGGATTATTAGATCTTAGGAAGAACGCTCGACTAAATTAAATGCAACCACTTGTGCTTGTGTTGTTTAGCTTCATCGATCTCTCAAATTCTTAAGGCTGCTGCTAGATTAAACCTTTAGTGCTTGTCTTGGGTTGTTTAGTAGTTAGGGTTAATTAGATCGCTTGTTTTCTAATTAACTACACTAAGGAGAAATAGGAAAATAGTTCCAACGGTGAATATTCAAAGTGTGAATTGATATATGCTTGCAACGATGATCAGTTATAATATTCTGATGGTGGATGTTGACTTAACCCAATGAAGTTATATTTTGTTTGCATCAACAATCCATTCGTTCGTATTTTTTTGTTTAAATGTCACATAAATTTACTACATGTGTTTAAGTGACATTATTTTATTGGACAAACTAAACACACGTCGTAAGCTTATGTGTCACTTAAATTTTTGTTGTAAAATTGGGAGCGTTGTGAAATTGGTTAAAATTTTTGTTCAATGGATATAAGTAATTTAAAAATATAAAAATATAAAAATTTGCTTAATTATTGTTATTGTTATTTTTATGTTTAAGCAAAGTTAGCCAACTTGATCCGAAGGATGAACTGAAATGTTGGTTCTTGACCCAACTACTTTTGGAAGATGGGAATTTTTAAATCTTTTTTAAATAGGTAATGTGCAGTTTTGAATGTTCTCTCTTAGTGGAAAGAGATATGCAATCATTTTTTTTTCGTTTAAATGTCACATAAATTTACCACATGTGTTTAAGTGACATTATTTTATTGGACACACTAAACACATGTCGTAAGCTTACGTGGCACTTAAATTTTTGTTCTACTTAGAAAGACTCATCAGGTGCTTCAATTATAAAATGGGTCCTATGAGTGGACTATTTAACTACAATCAAAAGAATTTCCATTGCATGTTACATGTTATTTACTTGGCAAATTATATTATGTTTCGGGTGTATACACTTAACTTTCTCATGACATGTGAGACCCACTTTCATGTGTTGTAAAAGAGCTAGGTGTATACACCCGAAACATGATATAACCTCTCATTTACTTGAACTAATATTGCAGAATTAGAGGACATTTTCCCTAAATTGTTAGACTATTTGGACAAAAATGCTACATTTGTGGAATTGTAACCAAATTAACCTCCAATTGAGAAAGAAAGAAAGTGAAGGGTGCATGATAAGGAGAGTGAGATTACAATAGTGACTAATTCAATTGGCATATGATAAAATGAGTTTGGTTTACCTCTAGTACTCTTTTAATGGAAATTTTTTATTCTGAGAAACTGTCACATCATCTACTAATTAAATAAAAGGTGGAGATTGAAACCCATTACTACTTGCCATTGTGTATTTAAAACAAAATGAAACCTCAAGTTAAAAAGGTACTGAAGGCAAGTCAAATCTCGATAAAATAATAAGTATAATGACACAAAAAGTTTAAAAAATATTTTTTCCATAGCCATTGACACATAATAAAAGCTCGTTTTCACTGAGTTTATTTAAGCTATAAAAAAAGGTGGTGAAAATTTTTGAATCCAACATTCCCTTTTCCTTATCAAATGGTATTTTAGGGTTTGTTTGGAATTGTGATTTCATGGTGATTTTTAATGAACACACACAAAAATTTCAATCGTTTGGCTTTGCATTTTTTAAGAAAACTTTGTTTTTAAACTATAGTTTTGAAAATTTTGTCAACTTTAACTGCGTTTTCAGAAAACACATTTTCAAAGTACAGCTTTTAAAATCGCTATTTTTTCAAAATGCACGTTTTAAACCGTTATCCCAAACAGACTAGTTTGGAAAAGGCTACTCGTTTCTAAGCAATCTTTGTAGCCAAACTGGACAGTCTCTCGATCTCTTCATACTATAACTTTATACACAATCAACTTCTACCTATCAAACCCAAAGTAGGAAGTGCATTGGCCAATGCTCACTTTTATATGCAAAGTACAAAACGCATTTACAGTGCTCAAGATTTATGTAGGAAATCTTCTCTTGTTCAACGGAACACGTTTGTAGTGATCACAAATTTTATCCGCAAAGTAAGAAAAGCATTTGCAGTGCTCAACTCAAGTTCATCGTAAGAACACTTCTGCGACCAACAAGATAACTTCTCCTTTTGATACCATTGTTGGCCTAATGATACTTCCATCCTTATAAATCTAGGTGGAGTCAGTGAGTTCAGCTCAAAATATAGTTTTTCCTCCCAAAAGAATAGGTGAATGATGAGAACTGATTAAAGGTTTCAAAAATGTAATTTTACTAAAAAATCTATACTAAATCACTATATAATACGTGGTACACTGTCCGCATATATTTAATAGAAAGGCAATACCAGTCACTCACATGTCACAGCACACAACATGCATATAGGCATACACAACAGAGCCGTTTATTTTCTCGTAAGGTATTTCATTTGAAACTTAGTTTAGAGGCTTTCTCCAACTATACATACAAGTAGGCATTAAAAGGTGCTTTTGCAATACAAGACCAAAACGCATTCATGTAACTCTGACAATGCAATAAACCTTTTTTAACAATAAAATTCAGAACAGCCAGGACAAAATTGTACATACACAACCCATTTAATGCCAAACCTAATGAAACTAGGCATGTCAAGTCAAGACTCACTTGGAAGGGCATTGAAGAAGTGATAAACTTCATCTTCATCAACGACTCCAACCTCTGTCGAGCAAGCTGAGCAGCTTACTTTCTTCAATGTTTCACCACCAACAGAACTTGCTTCCCTCCTGCTCTTTCCTTTTATCGGTTTTGGACCATTTTGCTTCAAGACTTGATCACTATCAATCTTGCAGTTTATAACAAAAATTGCCCTGTACTGGGTGACATATTTTTCGTGCCTACAAAACCCAATCAAGCTCTAAAAAATATATTTTTTTTTTGACATAGTCTCAAATTTTTAGGCAATAATATTATTGAAATCAACAAAGTCTACAGGTAAGAAATGAATATAATAAGGTTACTGAAGTCAAAATGTGGATTCAAAAGACAACTCCATGAATACATTATAGCTACAAATTCCAATTAAGAGGAATGATTAAATGTCAAGAAATGCATTTGATACACCATCTCTCTATGAACAAATTATTGCTACTATTACCAATTCAGATATCAGAGGAATGCTTATATGGCACAGATGCTTTTGATGCCTACCAATTACCTCTTCCAGACCCCAAAAAGTGAGATTTTTGTGTACTAAGTACAACGTATTTTTTTTATATCTTTGACAACATAATTTGGTTTTCAAAAAGTTCCTTGAGGTCACACGAAACAACCTCAACAACAACCAACCCCACCCTATCACCATGACACTGTCCCACTGCAGGTGCCAAAACCAAAATTTACAAACACCAAAAGATTATCAACACAATTGCCACATTTACTTTACTACCACGGGGTCCACTATCACAGCCACAGTGCCATCAACATTGTTGTTGCCATTATTTCCACCTCCATCACAGTATCAACTCACCACCATCACTAACCAACATTGTTTTAACATAACAAGGAAACGGCCTGTACAATGGACCTTTAACCATGGATACAGAAAGCAATAGACAATAAATAAAATAAAATAAAAGACAGAAAAAATCAATAACACAAAATTTACCAATATACAGACCAATGCATATACCTTTGGCACTCCAGACAGAGAGTTGTAAAACAAGCCGGGCAACTAAGTACAGCATCAGAGGTGTGACCTTTTCTTCTCTTTTGAACCCACAATTCATCTTTATCATCAAGTTTAGGATCATAGAACTCTGGTTTTACAGAGTAGTCTATTTCATCATCATCAGAAACTGCAATACACAAAAAATTAAATTGAATAGGTTGTTATTTTCATCCATTTTGACTTATTGTTAATATGCTATTCTGACAATTTAACCCTATTTTTTTGTAAGGAGAATGAGAGGGGTAGATGAAGCTCGTATAGCGGTATAGATTGTAAGCCCCAAGCCCACTTTGCTATCCTGACAATTTAACTAAATCTTCAAACACCATGCCAACAATTATGTGTGTGTGTGTGCGTGCGTGTGTGTGTATGAAATCTAAACAATAAACTATTGAATGTACAGCTTTTGGAAGTTCCATTTCCAAGTTCTAACACCTTAGGTGCTGATGCCTAAGTTTTTTTGCTTGGTGCTAATTCTTAGGATTTATCTTTTATTTTCTCTTGATTGCTATGCATTAATTTTGGAATCAGAGCAAAACAGTTCCAATTTCAACCAAAAAAAATTTTAAAAATCCCTTATTTTCCTTTTCCACCCATCACAGAACCATCTGTCAAAACCCAAATTACTGTGCTCAGCCACCCTGCCACCATCAGCCAAAAAAAAAAACTTTGTCGTGTTTCCCATCAAACCACAGTAACCCATCTGCCTGAGAATCAAGTCGTACAACAGCCAAAACCATCACACCACCATCGCCAAAAAAGGCTCAAATCTTTTAAATTTAAAATTAAAATATATATATATATATATATATATATATATGAAGGCCCAGACCACAACCCATGAAGCACAGGTTGGACTTTCAGCAGCAAATTAAACAATCCAGGTTCTTTTAAATTCTTTACTGAAGCTATTTATTTTTAGAGAACCATGGTAGTAGACTAGTAGCCCCAGCCACCTATTTTTTATGGTTATAAAGATCAAGACTCAAGTATTTTCCAACTTTGGGTATTTGAAGTGGATCAATTCTTTATAAAAGTGGGTTTATCAAATGCGAAAGAAAAGGTTAAGTTTGCCAAAACAAGAGTTGCTGGTAGTGCTTTAGAGTATTGGAATCATTATGAGAGCCTTCACTTTAGATACCAATGGTCTCAAATTACTTGGAAAGAAGGTCTTTGTATTGAATATTTCCCACAATATTTTCACAAGGATCTACAACAACCTTCTCATGGCAATTTACAAGATTAAAGAACAAGTATGAGGCAGTGCTACAATGCTCACCTCACTCATGAAGTATCTGACACATGCCAAGACTTAGCAAATCTAATGAGAACTATTGAAGATTTGGCTACACAAATGAAACTTGTTCAAGACTTGGCTACTCAAATGAAGGGAAATCAAGTACCACCAGAGCCTGATGTTGACAAAGAAGTAGAAACCTCTATCCTTGAAGAATCATCCATGGTGCATGAAGACTACAGTTTGATGAAGTCAAAAGGGTTGATACTCCAATTCCACAAATTCAGTTTGTGATTCTAGAAGAATTTCATGAGGTGGATACAAGGTTTAGCTATTTTCAATCTAGGAAGCACGGACATGGATATGGGTACGGATACGGACACGGGTACGACATGGTGACAAGGACAATTTCTGAAAAATTATAACATAAAATGACCAATACAACACCGGTATAACACAGATACTACATGGGTATGACACCTTAAATGAAGTGTTCGTGCTTTAGTTTTCAATGCTCCCAAAGACTACAACAAGTGTTATTTGCCAGAGTTTTCATCCTTCAACACTTTAAAACTTGAGGTAACCAAGGGAGTATGATGTAGGAGCAAAACCAAATATATTTTAGAATTTATATTTTCATTTTTTTTATTTATCTCATAGGAAATTGGATGATTGTAGACTTTTATTCGAATAGGGATTAGTTTTTGATTTCAGTTAGGATTAGTTTTCATTAGTTGTTATCTATTATCAATTTATTTCCTAGAAGCTCTAGCTCTATATAAGAGCCTAGTTTATTTGTATTTTGAAAATAGAGTATTGATTGATGAAATTCAGATTGGAGATTTTCCAATTGTTGGGTGATGATTCCTAACACCTTAGGTGATGATGCCTAAGGTTTTTTGCTTGGTTTTGATTCCAAGCGACCCCTAGATGTTAATTCTTAGGGTTTAACTTTTAATTTTCTTGTTCTTTTATTTTCTCTTGATTGTCCTACATCAAAAGTATTTTTCATAACCAATGCGAGGCCCTTTCCTCCTTAGTATCACCAACAACTTCTCCTTCAAACCAGTCATACAGGAGTTCATCATCACATGGGTCCTCACAGCCTTCAATCATCAAAGTCTGCCATGGGTCATCATTTCTGTCTTGCATTCAGATGCCTTGTGGCTTGACTCACCACATTCATATAATTTTAATGCTAATACAGGTTGTCTTCATAGGTGCTTTGGCGTTGTTACTTTAAGGAGCCATGCTAGCAGCATTAGGTGTGCAATCTTGGAAGGTTGACATTTAGTTTCATTGAGGTCTATCCAAGCCACCACTTGGTAGAATCCCTCTGTATAGTCATTCACACAACCAAGAACTATTCCCTCAACTTCTGCTTCAATTTCCCCTAATATTGAATTATTCTTTTATGAGTTTCACCTCTTCTTGATCTATGAATCTGCAACTTCTCCCACCAAGCGCTTGCTCTTCCTCTGAGCTTCACAGTCACCAGCTTAACCTTCTTGGCTTCTAAAATTCAAAGACCCTCTCAACATTTTTTTTTTTTTTTAATAAGCAAAGTTACATTAACAAAGACTAAAAGGGCGCCACCCAAGTACACAAAAGGAAACTCCAAATTAAATGCTAAAAGTAGTATGCTGATTAATAAAAGCAGGCAAACCAGTAAAGGAAAACCAAATAGAAGCATTTATCCACTCAAACAAAACTTGAGGTACAAAAGCTTCAATTCATGAATAGATTTCTTGCTACCCTCAAAAGTCCAAGCATTCCTCTCCCAGCAGACCCCACATGTGGTAATGGGGGATCATGCTCCAAATCACAACATTAGGACACCTGATGAACTTTCCTTTCAAACTCATCAAGAGCTCCACAACACCTTTGGCATTACCCAATGCACCCCAAACAATGAAGAAACCATGTTCCAAAGCTCTCTAGCCACCCTGCTATGCAGAACTACATAATCAATAGTTTCCTCATCCCTCTTGCACATGCAACACCTATCTAGAACAACAAATCTCCACCTCCTGAAGTTGTCTATAGTGAGAAGTTTCCCCAAAGTTGTTGTTCAAAGGAAAAAAATGCTACCTTTCTTAGAACTTTAGGCTTCCAAGGAAACTTAGGTAACTCCACCTTAATGCTTGACTCCCACTTTGGTTCTTCCCTTGCAGGCATATAACCTTCTCTCATAGGAACATAACCTTCTCCTGCTAGCATGTATTCATCTCTTGCAGGTACATGTCTACCTCTTGAAACACAACCAAAGGAATTTTCAAAGTTGTTCATAGCATCTTCACTCTTGACAAGTAGTTGATACTTGATACCTTTCAATGAACTTAGTTAAGGATGCAATCTAGCTCCTCAACATCTCCATCTCAGTCTCTTGTGTTTGTTGTTGCTCTTGCCAGGGCTCTTGGTCTTAGGCAATCAGATTCACCATGTTAGTCACAAGATGCACTAGAACCCTTCTATGCTTTTACTTCTTTACCTTATCTACAGGAACCATCTTTGCAAAACTATCACAAACTCTTGTTTCACTCAAGCAAGGGTTTTGGATTTGTGTTTGGTTTGCAAGGTGTCCAGGGGCTGGGGCAAGGCAGAAATATTGGTTCTTGGTGTTCTAAATTGCAAACCTTTGCTCTGATACTGAAGTAATGTGTTTAGGACGCAATATGAAAACAATGACAGAAATGGGGACGCTGTTAAGTGGCTGCTTTGTAACCACATCTTGGAAATTCTTGACAAGACTTGACTAATCTTTAACTAAATCATTCTTAGCCAGGCTTCTTGAATGTGTCAATTATTGTTCAAAAGAATACAAAAGCTGGTATATTGGGTGCATGCAAGTGCTTAAATTCACTGCTTCACTTGGACCGACTTTTTAATAGTACAGTTCCGGAGAACAGAAGCCATCTAGTGTTCTTTCACTAGTAGACTCTGATTAAAAATCATGGCCTATTGTCTTGTCAACAAACCTAAATACTACTGGGATGAAGTGGTTGACTGGGGATTGCAAAACCTCAAACCGTGTCAAAGTTGTGTTTTGCAAACTGAGCTGGGGGGCCTTTGATATTTCATATATGGTTGCAATGGAATGCAATGATTCACTTGAGTCAGATTCAAACTGAAGAGCAAATTATACAAGCTGTAAAGTGGGAAGTTAGTGCTATGATAAAATATAAATGGGACTTCAGGAACTTACTTATCAATCAATAGGGCCCTCTATTGTAAATGCAGGATTCCTCTGTCTTTGTTCAAAGACTGATGATGGCTTAGTTGTTTGGGTCTATGTTGAGGGAGTTAGAGGGTGTAATTGCTCTGGTTTGTGTCCTGAGGTTGGTTTGGTAGAACGTGTTAGTACTATCAGAGTTAGTTCATTTGGTCCATGTGGAGGGAGTTAGAGTTGGTCTGTTGTAATTGCTTTGATCTATTTTCGAGTTTGAATTTGGTAGCATACTAGCATGTGTTTGTAATCACTTTGTTGATCTCAATGAAAGTTTTTACTGAGTTATAAAAAAAAGAAAATGTTATGTCATGTCATGTCCATTGTAGAAAATCAACCTGTTGTAGGTCTACCCAAAAGACACATATCATGTAAATCAATGTTTGTGTTCCTCAACATGTAGTTGGAAGGGTTGAAAGCAAGATATCAAAGAATATCCAATAATACAACTGTCTTAATGTTCTATAGAGAAGAATCGTACACCTTCCTACACTGAAACATAATTACTTGCCCCCAAAAAATCCCAAATTGCAAGAGGCTGGCCCAGTTAAGTTCGTCCATTGATATTAATGTCAAGAACAGATCATTTTTTCGAAAGAGAAATAAATATATTCCTAGATAGTGTTAGCAACTTTATCATCTAGTATAATACAAATGTACAAAGAGAAGAGGAGAGAAAAGAGTACATATTAGTAAATGTGCATATATTACTTCTCATCATCTTTCTATGTACATAGAAATTGACATAAATTTATTGCTTTTCCAGGTCCACCATATCAAGTAAATAAATCCCATATAGAATTAGAAATCAATATTAAGCTCATTCCATTAAATGCTATATACCAAGAGTAAAATACCCAGCAAATAACTCTTAAGATTCCAATAATCACAAGTTTTAAGAAAATAACATGGAAAACAAAAGGAGAACACAAAATTAAAGGTGGGTTCAGTTTAGTTTTAGGAAAAGAAAAGAAACTAAAGTTATAATCACAGACACATGCATGCATTATGCATCCCCTCGATTTCAAAAGCCCGAAGAAAGCAAACACTAAATTTCATGTGTGTGTGTGTGTTGGAATAACAAGGATGAAGATGAATACCTGTTTGCTGAGAGTTGGTCGGTGAATCCGCCATGTTTCCTTTGCTGCCATCTACTTCCATATTTCTCTCTCTCTCATAGACATGGACGAGTCGCAAGTACTAGCTGCTTGTTTTTTATATTTATATTCAATGGGCGTTTTGCTTTCCAGTAAAACCGGCTAGGCCTAGATACTGAGTAGGTTCAACCCGGCCTTCAAACTTTACTGGACGAAAATTATTTTTGGAGACAGGGAGTGAGTTTTGGCAAAAATACACTAACTTTCCTTAAAAAAATAAAAATAAAAATTTACATTGGTCCTCAAAATTTGAATTATTAATTTTAGTTTGATAACTTTGCTTAAAAATCATTTTAGTCCTTTAAATTTGAAATTTGGGTCATTTTAGTCTATTAATTTTGTCCAAAATTCATTTAGTCCTTTAAGGACTTGCTTAATTTGATAACTTTGCCCAAAAATCACAGCCAATTTAAAAGACTAAAATGAATTTTGGGCAAAAATATCATGCTAAAACGACCAACTTCAAACTTAAAAGAATAAAATGATTTTTGGGCGACATTAAGTGTCATTAAGTGAGTCATTTCCTAAAAGAAATACAAGAAAAAAGGTAATAACTAGTGCACACTATTACACACACAAACATGCTCACAGCCAATTTAAAAGATTAAAATGAATTTTGGGCAAAAGTATCACATTAAAATTAGGGGTGTCCACCCAACCTGAAAACTCGATTCGCCAGCCTGGACCTGAACCAACAACTCCGATGGTTGGTGGCAAGTCCCCAACCTTAAAATCCGACACCTTTGAGTCGGTTGGCAGGTTTCCTCCCCCAAGACTCGACCCACCTGACCCAACTATAAAACCAACAACATTCAGCAATATTTGAAGGTTTTCCAACAAAAATTTACAAAAACCGACAATATTTGAAATTTTCTGACAAAGATTTACTTGAAATCCACCCGATTCGGCAAGATCTCCGTTGGATCTAGAGAGATATCATCGGATCAGGTGAGATCTTCAACAGATGTGGTGGAGATCTTATCAGATTTGACAAGATCTCAACAAATCCAATGAGGACTTGCTAGATCTAACGAAGATCTAGGCTGGATTCAAGCAGTTTCTACTATTGCTTAACCTTGCTCTACGAATACCAGTTTGGACTGACCTGACCACCATCTGATAGTTATTCAACCAATTCGAACCGATTGCCTCGTCGGTCAGTGATGAGTCTAAAAATCCACAACCTAGGTCAGTCAGGTTAGTTGCAGGTTAGGCATAAAGCCAACCCATACCAACCCATAATTAAAATGGCTAACTTTGAACTTAAAATATTAAAATGATTTTTGGGCAATGTTACGACATTAAGTATGGCATTTTAAGTAACAGTTTTCAGTTTTTAAATAACATTACATGTATTTTCACACGCTTTTTTACCAACACGTATTTCCAAAAAATACAAACAACGTTATTAGAATAACGTTACCAAACAGATAATTGTCATTAAGTGCTTCATTTTCTAAAAAGAAAACAACAAATGGTAATAAGTGCACACACTATTGCGTGATTGAGTGTATTTTGTGTGGAACAATGTTAGTAAAATAAACACTCTTAAAAACTAAAAATAAAAGTTAACGGATATTTTAAGTGCATAGATTTAAGAACTTTCCTAAATTTCTTCATTTTAAATGCATTAAAGGTGTGTCAAAAAAAAGAATAAACAGACAAAAACAATTCCGTTCCACCGGCATATTCCTATTTCCTAATGGATCCACGTCCGTCCCCAGCCATAGATAAGCTTAGGGATGGCAATTTTGCCCCGCCCCGCTTGACCCGCCCCTCCCCGCTTCACCCCGTGCGGGTTTTCCCCACCCCGCGAAGGTGGTGGGGCAGGGATGGGGCGAGATTTTAGACCCGCACCACGGGGCGGGGCGGGGATGGGTTTACACTTTTTAGACCCACCCCGCCCCATCCCCGCCCTGCCCCGTATTAATAAGGGTTAAAAGGTAATTTTTTCATACCCTAAAACTCTACTATTTAAAAAAAATATCATCATCTTATTTTATTTAAGTGGAGATTCTTTTTGAAGAACTAGGCAATTTTTATTTTGTTATGTATTAGGAGTTTGGATTATTTTATTGTGTCATACTATGAGATTTTTGTTGTGATATTATCTTGTTAAATATTTAGATAATATTATTTAGTATTTGCTAAAAATTAGTTTGATTTGATAGAATAAATTTATTTATAATTTCAAGTATATTTTTATTATTGAAACATGTCATTTTATTTGAAAAAATGGTAATAGTTGTAGGGAAAATTAACAAGAAATAAAGTTTTACGGTGTAGGGCGGGGCTTCGCGGGGCCTTAAGGGGCGGGGATGGGGCAATAAATTTTCTCCGTCATACGGGGCGGGGCGGGATTGGGGTAAGAAAAATCCATGCGGGGTGGGGGCGAAGATCCCATCCTTCGGCCCCGCCCCGCCCCATTGCCATCCCTAGATAAGCTCAACATTTGTTGCAAATGTGGCACGACCTCATTAGGCTGCCCAATTATCAATTACGTGTGAAACATATTCCAATTCCCACGTACAGGAAATTCCAATTTCCAACAGCCAATAACAGCCAGTTCAAAGATTTTCACTCCTAAAATATTTGCAACAAACAAACATACACACACAAACACAACACAACACACACCAGCTTTCCTTTTCCCCCATACTTCTGAGCTTCCGAGGTTTTGTTCATCTTCAAACCCCCCAAGAATAATAAAAAAATAATAATCCAAATTTCTTTAAATCAGAAAACCCTATTTTCCCAAATCTCAGATTTTGGTCACAGAAAAAAAAGAAAAGAAAAGAAAGCTCCTTTATCCTTTGATTCTCTTTGTTTGTGCATTTTTTTTTACAAGTATGGGGGACATGAAAGACAAGGTCAAAGGGTTCATGAAAAAAGTCAACAATCCCTTCTCATCTTCATCTTCATCTTCCGGTAAATTCAAGGGCCAAGGTAGAGTCTTGGGATCTTCTTCTTCTTCTTCAGGACCCACTAATCCAATTCTCCCTCGCCCTTCTCCCCAAATTCAAAACCCATCTCCACAGCCTCGGAAAGAACCCAATTTTGTGACTTCAAATTCCAAACCCAAGCCTTTACCTCAGAAAGCACCCATTTCTGATCACAAAGATAGCTCGGATTTGACGAATGATTCGACCCCAAATCGCAAACCTGCAAATGGGTTTGATCCATTTGACTCAATGATCACTTCTGGGAAGAGATCACAAAATGGGTATTCACTAAATGTGTATGAATGTCCGATTTGTGGGCAGTCTTATAGGTCTGAAGAAGAGGTGTCTGCACATGTGGATACTTGTGTCAATAACTCGGTTGAAGCTAATGGTGGTGGTGGTGGTGGTGGTTCGGATTTGGCCGATAATGGGGCGGAGTCTAGGAGTGAATTGGAGTGTCGCGTTGGTGCTTTTGTGTCCGGGAAGCCATCGGAGGGATCGATCGAGGTTGTTCTTAAGCTGTTGAGGAATATTGTGAGGGAACCGGAGAATGCCAAGTTTAGGAGGATTCGGATGAGTAATCCGAAGATAAGGGAAGCCATTGGTGAGGTTGCAGGAGGGGTTGAGTTGTTGGAGTTTGTAGGTTTTGAATTGAAAGAAGAGGATGGAGAGATGTGGGCTGTCATGGAGGTCCCTACAGAGGAACAGATTAGTTTAATTAATCGTGCAACCGGGTTATTGGGACCGCAAAAGGTTGAGGAGCCACAAAAGAAAGAAGATTTGCAGTCTGCAGCTTCAGCTATTGTGGAAAAACAGATTGAACCAAAGAAGGTCGACAGGCAGGTGTGTTGTTAGCGTAACTCATTTGGTTATTCTAATTACTTGCATAATATATTTGTAGAATTATGTGCATATTCACATTTTATGATCATTTACTTCAAACATATTGTAATATTCTGTCAGGTTTATATATTTATAGTCTGATAGGGTTGTAGGATTTGGGAATGGATTAATTAGAATAGTAGAAGTATGGGAATACAATTTTTAAAAGGTTGAAATAATTCACAGTCTATGGCCCTGAAACATGAAGAGGTTTGGTTAGAAGAACAGAGGCAAGAATTCCACTTTTAGCTTAGGTGACCTTTGATCTGCCTAATTGGTGGAGGAAGTAAGCTTCATTTCGAATGCACCATGGAAGTAAAGTAAATTTGAATTTGAATCTGGTACACATTTCAGGACATGTTGACATTGGTGTGCAAGTAGATTTACAGTCTGTGTATAGTGCAGAATCTGCAGTTGGCTTAGAGGCATTCTCTGCAACTGCCTCAGTAAGCGAGCTACAGATATGAGAGGGACTAGTGTACTGAGCCCACTCGACAGGCAAAAAATGAACAGTCTTTGATTTTGTTTCAGCCAAAGTAGTCTGTTCTGAGCTTGAATTATCTCAGGGCACAATGCTATCTTTTTATCCTCCAATTTCCAGCCATTTAGGCAACATCTGGAAGCCATGATACAAGCTTAATATATATTAACTAAAAAGTTTATGATCATATCAAGGTTTGGTTCAACAACAACAACCACAAAGCCTTAGTACCAAATTTTTGGAGTCGCCGATGGATCTTCAGCAGATTATTTAGGGCCAACCACCTGTATTCTTTTCCTTCATTTTATTCAATCTAAAGCCTCACTATGCAACCTAATTTTATTTTGGTTCCTAATGAAAGATTGAAAGTTAATCGATTCCCTATATGTGATAAGGAAGCTTTAGTAGCATATCATATGCAATGTTGTAATGACTCTATTCATTAGGGATAGTATTTTATACGACCAATACAGGTTTGAGCATTAGATTCCATTTCATTTTTTTGGATCTACTCTACCCAGCTTCGGTTCAAGGCAATGGAGAGGACAAGCTATGCTTAAAAGTGTCAAAGTGTCTTCTAGGAAAGGATTCAAGTTGAAATCGTATTTTAAAGCTTTAGCACCTAAGGAAATGGGCATGTTTCCTTGAAAAAGTATTTGGAAAACTAAGATTCCACCACGAGTTGATTTCTTCACTTGGACTGCATTGTTGGGGAGAATCTTGACAGTGGATAATTTGAGGAAATGAAACATCACTTTGGTGAGTAGATGCTGCTTGTGTAAAAGGGACGAGGAGACGATTGATCAATTGCTTCTACTCTATTCGTTTGTTAGAGAGTTGTGGGACATGGTTTTTGCCCTCTTTGGAGTTCAATGGGTTATGCCTAGTGGAGTTTTTGATTTACTAGATTGTTAGCAAGATCATTTTGGGTGACATCGTAGCAGTGAGGTTTGGAAGGCTATTTTGCATTGTTTGATGTGGTGTATTTGGAGGGAGAGGACTTTGTGACACTTGGAGGGGTGTGACAAACAATTTTAGATCTGAAACAACGGCTTCTTAGGACTGTTTGATTGGGTGACAGCTACAGGACTTTTCTCATTTTCAAACTTACTCAATTTTATTGATCTTTGTAGCTTTTGTGCTTGATTGCTGTAACTGAGTACATTTCCTATGTACTTGGTGCTCTTATCATCAATAAATTTATTACTTATCCCAAAAAAAAAAAAAAAAACTAATTGGGTCCCTAAAATTTAATAGGTTAGACTAATTCCAACATAATTTATAAAATAACTATGGGAACACGATCAAATTATTACTGATGAAATAAAGGGATAGCATAAATTCATTTAATACTGCAGTCGAAACTTTACTGGTTATAAGCTTTGTATTTTATTTTTTGATATTGAGCCCCAAATTCTCTCTTGTCGTTGGTTCAAGACCCACTGTGTACCAATAAATAAGAAATAAAAAATAAATACCTAATGTTGTGGTCAAAGTTAATATAGCCAAAAAAAAAAAAAAACTAGATCCCTAGCTTTTGTAAATTATATTCTCAATGGTTGTTTCTATTTGTTAAAACTTATGATTTTGCTTTCAAAACATACTATAATATGGATATTTTCCATGCTATCCACTGATATTGTGTTTGCCACATGAAGGTGGAGTTATTTGAATCATGGTTCCATATGAGATCAACTCATAACCTTATACTCCATCTCTTACTTATGGGAGGAGGAGTTGCCATTTGGTCCAAAGAATATAAGCCCAAAACTGCTATATCGTACATCTTTTCATTTTATCTTCTATAAAATTGAAATTTCTTTCACCAAAATAAGTGGCCCCTTGAAGGTAAAGTAAACTTTAGCCCAATCTGTGGTTATATAACAGTTCAAAGGAGTCTTTCATCGAAAGTTGTTAGATTTACCATTTTATTCTTATCAAGACCTACACACACACACACATCACACACACACACACTTGCTTAAAGAAGACCACCATGTTATTGAATTTGTATCTGTTAATTATTATAGCTGATAAACCCGTTTTAAAAATTATTAAAAAAAAAAAAAAAAAAAAAAACTGTGCATAGTTGTCGAATGTTATTAACATAGAGTACTATCTTTGTTTTGTACTAACACTTCTTCGTATTGTTTTTTTTAGACTAGTTTCCCATTAATGTTATATCTGATATTTAATGGAAGTGTTCATTCATTCATTTTTTTGTGTTTTCTAACATGTGTGTCTCATCCATTTTTACCAATTAACTTCTGCTGGTTTTTAGGTCCGGGTATTCTTTTCTGTCCCTGAAAGTGTAGCAGCAAAAATTGAGCTACCGGATTCTTTCTATAACCTCTCATTGGAAGAGATCAAAAGAGAAGCTGATATGAGGAAGAAAAAGATGGCAGAATCTCAGCTCTTGATCCCAAAGTCATTCAAGGAAAAGCAGGCAAAAGCTGCTAGGAGGCGGTACAAAAAAACTGTTATCCGGATTCAGTTTCCTGACGGAGTGGTGCTCCAAGGTATCTTCAATCCTTGGGAGCGAACCAGCTCTCTCTATGAGGTTAGTCCTTTCTGCTACTTGTTTGATGTTGTAATTTTTCCATTTCTTTTTGGTTCTGTAATTGCAATGTAGACAGTGACTTAGTACCAAATTGTACTTACTGTAGGATCAGTCCCTCATTTGGTAACTGGAATTAATTGCTACACCTATTCAGATGAGTTCTAAATGAGAAACTTGGTTTTGTAATTCCTAGTCCATGTGTTATACTCCAGCTTCCACTTACTTGTTTGGCATGTAAATTTTCTTTTTGGAGTATTTTTGTGATAAGACTGACAAATGACAACCCTTAGCATGCTGGATGCTGGGTGGAAATATGGCTGTCCCGCTGGCAATGTCCCACCCTATTTTTTTGGGGTTGGACTTTGGCCCCAAGGGTGATGTGGCATTGTACCAATATTAAGTTCATATTTGTCCAATTCAGCCACAGCTAAAGTCTTTTTGGCTTAAATCTGAACACAAATTACTTATTCACAAACAGTTTGAAGATTCTAAGGCACAATGTATGGTTATATTGTCTTAACTCGTCCTTAAAGTTAAAATTTTTTACTTGTTTCAGATTATCAATATAATTTATATTTCTGCTTGGAAAGAAATATGTTTATGAATGTGTGTCTGTCTGCATAGATGCGTATTTTTGAGCATTGTGGTCTACATTAGGTTTGCTGATTGATTTGGACTTTGTTTAGCACTGAGGACCTTATATTTGTGAATAGTTTCCTGTCTTTTCTGAAAAAAAAAATGAGGATAAATAATCAACTATGGTGTCTCTGATTCTGAATGAATGTTATGAACTTCAGTTTATATTGAGGTTGTCAATTCAGCTCTTTCCTTTCTTTTCTTTTTTTGGATAAATCAGTTTGTTGGCTCAGCACTAAAAGAACCCAACTTGGAGTTTGAGCTGTTACATCCTGTAGTCGTGAAACGAAGAGTGATCCCTCATTTTCCAGCCGCAGGAGAGACTGCCACAACACTAGAGGATGAGGACTTGGTGCCCTCAGCTCTTATCAAGTTCAGACCTATTGAAACAGATTCAGTAGTTTTCACCGGCCTATGCAATGACCTGCTTGAAATTTGTGAACCACTTGTGAATGATTCAGCAGTTCCAAAATAAGCTTCAATACATTTGGTATTTTCACTGGGTCCATATAAAAATTTAAAGTCAGCTCCTCAGTATCCCTGAATCATGTTGTACTTTTCAGCCAAATTGTACTCTCTCTCTCTCTCTCTCTTTCTCTCTCTACAAGCATAAATGGATCTACCTTTTTCAGTATCTCTTTCATGTTGTACTTTTCAGCCAAATTGAATTCTCTCTCTTTATACAAGGTTAAACGGATCCTACCTTTCATGAAGTGCTTCTTGCTGTTCTTGAAATGTCCTTAACCAGAGCTCTTGAAAGCATTTCTGATCATATGAGGATTGTACGATAAAATTCATTTGTACAGTAAAGTGTATTAAAGGTCAGTTTAAATTGTTTTGGACTTATTAAGAACAGGTTTTTATTTTTACTTCTTTCAATTAGTATAAATTTTATGCTATCTAATTCTTGCAGACCTGCCATGTGTGGGTTGTTAAAGATGTTGCACTCTGCAAGCCCGTTGAAATGAGGATGATTTTGTAGTGAGTTGTAACTACAACAGCCTTCTCCTTGGCTATAATTTTCTTTTCTTTTCTTTTTTGATACAAGATAGAAATTTTACTTTATCCTAATTTAAATATATATATGTGTGTGATGCTCCTTTCTGGAGACTTGAATCCTGACCCTTGTCCCCCTCACATTCCACAAGTATTTATACTTATAGAATGACTATCACGCCAAAGTTTTTATTTTGGCTATAATTTTCTAGTTTTCTTCTGAATTCTTTTTCTCCTGAGTCAAATGTAATCTAATTCAACCTGATTTAGGTTACTATTTATTGCTATTGCCCCTCAAAACTGCCCAAAAAATTGATGCTCTTATCTATCATATTATCCCTTGGCATATGATTTTGTGAACGCCACTAATGTTTACTATCATTTTTTTTAATATAATTTTATGAGAATAGAGGGTATGTTCTGTTTGTTTGGGTCCAACTATTTTTTGCTAGCTTTTAGTTTTTAGTTTTTATATACAACTTTCTAAAGTCACCTTTTTTTTCTTCAAAGTACAAGTATATTTTAACGTATTTTCAGCAATAAGCAATCACCAAAAAACTAAATAAGTTAATGTCAAACGCACACACGCACATGTACACCGGTTGTGTACCCAAAATTCTCCTAACCAATGTTTGCCATTTTTTTGTAATCAAATCAAAAGTGAAACTCTTACTGTCAATACCCAAAAAAGTTTATACCAAGTGGTTTTTGCTTCAATTTTTGCATTCTCCTAACCAATGTATGCCATTTTTTTGTAATGAAATCAAAAGTGAAACTCTTACCGTCAAGACCCAAAAAAGTTTATACCAAGTGGTTTTTGCTTCAATTTTTGCATTTCATGTCCTGCAGTTGACTTCCAGTTTGCTTATACAGTTTAAGGTAAAATCTTCGTAGAGTAATATATACCGTCATGATGAATATCTGGTTTGAGGCAAGATCTTAACTGTGAAACTCTAAACTGCAGTTAGGGGGAAGTTCTTTCATGGTAGTTTATACCATCACTAGAGTTCTCTTCCGTTTTGTCTACATTTCAAGCATTCAATACCTGTGAACTTTGTCAAGTCCTCCAAAGTCCAAACCAACCGGTTAAAATAGAGCTCAAGGACGTGAAGGGTGTAGCACAATTTTTTGTGAACTCTATTCTTGTTGTACGAGTCGTGGAACTTCACTTGGGAGAGTTTAGAGATAAATTAGAGTGCCAATGAGTTATGGCTCAACCAATAATTCCTACTTCCATAATAATTGATTATTTAGTTAGAAGGTGAAATCGTGGATTCAAGATCCATTGGTGTGAGTGTAACTTATCAATAAAAATAAAACCCTCTTAAGAGTACTCTGTTGTTCATTCCAATCCAATCCGCTTATTCTTAAAAGAAATCGTTTAAGAAGGGGAAAAAAATAGAGCAGTAATCTAAGAAAGTAAACAAACATACACAAAGCTTGAGGGATTTAGGTGGACCTTTAAAAATAAAATAAAATCACGGTCTCAAGAACAAAGATGTCTTTTTATAAAAAATTGAATACAATTTGGTCGAACAAAGATTTCATATAATTCCTCCCCAACAAAGGCTATATAAATAAAGAAGTCGAAGGAATGATGATTGCGGTGTCCACATTGAAAATTAGGTTTTTATTTATTTTTTTAATTTTTTTTTAATTTTTATTTTTTTTAAGTGCATGTACGTAATGTCATTATTTAAAATTTCATTTCATCTACTTTTAAATAATGGGCAAAATTTTCTCAACTGTATATTTTTTGGAGAAAATTCGGTGGCTAGCACGCATTTGAAGTTATTTAGTAAGTTAGTCTGTTTTTCGAAAATCGAGTTTGTGAAACTCGAGTTCCAACCCAAAATTGAGTTTCTCAAACTCGATTTACGCCTGACTTTGATTTAAAAAAACAAAAAAAAAAGAGATAGCACTCGAGTTTAGTAAACTTGAGTTCCATGCTTTAAAAAAAAAAAAAATCCAAATGGAACATGAGTGTAGGAATCACGAGTTTTGTTATTTTTTTTTTAAATGGAACTCGAGTTTACTAAACTCAAGTTCCACCTTCTTCTTCTTCATTTTTTTTTTTTTTAAGATCAGGCGTAAATCGAGTTTGAGAAACTCGATTTTGGGTTGGAACTCAAGTTTCACAAACTTGATTTTCAAAAAACAGTCTAACTTACTAAATAACTTCAAATGCGTGCTGTCTATCTAATATTTTTCTGAAAAAATGCTATTGAGCAAATTTTGCCTAATGGATGTGACCACACCTATATCTTTTGATTCATGAAAAAATAAAAAAATTCACAGTGAAATTATTCCCTATCTTTTAAAAATAAAGTATTTTTTTTTTCTTAAGGTGCAATTGTTTATATTTTTTTTAAATCTAATAAATTAATAAAAAAGAAGCTTCCCAAAAGAGTATTTGACGCATTATCCATTCCTCCTTTTTGTCTTGGGAACATGTGTCCCAATAGAATTCCTTGGTCAAGAAAAGAGGAAACAACAGGCATCTCGAGCACTCTTCCATGAAGATTTACAATGTCTGTTATGATAGTGGAATCATGAGAGGATAAGAGAAGGAGAGCCCTCGTGTTGGCAATGGTGCGTCCTCTCACCATGATGAATGATGATGTGGGATATGGTGAGCCATCAGTGACCCCATTTGAGCATGGTTCTATCAAGGATGTTGGCATATTGGGCCAATATCCTTCGACTTAAGTTAAGCCCAATGATGAACCCTAATAGTGCTCAGGTGATAACTCCTTTACTATAGCTAGCCTAGCCTTTTGGTTGGTTGTCAACTTTTTTTTGATGAAGGTTGGTTGTCAACTTGGCATTCATATTCATGAAAAAGTACATCAAATGTATTGGTATAATAAGATCTCTCTCACATTGGATGGACTGCACAAATGTGAGATCCTAAGTCCTAAGGGCCCCTCTCCTATGAGATGGACCCCTTAAATGTGGCTCTTAAGAAAAAAGCTGCATATACCTAGTATATACCAAATACCTCTCGATAAGGGAAGTCTTCATGTATCTACTTCTTTTTCTTTTTCTATTTCTTTTTTTAACCGATGGTGAGGTTTTTTTCTTGGAATTATGGGGAGTTGAAAATGGTTAGCTCTTTTAATACGTGTTGGTCCACCTCGATGCATGGTAGAGGGGAATACATGCACTCAATGCATATAATATCTCCTCTTATTTGCGATAATACTTTTTAATAATGACGGAACTACCTTAGGGTTGAGGGCTCCCCCCACCCTTCCCCTAGCCTTTGGAAAAAAAATTCCCTAGTATATATAATAACACAAAAAAAATTAACTTTTGGCTCTAAAATTTATATACTTGGCCCCCCACATCCAAAAAATTTACAAGCCAACCCATGAAATCCCAAAAATGGATAACAAGAAAAATATTTTTTTTTTTAAATGCAAATATCCGGATAGCAAGAAATTTTTTTGGATAAATCATAAATTTGCTCTAAGAAAAAATAATAACAAATCAATTACTATGCTAGCAAAACAAATCACAAAAACCTGATAACCTTTACCCAATTTCTTCCTCTCATTTGAGAGCTCTATACCCCTCTCAAATGACTCCACCCCCATAGCCATAGAGACAACTCCTATGATGTTGATTGTTTCATCCACACATGCTAGTTTGTGTCACCAACAGCTTGGATCAATTGGTGTCTTTAACCCAACCCATGAAAATTTTATTTATTTTTTGAATGATAGAATTTTATTGATTTTTAATGTTTTATTAACTTTGGGACACTCTTGGCATGCATGCATAAATGGTAATACATGTGTGAAACAACAATAATCTATTATTTTGTGCCTTATCTAAATGCCACCAAAGCATGTGTGATTAGTCTATTGGTAATAAACTTTGTGCCTTAATTAGCTAAATTAATGTATGATGGATAAAGCTTTATTATTTATTTAGTTAAAGAGTCAAAGTTACCATCCGTTATCATGTGATTGTTTAATAGACCTCTTTTTTAAAGCTGTTTTTTCAATAATTGTCTCACCCCTTTTATCATTGAATATTAATGCACGATATTTATTAACCATTATTTTAATTGTTTTATTAATATAATGCCTGACATGGATTTGAACTTTAAACTATAGTTTTTTGTTTTTTGTTTTTTGTTTTTTTAAGAATCTTTTAACCATAAGTGTATATATATATATATATATATATATCATTATGAAGTTATCGGTTATAGAATTATATGAAAAGAATAAATAAATGTTTTCAATTTATAACGTGGATAGGATAAAGAATCGGTCTAACCTTAATCAAACGTTGAAAACTCTTGATTGTAAAATCCTATTATTGATTTTAAAAAAGAAAAAAGAAAAAAGAAAAAAATACAAATAATTAAAAAATTAATGCTAATAATGCATCATTGTCAACTTTTAGTATTGATATTCCAATTTTTTAAAACCTTTGAACAAAAAACTTCGGCCCCACTAAATTTGAATCCTGGCACCGTCCTTGCTTCTTACCCCATTATTTGTGCATGTGAAGGAGCATGTTTGTCAACTTTGTTAACATGTTCCATGGCTTGTACCTTTTGTTTTTTCTTGCTCAACAGCTCGTGGCTTGTACCTTTTGGTTGCTATATTTTACACTTTGATATTGTCAACAAAGAACTTAAATTATCAGCCACGGTTCTACCTCTCTCTCAACAAAAAATATATATTTATCAGCCACTGGATAATTCTAGAGCTTCACAATTTCTTTAATTTTTTTACATTTATTGACTTACATTTATTTTTATAGTAAAGGAAATAAGAGAAGGTCAAAATCTAAATTAACAATATTACTAAGTTAATTGGTAAATCATTTTTCTTTTTAGTCACGTGTCTTATAATGACACACAATTACAAGAATGTTTGAACTTTTTTTTTTTTGAGAAAGAAGAATGTTTGAACTTGAGAACATGATACTGAATTGCTTGCCAAGCAACCATGAAACCAATGTAAAATTTGTCCCATGAAGGAGGATGTGTCACATGGCAAATCTTTATAGGATCTTATGACTCTTATCCAAAAACACATGCATACCCATGCAAAAGGAGGCAATACTTTCCATGTGAATTAAAAAAAAAAAAAAAATTAAAGAAATTCATCACGTGATTGAGATAAGGTCCAATGGCATTTGTGTAAACGGTGAATAATTTCTTAGTTAAGTAACCTTACTCTACTAATCTTATTAGAATCCAAGCGAATTAGCGAATTATTGTGCAAGAACGTGAAGTGTTGCTGTGTTGGTCTCTAAAAAGTAATAATCGTGCGAGCATCAATTAAAGAGTAAATGCTCATACCTTATCTTTGGCCAAGTGAAATGACAGATCGAGCTTGAAATTACAGTATCATAATAAAGATGCAAACTGATATTCCTATCCATACTTTAGTTTGTACCAAAGTAGTTGCGTGAAGTTAATGGAAAAACTGAAAAAGTCAGTGGCATCTATCTACCATTCTCCCCTAGCTCCCTCATATATCTCATCATGTGATTTAATTATGAGGGTCCAGTTCCTTGGGATAAAATCCCTAAGAAAAATATCAATACAAACTGATCATATTAATTGTTACGTACCCAAGTATCTGTAATTTACTAATTTGTTTATTATTATTATTATTATTATTATTATTATTATTTTGTGTGTTTACCACTCCAAATCACTCAATTCAAAAATTTTCCAGTTGGATTTTTTGGGTCTCACCCTCGTTTGGCAGTGTTGAACTTAATATTGATGGAGGTTTAAATTTAAGGTAACCCTAATCTTTATATAGTTGTATTGTAGAATTATGGGCATTCAGAGTAGGTCTAATGCTAGCTAGGGATATAAGTTTTTCCAATATTATTCTTGAAACCGACTCTTTCCTAGCATATAAGTTTGTTACTACCCAATCTATTCAATTCCGCCCATTAAACTATTTTGCTTTTGGAGAAAAATTACTTTTCCCTCTATGTTTAGGGTAGTTTATGATTCCCTCCTTTATCTTTGAAACTAATTAATTTCTCCCTCTATATTTGGGAAATTTCAACTACCTTAAATGATCTATTAATTTTCCAATTAAATCCAACAGAATCACAATTATTACAAATGCAATCCAAGAATATAACAATATAATCCTCAACTTTTTCTTTTTCATGTGGTATACAATTAATAATTTCTTCCAACAATTCCATTAAATTTAACTGAAGAAGTTATAAATTGGAGAGTATTTGCTTATTTACCAAACATAAATAGTGAAATTGGTTAGTTTCAAAGATAATGGGGTTAATTATAAACACTAAACATAAAGAAGGAGGGGGAGTGCTTTTCCCCCTTTGCTTTTTGATTGCAAGAGATTGCTTTCTAGGATTTGACAAGTCTATGTGAAGGCTCAACCTGCAAAGGGGAGCACAACTCATGTAGCTTTGGTCCGAACTTTGAGCACTTCACTAGAACTGTCTCTTGCCACCACTACTAGGGCAGCTAAATCATCAGTGACAACTGCATCCACATTAAGTTTGACTATGCATGTAGGAGAGGGTTGCCAAGGTTCAGGTTCTTCAACTCTATTCAATACCTTAGTCTTCTCGTTGGCAATAACCAAGGCATATTCCTTGTCCATGCTATCTATGATGTTGGTGATGACTATAATATCCACCTGCCTGTTATTATACATGCACTGGTTTATTGGCACTAAGTGGCCAACTTTTGTGCCCCTTTATATCTACTTGCATTGTCTAGAATATCTATATTTTTACTACCTTTAAAACACCTCTACCAACTAGATAAATGTTGTCTTGTTTAATCAAGTCTTTTGAACTATCTTTTTCTTTTTATATTTGCTCTTTTCATAATGCTACTTCTGCATTAAAAAAGTGCATAAAAATTATAACCACGCACCCAAAGTTGAGAAAAAAGAATGAAAAAGAAACTTCTAAAAATAGGGAAGGAAAATATATACAAAAAAAAACTTCAAGAGCAGGATCTTCGAAAATGAAGGAGAAAACAACAAATAAAAGTTTTTTTTTTTTTTTTTCTCGAAAGTTAATATTAATATAAATATAATCCTTTTGAAATGATCTAGATTCTAGAAACAAGCTTGCCTCGTGGTGGGATTTTACCGGTGGTATATCAAGTACCAACCCTCACTCTTATTTTACTGGTGGTATGATCACAACACATGTGCCAAAAGAAAAGTGCTAGTTCAAAATAAATTAAAATTTTCTCTTTTCCCAATTTTCCCATGTGCTGTCAGACACCTTATTACAAAATTATATTATTAAAGTGGTTTTTATTGTTTTTATACTTTCTTTTATATATATATATATATATTATATCTTATTCTTAAAATAAATAAATAAATAAATAAATAAGGCTAGAACGGTAGAACCTGCCCAGATAGAATGTCCTGGGATAAACCACAACCACTGCACAGGACAATGCACCAAAGGACACTATCTTATTAAATGTTCACATGGGAAAAAAAGTGTACCCGCTTCTTTCTACATGTGTAGAAAATGTACTCAGAAAATAATTGTAGAAGCCGTACTCAATTTTATGTCCAATATTTAATTCGGTCACACGTATATTAATTGCGTACTTTTTTTTCTTTTTTTTTTTTGTAAATAGTATTAATTGCATTCTTTTAGATGCTACTAGAGCAATATATATAGATGTATAATTTACTCTAATTTTATTTAAGCGTATGAAACTTCTTTCTAGAAACTTGAATCTTTATTCTTTTGTTCTTATCTTACAAGAACTTATACATGTAAAATGACCATCATGTCATTGGTGTGCAATGGTAGTTCTAATTAATTATTATATTAACAAAAGAAAATATATTTACTTATACTAATTAACCAAATCTTCTAACGTAGTTGTTTTTAGTTAGTTCAACTAGTAAAATTTTTTATTTAACAATAAGAGATTTAGGATTTAAACCTCGCTTTTACTAAAAACCAATTGATGTCTTGACCTAATGATAAAGACCAATCATCATGGAATAGACTCTAAAAATTGAAATATTTTCTTTTATATATATATCTTCTAACGTAAATCAGTCACCAGTTTAATTGATGTAAAAATTGGGGACCAATCAACAAACCCGCTATGATGATATATCTAACAATGACGTGCGCAGCATGAATTCCGAAACAGAATACACTATACGATAGAAAAAACGAGATTTAATGAAAAAATAAAACAACGAGTTTGACTTTCTACTGTTTTTCTTTATGTAAACCGATCCAGTTGGCTAATTCTATTATATTATGATAATAATTTAGAAATATGGGCTCTGATATTGGTACAATGTTGTATGAACAAGTGGCTAACAGCAATTCAGCATCTCTAATTTTGAACATTTTTGGTTAACTTTTCTCACTTTCAGACATTAAAATATATAACATTGGCGAATTTGAATGCAGACCTACAGCAAACTATGCTCAAGAATTCTTAATTCAGTACAAACTAATTACCAACCAACAAAGTATTGCTTCTCAAAAAAAAAAAAAAAAGAAAAAGTATTGCCATTCCTTTCAACCAAAAAAAAAAAAAAATGTATTGCCATTAATTGATTAATACTGTACGGCTTATTATCAATTGAAAATTAGATGTTTAGATCCTATATACGGCTTATTATCATTTTTTCTTAATTTTCCAATTAATAATCCAAGACTCAAACAATTACATGAACAACCACATACTTGAGATGAGAAATTATTTATGAAGTGAAACGCTGAGTCCCTGCCCAGCTTTTCAAATCAACCATGAAAAACTTGTGATACGAGCTAACGTATAAGACTTCCAATACAAGTACTCAGACACTATATTGAGCTCTACATTTCGCTTGAAGATTTCTTTCCATTTTGTGGTTTCATAAAGCACCCCATACACTTAATGGGTGATCTTAATGTTTGGGTGAAAATCTTCTCTCAAAAATGATCATTTGAAGAGACTTGGAAGACAAAGAATGAGTTCAGTGGGTTTTTCTTTGTATTTCAATAGTCGTAGACTCCTCTAAAGATTAGGGTTGTCATAGGTTTTTATATGATGAGTAGGGTTTTGGCTAGAGATAGTCACAAAACCAACTCTTGAAGCAAATCTTGGAATTTCTATAACAATGTTTCGGTTGATCAGGAGTCTTTGCCTGGATTTCGTACAGCCGAGATTGAACTCACACGATTGGGACTTTAGTTTCACACAACCCAATTTGTCTTTCTTGCACAGTGAACAAAAGCTTCAACTAAGCTTTCATTACCATTTTGTACATTACAATCAAAACCCAATAATTATAAATATATTTATCATACAATTAGTCAACATCTAAAAATCTTATTATCCTAACAACATCTCCTAACTAGTCTTTTGTCAAAACTCCTCATATTATCAAACTCCACCGTATGAAAGAATGTGACAATACTTTTGGAGTATTGAATATTATAATATATTGATAAGGGTATTTTTGGCAAAGAAGTTGAGGCCCATAAACAAACAAAGCCTATGAAGGCTGATGGTACCCATGGAACCGTCGGCCTCGTAGAAACTGACAAAGTCCTCAAACAACGGTAATGCTGATGGTGTAGTCATAAAGCCAACGGGCGCGTCTCCCCCACAAACCGACAGAGGATCCCTGAGCAACGAGGAGTCCTAAACCAACGGGGAGGAAAGCCGACGGGTCCTACATGGCTTTACTTGATCCACACACATACTCATATATGGAAACACCTTGTGTATCATGCACAAAGACCTTATAGCATGATTTTCCCATCCCAAAAGGGATAGTATCCCTAAGATCTTGGGAAACATTAACTCCACCTTCTCCCCATAAGGAAAAACCCCCTATTCTCGAGATCTCATGCTCTCCCCCCACCACTATATAAGTGTCAATTCCCATTTTTTCTCAGATACGCAGAAAATCCCTAACTCTCTCACTATAGAGTTCTTAGAAATCTCTCATTTAGTAACTAGACCTTCAGAAGGTCTTTTGCAGGTACCACGCCGGTGCTTTCTGTTTGGTGTTTGTGTTCTTATTCTGTAGGTACCTATTAGCGTAATTTAGATCCAATAACTCACTGACGATTTCGTACATCATCATATATAATCACTTTTCCTAAACTTTCATTCATTAAGAAACTACAAGAATTAATCGATTAGAAATGATTGATGCATTCTCTTCGCACTAACATCTCAAGGGAATATTTGTTTATTCTATTTATTATCTAAAATCAATATGTTCACCATCATTTCAAATTAAAAAAAATAGGTGGAGTGAAGTTGAGTTTAATATACCAATTTGTTTAATTAAGATAAGTCAATTTCACAAAAGAACTTAAAAAATTTGTCCAAGACTATTAAAAATTGTAAAATATATTTTACTTTATAAAAATGCATTTTTAAAGGAGATGCCAAACACTACCTAATCTTACAGGTTCTCTTAACCGAATGTGAATCCCAAGAGAATCAAGTAGTCGGTCAACTTTGGACCACAGGAGAGAAAAGAGCAAAAAGAATTATGTCTATGAGAATCAAATCTTTATATAATTCTAAGTGACCGTAGCACATGGTTTTGTTTAATAAAGTAATATTTAGTGCCCATCGGTTATAATATTAAAACATGGAGCTTCAAAAGAAAATTAGTGATATTTTATATTAAAAACAGATGGTAATCCACATCTGTAAATTGTAATATACTAATACTATTATGGAATATATGCAAGATTAGTTTTTTTTTTTTTTTTTTTAATGAGTGCAAGATTAGTTAATTAAGGAAAAAAACATATGGTTCCTCGAAAAGAAAAAAAAAAAAAAAAAAAACATATGTGCCCAAGCATATACTAAATTAAGCTGCAACCGCAAAAGGACTTTCATTAGTATTACCTGGCCAAAAAAAAAAAAAAAACTGCAAGCCTATCATCAAGCAGCCACCAAAGGAAACCATCTGGATGCCACCCGACCCGAGCACCTTAAAACAAACTTTGACGGTGTTGTTTTTGAGGAATTGGGAGCAGCAGGTATTGGAGTTGTGGTTCGAAACTCCTCCGGCGAAGTGCTGGTAGCTATGTCCAATCCCTCTGCCATTGACCATAGTTGCTCTGGAAACATTAGCAGCTCGACAGGCAGTAAGTTTTCTTCAAGCACTTGACTTGCACAACTCGATCTTTGAAGGAGACTGAGAGGAATCAATCTTGGTGATTAAAACCAGTCTTTTCATCATCCTTTTGTGGGTCATTTGATTAAAGACACTATGTCTTCAGTTAATTCTTTACAATTTTTTTCTCTCTCATACGCGTTGGCAAGGCAATACTTTGGCACACGCTCTAGTCCGGAGAGCAAGAAGTTCTTTTCCTGTTTTAACATGGAGGAATTCTATCCCTTCCGACATTTATAAATTTTAGGCAAAAGTGCAAAACTGACCCTCTAACTTTCATTGTTTTTCATTTCAGTCCTTTAACTTTCAGTTTTATCAATTTAGTTTTCTAACTTTCAATTTTTGTTAATTCAAGATTCCGTTACAACTCAGTTAGTGCTGTCGTTAGATATGCTTGAAACAACACTGTTTTGCTCCTTTATATATATATATATATATATATAATTCGGAATTAAAAGAAAACAAGAAAAATATGAAAAAAAAAAAATTAAGGGAACGACATCGTCACAGCCAACACGAAGAAGTCATTGTCAAGATCGACTACAGAGATTCCTCGGAAATGAAAGCCTCTGAAACTGGCGGAAAGATTTGGAGAGAGAATAGTTACGAGTATTGGAAAGGCCAAGACAAGTTGGGTTTTGATTTCGTGCGATGCGGCAACGACGGTGGTAGCAACGGCGACAGTGGCCAGAATAGTAATACTGTGGCGGAGGAGGAGAAAGATCCACCATCCAAATTGATCAAGCAGTTCTTGCACAAGCAAAAGGCTTCGGGCAAGATGTCGTTGGATATGGATTTGGAAATGGACGAGCTCCGCGACGAAAATGACAGGAAATTACCTCTCATTTTCGAGTCCCCCCTTAAAGCGACACCCCCGAGGGGAGCTCCAGGTGTCGTTTCAAGAAACCGAATCTTCAACCCCCACCCCCAACAAAAACAACAGCGACTCAGTATGACGCTGTTTTAGCAGCGACGACAACAATAACAACAACAACAACGACGATGACGACGACGACGACAACAACAACAACAACAACAACAACAATGACATGGTGACATGGACGTCAAACGCATTAGTTTAGAGGAAATTGAGCTTGTCGAGAGCGAAAACTCAGTCGAGATTGATGGACCCACCGCCTGCTGAAATGGAAAAGCGGTCGGGTCGGGTGCCCAGGTCGGGTCAAGTCTAATCTGGGATGTTGCAAAAAATGGACAACGAAGACGACGACCCGTTTTTGGAAGATGATATGCTGAACGAGTTCAAAGGTGGGAATGTAAATGCATGGACTATTTTGCAATTACATGGACTATTTTGATTTAGGGGAAAGGTGCCCAAGTCGGGTCAAGTCCGATCCTTAATTTTTCTTTTTCTTTTTTGTAGATTTTTCTTATTTTCTTTTAATTTCAAATTTATATATATATATATATATATATATATAAAGGAGCAAAATGGCATCGTTTCAAGCATATCTAACGACAACACTAACTGAGTTGTAATGAAGCCTTAAGTTGACAAAAATTGAAAGTTAAAGGACTGAAATGAAAAACAGTGAAAGTTAGAGGGTTAGTTTTGCATTTTTGCCTAATTTTATGTTTCCAATGAGCAAAAAAATAGCATGGCTTGCTCTCTTGGCCGGTTTCTCAAAAAAAAAAAAAAAAAGTGACCAAACCCAAATATTTATATATATTTGAATAATTTCCATGAATATATATATATATATATATATTTATTATAGGGTCACAATTTGTGGCCCAAGCCCAAAATGTATGGAGTCTTGGCCCAATGAGCCCAATACAATAAATTTGTAAATAATGGGTCAAAGAACTAGGTCCTAATGAGTTGGACAACGGCTAGTATTGAATTGCATGACGATCAAACACAAATAAAGGATGCTGATATCAAGAGACTTTCAATCCGAGGAGGTTAAACTTGTATATAATAATCACTCATGGATATCAGAATGATTTAGATTGCTATAATATTTTTTCTCTTTCTTTTCTGATCCCTTTTTCATGGAGGTTCTTTCACATTATATAGCTCCTTTTGGGTCATCTTGATTCTACACTTGTTGATTATCTGAGTCTGTACTTGAGTGTTCGTCCCATCAGACACCCCTTTCAACCTTCTGTGGGTTGTGATAGCCAAGACAGTATTGTTCAGAGGTCTTCTCCACATAAATGCGGCCAGAAAAGTAGTTGCAATGCATTTAATGTAGTGGTAGTAGCTTTTCCTTAGATATTTTGAGTTTTCTTCTTTCTCGTATGTTCATGAGGCACATTCCTATCGCTAGAGCCTTTTGGAGGGTTACTCTAATTGCTAGAGTACATACTTGAGCTACATTCGTCGTATTCGAGGAGGTATTCCTCCTCGGATCATCTTCCATTCATTCCTTACTTATGAGACTTTAACTGGGAATCCCTTAACAACTATTTGCCCCTTCTTGGACTTGTCAATGTCCCGGATGAAGCCCAAAACCCAATATATGATCTTGGGCCCTTACCCCTACAATAACCCCTCAAAATTCCAGTTTTTCCCTCTTATCCTAGGAGGAAAAGTGGGGTTTTTATTTTTAAGGGATAAGACCCACTAATTCTTTGATTCACATGTGTGGGAATGTGGTTTTACGCGCCTCATAATTGTCACTGATGCTTCGTAGCCCACGAGGTGTCATTAATTACTCTAGGCGGCTTTATGTCTGCCCGCATTGGTGAGGCGTTAATCCAACGGTTGACATTTTTCCTAGAATTTTGAGCGAGGTTATTCCTACTTACTCTCTCCCTCTATATAAAGCCTCGAGGGAAATCATTTTCCTCATTTCTTCAAAAACCTTCAAGTGCTCCAGAGAACTCTAGCACCTCGTCTCATAAAACACTCTGAATTCCCGAGTCTCCATAGCTATTTCTTGTAAGAAGTCTTCGCGAATCTTTCTAAAAGTTTCAGACATTCAGCATACGTGTTCCCGTAAGTCTTTCATTTCTTTATATTCTTCTTTTTTCTTCTTGGCCTTCTTCCTCGGCCTTTTTCTTTTTAGAAACCTTTTTTTGCATCATTTCTGGTCACTTAGATGGGTAGGTTCAAGAACCTAGTAGATTCGCCGGCCGGTATAGAGGGTTTTAGGGCCAGATACCATATCCCACAAGGAGTAGGTTTAAAATATTGTCCTTGGGATCGGATACTCACTAATAGAGAGACGGGTCAAGTTGTCATTCCCATGATTGCTTTCATAGAGGGAGGAATGACGCTTCCCATAGGTAGGATAACTAGGGATTATTTGCTTAACCACAGATTGACCCCCTACCAGTGCGCCGCCAATATGTTTAGAGTATTAGGGTGCGTAGATGCTCTAAACGACCAGATGAACCTCGGCCTCACATGGCACGACGTTGCTCATTTGTACGAGTGCCACTCCCTTTCCGGGGGATATTACCTCAAATTTCGGTCTGACGAGGTGAGGTTGATATCTTGCTTTCCTAAGTCCAACAAAGGCTTGAAGGATGATTATCTGGTCATTTCCGAGGAATGGCATGACGGTCTTCACTGCCCAGTTAGGGTAAGAACACCAGGTGGGGTACTCTAGGATTAGGTCCCTTAGCCGGGATCTTAGTCTTCGGAGTTTTCCCTTTACTTGCTTTTAGTTATTTGTTTTATTGGATTAACCACAATTTCCCTTTCGGATGTTTTGCAGATAAAGATCACGTCACCCTGAAGATCAGTCTGGTTAACGTTCAAGCTCTTAAATACCTCCTAAGGTTGGAGATTTTCGTGAGTGAAGACAGACAGTTGCGGGCCGCTTATTTGATTTTGGACTACGAGCCGCTGTCTTGCATCTTCTAGGATGTAGGCCAGGAAATAAGGGCCGGGAGTCTCAGATTGGCTTGGATTGACGTCTCCAAGCCGAGATTTTTAGCTTCGAAAGACCTTCCACCCATTCAGCCGCCCGTTCAGCGTGTTCTTCAAGGGGTAGCTACTCCAAGAGGAGAGATAGATTCTATTCACTCATCCCTAGCTGAGATTGATCAATTTTGCTTTAACGAGGAAGGTGAAGTGCCGACAAGGCCAGTAGAGCTCTCAGATTTTGACGTTGATCTTGACCGATTCTTTGCGGCACATTCTCTGAGGTTGATAGTTGCCAGGATCGATACCAGCCAAGAAGTCAAAGAAGAAGGCATGGATTTAAAGCAAAGTTCCAGCTTAAATGGCCTGATGGCCAATAGGAACAAGGAACAAACCTCCAGAGATGTCCCCAAGGTACAAGTTCCTCCCAACCTCCCTCTTCCTCCCCCGCCTCACACTGACCTCGGGTTGCAGGCCAATCCGAATTTGAGAAGGAAAATGCCAGTTGATGATTTGGAGGAGGGCGAGGTGGGACCTCAAAAGGGGGTTAAACAGCAGAAGAAGGCTAGAGAGCCTAAGGATAAGAGGGCCAAGTCCGTGGATAGCCGGGATGAGGCTATAGTGCGACGGGGGCAGCGTACTTGGTCCCTTCGGCTCAAGATAGATGGTGCTCCCATTTCTTGGGACGCAACGATTTAGAAGTCTTAAAGGGGACAGGCTACATACCTCACCGAGGCCTTACAGCAGCCCCTTCTCCTCCCCCAAGATATGGATGGGCTTAGGAATACTAGGCAGCCAGACCTCTTCATGTCGTTAAAGGGGGACCTTGCGATGGTAAGCCAGACATCCTTCTTCGTATAAATTTTAGACTCTATGTTCATTCACATATTGCATATGTTTTAATAACCCTTCTGCTACCTTTATACAGGTTACCTAGCAAATTTATGTGGCCAAAGAGTGGGTTAGGAACGTCCACGATGAGGTGAGCGTTGAGGTCTAGTCCCACCTTGAGGCTGGGAAATCTATCGGAATTCTTAGGCAGGAAAAGGAGAGCTTGTCCAAGAAGGTTAAAGAGGCTATCCAAGCTCGCAATAGTGCTGAGGCGGGACTGAAGACCACGAAAAGGCAGGCTGAGGATATGCACCAAAAGCTGCACGTAACAGAGATAAATCTGGCCACCGAAAAGCAATCAGTCTTAGATTTCAAGGTGCAACTGCAGAAAGCCAAGGAGGCAGCTCGGGTGGCCAAGGAAGTAGCTGAGGCCGCGGTGAAGGCATCCTATGAGCGTGGGGTGCTGGACACGGAGAACAGGCTGACGGAGGAGGTGGCTGTAGTTTGTAGGGATTACTGCACTGAGTCCTGGGGAGTGGCGATGGACCGGGCGGGAGTCCCTGCAGACTCTGAGTTGAGGAAGGCTGAGAATATCTTCTTCCCAGAGGATATTCGAGAGATTCCTAAATCGGACCCTCCTTCCAAGAAGCTTCTTTCTGCCCAGGCCCCCCTTCTTGACACCGACGTTCCTGAGGGGGCAGGAGTGGATATGGTAGCTCAGCCACCAACGAAGGATAAGCCTTCTGAGGACTCCCTCACAATTAGGGATGTAGTCTCGCAAGCCAAGGATGCGGAATCTAAGTCCAAAGCCAATGGTGTTCATTCCGAGGCTGTTGATCCCAAGAAAGATCCCTTCAAAGACAAGGCCTAGAATTCTAGATGTAGGATTTTTTTTTTTTGTAGCTCTCTTTTTGCTTTCCATTCTTGTAGCTTCTGCCATTGCTTGTAATGTAATTTCTTTTAAATTAATGAATGAAAATTTTCCTTTATTCCTTGGGTCTTTACTTTCATTGCTTCCATTTTTATTGTTATTGCAAACGAGCTTGAACTGTTGTTGCTCCATTTCCAATGGTAATTCATTGTCAGCATTTCAAGAAATCTAACTAAGTACCAGCAAGGTAGAGTTACTTTACGTTTCTAATTCGAACTAACTCTTACGTAGTGAATGCTAAATCTGAAGGTAATAAGTAACGTACCTTGTAACTTAATTTATATTTAATGTTTATAACAGTGTTCTTGAGTGTCAAAAGTAGTTAATTTCCCCTAAGCCTGTGGTCTAAGGATCCATGCAGGGCTTAGGTTCTGTTTAATACTTGAGTAGATGTCAAAAGTTATTAATTTCCCCTAAGCCTGTTGTCTAAGGGGCCATGCAGGGCTTAGGCTCTGTTTAACACTTGAGTAGATGTCAAAAGTTATTAATTTTCCCTAAGCCTGTGGTCCGAGGGGCCATGCAGGGCTTAGGTTTTGTTTAACACTTGAGTAGATGTCAAAAGTTATTAATTTCCCCTAAACCTGTGGTCCAAGGGGCCATGCAAGGCTGAGGTTCTGTTTAACATTCGACTAGATGTCAAAAGTTATTAATTTCTCCTAAGCCTGTGGTCCGAGAAGCCATGCAGGGCTTAGGTTCTGTTTAACACTTGACTAGATGTCAAAAGTTATTTAACACTTAAGTAGATGGAGAGACAAGAAGCACGATGCCTTTATACAACAAAAGAACTTATTAAGAAATGAAATTTTCATTAATAATAGTACATTTTCAGGTTATTTACATTCCAAGAGCATGGTATTACATGCACATCTAAATCTTCTAGAAAATATGCCCCTATACCAGCCACTAAGGTGATGTGATATGGTCTTTCTCAATTTGGTCCTAACTTTCCCTATACTGGGTTTTTTGTAGTTCCCAGAACTTTTCTCAACACTAAGTCACTAGGCACTAGTGGCCTTAGCTTTACTTTGACATCATAACCTTGCTTGAGTTTGTTGGTAGTACGCCAATTGGACTATTGCCCTTTCCCTTCTTTCTTCAATAAGATCTAAGCTTTTCTTTAGCAGTTCATTGTTGCTGCTCGGACAGAATGAGCTAGTTTTTAGCGTTGGAAAGCTCGTTTCTAGAGGAATAACAGTCTCGGCCCCGTAAGTCATCGAAGAGGGGGTCTCTCCTGTTGATCTACGAGGTGTGGTTCAATACGTCCACAGGACATGTGGCAGTTCTTCCACCCATCTTCCTTTCACGTCATCTAACCTCTTCTTAAGTCCGTTCACTATGACCTTGTTAACAACCTCAGCTTGCCCATTCCCCTAGGGTTAGGCTGGGGTAGAATATTTATTCGTAATTCCCAATTCGCAACAGTACCTCCTGAAGGCCTTACTATCGAATTAAAGACCATTATCTAAGATGAGGGAGTGAAGGACCCCGAACCGGGTAACAATGTTTTTCCAGATGAACTTTTTGGCGTCCACATCTCTGATGTTCGCTAAAGGTTCAGTTTCAACGCATTTAGTAAAGTAGTCAGTGCCGACGAGCAGATACCTTTTGTTCCTTGCTGCCTTGGGAAAGGGCCCGACAATATCCAAGTCCCACTGAGCAAATGGCCAAGGGCTGGACAGTGGATTGGGGATCCTTCCTAGTTCATGTATGTTTGGCAAAAATCTCTGACACTAGTCACACTTCTTCACGTATTCATGTGTTTCTTCTTGCATGTTTGGCCACCAGTAGCCTTGGGTGATGGCCCTATGAGATAAGGACCTACCTCTTGTGTGGCTTCCATAAATCCCTTCGTGTAGTTCCTCCAGAATTAGTTCTGAGACCTCAGGGTGTACGCAAAGCAAGTATGGTCTAGAAAAGGAACGTTTATATAGCTTCTGGTCCTTGGATAGCCAAAATTGAAGAGTTTTTCTCTGTATCTTGTCAGCCTTGGTCTTCTCTTCGGGCAAGATGTCTTCCTTTAGAAACAGTACTAGAGGGTCCATCCAGCTAGGTCCCACTCTGACCTGGTGGACATGGATCGCTTCTTTCTTTGTCACTGAGGGTCTGTATAGATCTTCCACAAGGATGACCCGGGGTAAACTTTGGGCCGAGGAGGTGGCAAGCGTGGTTAAGGATTCGGCATGTGTGTTTCCACTTCTAGGGATATGCAGTAAGCTAAAAGAATTGAAACGTGATTGTAGGCGTTTAATTTGGTATAAGTATCCTTGCATTCTTTCGTCTCTTGCTTCTAATTCCCCATTCACTTGGCCAACGACTAGTCTTGAGTCCGAGAACATGTTTACTGCTTTTCCGCCCAGTTTCTGAACCATGGACATCCCTTCCAGTAGGGCCTTATATTCAGCCTCATTATTCGTGACCGAGAAACCCAGTCTTAGTGATTTTTCGATGGTAATTCTTTTAGGGGAAATCAAAACTAGCCCCACTTCGGAGCCCCTTTGGTTCGCTGCACCATCAACATATACTTTCCAACATGTGGGCCCTTGTAGAGAGATTGCCCCGACTGATTTTTCATCCATGTCTTCATCTCTACTTCTTCTTCTAACGAGGGTTTGGCAAATTCAACCACCAAATCTGCAAGGACTTAGCCCTTGACGGAGGTACGAGGCATGTACTTGATGTCAAAAGCCCTTAGAATCGTGCCCCACTTAGCAACTCTCCCTGTATAATCAGCATTTCGAAGTATGGACCTGAGTGGAAGCTGGGTTAGAACGATAATTGTGTGTGCTTGGAAGTAATGGGGAAGTTTTCGTGTAGCTTGAACCACAGCTAGGATGGCCTTTTCTAGTGGTAAGTAACAGATCTCAGCTTCATGCAACGATTTGCTCGCGTAATAAACTGGTCGTTGTACGCCGTTGTCCACTCGAATTAGCACTAGGCTTACTGCATGAAGGGCCACAACGATGTAGGCGAACAAGACTTCAACAGCCTCGGGACTGGACATGATTGGTGGCTGAGATAGATATTCTTTAAGTTGTTGGAAGGCTAAAGCATATTCCTCTGTCCACTTAAATCCTTTCCATTTATTCATTAAGAGGAAGAAAGGTCTGCACCTGTCTGCCAACCGAGAAATAAAACGGTTTAAGGCAGCAATCATGCCGGTAAACCTTTGGACCTCCTTAGGATTTCAAGGTGGTTGTAAGTTGTTGACAGCCCTGATTTGATCGGGACTGACCTCGATCCCCCTGTGGGTCACCATATAGCCTAATAATTTTCCCAATCCTACCCCAAATGAACATTTGGATGCGTTGAGACGCAGCTTGTGTCTCCTCAGAATTTCAAAGATGTCCTTGAGGACTCTTACGTGTTCGGACACCACCTTACTCTTTACCACCATGTCATCTATATAGATTTCAATACTCTTACCCAGCTATGGCTCAAACATTCTGGTCATCATTCTCTGGTAGGTGGACCGTGCGTTTTTCAAACCAAAAGGCATCACCTTGTAATGGTAGTTTTCAATGGGAGTGACAAAAGCTGTCTTTTCTTGGTTGTCTGCGGCTAGTGGTATCTGATGATATCCTTGAAAGGCATCTAAGAAGCTCATCCGAGAATAGCCCGCAGTCGCATCTACCAATTGATCTATTCGAGACATAAGGAACAGATCTTTTGGGCAGGCTTTATTCAGATCCGTGAAGTCTACACAGACTCGCCATTTTTCACTCTTCTTCTTTACCACTACAGTATTGGCCAACCATTCAGGGTAAAAAACTTCCTTGATAGCCCCTGCTTTTTTAAGCTTCATCACCTCATCCTTAACATCATCAGCATAATCCTTCAACGGGCGTCGAGGTGGTTGCTTCTTGGGAGTAACGGATGGGTTAACGTTTAGATGGTGACAGAGAAAGCTCGGATCAACCCCTGGGGCCTCGTAGGCATCCCATGCAAATATGTCCACAGAAACCCAATTATATCTTCCTTCTCTTGGGGAGGTAGTTCCAAGCCGACTTGAAAGAATTTTTCTAGATCAATGCCAACAGCAACCTTTTGTAGATCCTCGCATTTTGCCTCTTCGGTTGATCCATTACCGGGCAATGTCGGGGTGGCTAATTGCTATAAGCCCCTTTCAGTGGAGGTCGAGGACTTAGCATTGGGTTGGCGTGAGATGGCAGCCACCATGCACTGTCTGGCCATGGTCTGATTCCCCACAATCTCTTTAACCTGGCCCTCCGACGGGTACTTCACCTTCTGGTGTAGGGTAAAAGAGACAGCTCCTAGGGCATGAAGCCAAGATTTAGCCACAATAGCTGTGTAGGGTGAATAAGCGTCAACTACAATGAAATCCACTTCCACCACGTCCGAACCGGTTTGTATAAGTAGTCTAATCTGGCCTCTTGGAGTAACAGTTTTTCCCTCAAAACTTACCAGATGGGAATCGTACGCCGTTAGGTCCTCAGGTTATAAGTTTAGCCCTTTATACAGGTTGGGGTACATTACTTCCACAACACTACCCTGATCTACTAGTACCCTCTTCACATCATATCCTCCAATCCAAAGTGTGACTACTAGAGTATCGTCATGGGGTTGGTTGGTTCCGATCTTATCTTCGTCCGAGAAGCCTAGCATTGGTGAGGCTTCCTTCTTGGCCTTTTTGGACTCCGGATCGTCGTTCTCGGTGGATAGTCGAGCCACAGATATCACTCTGGAAGGACAAGAGCTGGTCCTTCCTGGAGCAGCAAGAATGACATTTATTGTGCCTATAGGAGGTCTTAAGGAAGTGTCTCTCCGAGACTCCGGATTCGCTTGTCCTTGTTGACCACTGGAATGATGTAGGAGGTGCCTTAATTTTCCCTTTCAGACCAGCTGGTCTAAGTGGTTCCTTAATTTCCTACAGTCCTCGGTGGTGTGCCCTGGTTCTTGGTGGTATTGGCAATACAGGTTTTGGTTGAGCTTCATGGGGTCTCCTGCCATCTTATTTAGCCATTTGAAGAATGACTCGTTCTTGATCTTTTCCAAAACTTGATGCACTAGATCTCGGAACACAACATTGACTGTCTACGCGTCGGTAGATTCGGATTGCCCTGCAAAGTCTCTCCTCGGTCGGTTGTTGTTATTAAATTGGTTCGACCTGAAGTCTCCCCTCTCCTAAGGGATAATCTTTGCTTTACCTTTACCCAATTGCTGGTCTTCTTCAACCCTTTTATACTTGTCGATTCGGTCCATAAGCTGGCGCAAGTTGGTGACAGGCTTTCCTGTTAGGGACTTTCTTAAACCATGCTTGGCTGGGAGACCGCTCTTGAAGGTATTGATGGTGACATCATCAAAATTACCCTCTATCTCATTATACATTTCCCAGTATCTGTCCGAATATGCTTTCAGGGTCTCCTCTTCTCGCATGGACAAAGACAGTAAAGAATCCAAAGGTTGAGGAACCCTGCTACACGTGATGAAGTGAGAGCCGAAGGCCTGGGTGAGCTGCTTGAAGGAAACTATAGAGTTTGGCTTCAAGCCATCAAATCATCTCATCGCCACTAGTCCCAAGCTGGACGGAAATACTTTGCACATCAAAGCCTTGTCTTTGGAATGGACGGTCATCCTATGGTTAAACTGGCTTACATGCTCTACGGGGTCCGTTCGACCATTGTACATGGTGAAAGTAGGTTGATAGAATCGCTGAGGGAGCTTAGCCCCTTCTATCTTGCGTGTAAAGGGTGACTTAGAGATCCGATCCAATGCCTTGCTCATGGCATCGTTTACTAGGCCTTTATGAGACGGACTTTTGTGTCTGCATTTATGGTAGTGCTCTTCCTTATAAGAAAAGGTCTCACTCGGTGGGGTTCTTAACCTTTGCCTATAATTGTCGTCCTCTTCATCATTAGAGGACGTATCTGAACTGGAAGGGGACCGCTTCTGTTATGCACGACGTAGTTTCTTTTTTAAGTCATCAATCTCTCGCTACAGGGCTTTATTATTGTCTTGCCTTTGGGACACGTGACTTCCCACCCTAGAATGGCTTCTGCTTGTATGGGTAGTACGCACACTACCCTCTCGATATCTCTCTCGATCCCTTTCCCGTTCAAGGTTAAGAAAATTGTCCTGTTGTTGAGAACTTGCAGGCTTCGTTTGGTGTGGACCTGCTTGGTCCAGACCTGATCCCACCAAGTTTTACCGTTGCACTCACTGATGCACAAGTTCTCCCCACAAACGGTGCCAATTGTAGGGTCACAATTTGTGGCCCAAACCCAAAATGCATGGAGTCTTGGCCCGATGAGCCCAATACATTAAATTTGTAGAGAATGAGTCAAAGAACTAGGTCCTAATGAGTTGAACAATGGCTAATATTGAATTGCATGACGATCAAACACAAATAAAGGACGCTGATATCAATAGACTTTCAGTCCGAAAATGTTAAACCTGTATATAATGATCACTCTTAGATAGCAAGATGATTTAGATTGCTATAATATTTTTTCTCTCTCTTTTCTGATCCCCTTCTTATAGAGGGTCTCTCACATTATATAGCTCATTTTGGGTTATCTTGATCCTACACTTGTTGATCATCTGAGTCCCTACTTGAGTGCTCATCCCATCAGACACATCTTTCAGCCTTCTGTGAATTGTGGTAGCCAAGACAACACTGTTTAGAGGTCTTCTCTACATAAATGCGGCCAGAAAAGTAGCTGTAATGCATTTAATGCGGTAGTAGCAGCTTTTCCTTAGATATTTTGAGTTTCCTTTTTTCTTGTATGTTCATGAGGCACATTCCTATCGCTAGAGCCTTTTGGAGGGTCATTCTAATTGCTAGAGTACACACTTAAGTTACATTCGTCGTATCCGAGGAGGTATTCCTCCTTGGATCATCTTCCATTCATTCCCTGCTTATGAGACTTTAACTGGGAATCCCATAACAACTATTTGCCCCTTCTCGGACTTGTCAATGTCCCGGATGAAGCCCAAAGCCCAATATATGATCTTAGGCCCTTACACCTATATATATATATATATAATTTATTATATAATAAAAGTTGAGTTTAGAAGTTGTGGTTGCGCCAAGTGATTACTCTCACTAATTAGTAAATTAATTTTATATTATTTGTTAGAATATATTTCTTCAAATCCATATATATATATATATATAGAAAATCCAATTAGATTTTAATTGGATTCTCAATTTTGCGCCATATGTCCTATTTAATTTTTAATTTTGTGCCAAGTAAATTATTGAGTGTAAAAATCGAAGAGTTCAAATCCAATTAGATTTTAAATTAGGTTTCAATTGGAGTCTAATTTTCCGCCACGTGTCCATTTAAGTTTTTAATATTTATGGAAAGTGAATTATTGAGTGCAAAAACCGAAGAATCTAAAACCAATTAAATTCAAAATTTTATATATATATATATATATATATAAAATAAGAAACCATTACATATTTTAGAAATGTATAGTTTTAAAAAAGTGTAAACTAATACTATGTATAATTTGAACATCTTCTAAAAATAATGTATAATTTAAACCGTATAATTGTAATTGTTTTAATTGTACTTGGGCATATGCATGGAGCTACACACTAGTATATAATAATAGCCAAAGCTAAGAGAAATTCCAATTAGATTTTAAATTAGATTTCAATTAGAGTCTAATTTTGTACCATGTATCCTATCTAATCTAAGTTTTTAAATTTTTGTGCCAAATGAGTTAACTCAGTGTAAAAATTGGACTTCAATTCGAGTTTAATTTTTAGCCACGTGTCTCATCTAATTTAATTTTTTTAATTTTTGTACCAAGTGAGTTAATTTAGTGTAGAAAACAGGGAGTCCAATCTATATATATATATATATATATTAATAGTCAAAACTTAGAGAAAATCCAATTAGATTTTAATTGGATTCTCAATTTTGCACCATGTGTCCCATCTAAATTTTTAAAATTTTTGTGCCAAAATAAATGATACATTAACACCTAATACAAAAACCAAGAAGACCACAAAAATGACCTAAACAAGAACATTTCAACTGGACACTTCTATGTAGACTCTCAAGCTTCTCTCTTTCTCTTAAATGTTTCTCTAAAGATAATCTCAAGCCCTAACCACTTGCTACCATCATCAAAGAACTCTCAACAACACACCAGCAACCCCCCAATGCATAACAAACAGATTTATAAGTAAACTTGTAGCTCCTTCTCTATTCATATTCATTGATTTATTAAACATTGTCAATTCCTTTTCTCACATCTTTTTTTTCACAGTTAACAACTCCTTTACTTCATAACTAACCATTGAATTTAACAATATCAAAATTCAAGTGTATAAATGAAATTTAAATCCCGTTTGAGGATTAAAATAAGCAACCATAGGAATTTGAAAAATATGGCTTTTGGAAACAACACTTCATTATAATGTTATTTGGAGATTTTATTTATTATTAATTTTGTTGCTGTCATATGCCTTTTTTGTTTTGGGTTATATCTCAACAATAAACAAAGCCAGTATTCCAATAACGACAAAGTTTAGTTACAAAATTGATTGTAGTCTAAGACTACAAACTTACTCAATATCTTTTTATTGGAGGTGAATTTTGACAAACTCACTATTGGATTACATCTTCTTCTTATATTCTCCATGCTTACAAAATTTCTTGAAAATTAAATATCAATAGCTATGTCATTAATCAATTGTTTAAGTTCAAAGTTTTTGTAGTTTAAAATTATGCATAAAATATAAATTTCTAGATCATATAGTAAAAAGTATCTGATTGACATAAAATTCAATATGTGTATTAAGAGCATAAAGAATATACAATTCAATGATTAGATTTTGAAAATATGTGATAATGTTTATTTTATTGAGTAAGGTTAAATAAACCCACCAATGGATTATATCTTCTTCTTATATTCTCCATGCTTGAAAAATTTCTTGAAAATTAAATATCAATAGCTATGTCATCAATAAATTGTTTAAGTTGAAAGTTTTTGTAGTTTAAAATTATGCATAAAATATAAGTTTATAGATCATATGGTAAATAATATCTGATTGACATAAAATTCGACATGTGTATTAAGAGTATAAATAATATACAATTCAACGGTTAGATTTTGAAAATATGTAATAATGTTTATTTTATTAAGTAAGATTATAACTTTAAGCTACAACCAATTTTGTAGCTAAACTTTGTCCATCCAATTATTTTTAGTAAGACTATAAATGGTAATTGAGGGTAATTCCAAAAGAAAAAGTTTAGTTACAAAATTAATTGTAGCCTTAGGCTATAATCTTACTCAATAAAATAAAAATTACTGCATATTTTGAAAATTTAACCATTGAATTACATGTTCTTTACGCTCTTAATCCATATATCAAATTTAATTTGTATCAATTATATATTATTTACTATATAATCTATAAGCTTAAATTTTATGCATAATTTTAATTACAAAAACTTGCAATTTAAACAATTTATTGATAACATAGCTATTGATTTTTAATTTTTTAGAAATTTTGCAAACATGGAGAATATAAGAAGAAGATGTAATCCGATGGTGGATTTGTCAAAATTCACCTCTAATAAAAATATATTGAGTAAGGTTGTAACTTTAGACTACAACCAATTTTGTAGTTAAATTTTATCCAATTCCAAAAATTGTGTTAAGGCAGTGACCAATAGATCCAGATCAGTGCACTTGAGAACTGTTAATTTTGTTGTTGAATTCATATTGCTATATTCAAGATTTGACCAGCTGGAGTTTAATTGGGTGTATAGAAATGCTAACAAAGCTACATATGTCTTAGCAAGATGGTCTTTGTAAAACTCTTTTCCAAGTTATTTTGGTGAGGGGATTGGTCTCTTAGGAAGAATAGTCTTGGCATGACTAATTCTATTGTATATTTCTTTTGTGTGCAATAAAAGTCTTCTATTTAATATAAAAAACAAGCTAATTTTCATTTATTATTCTAAATGTTATTTTTTTTTTAAATTCCTAATCAATAAACAAACAATTTCATTTTGTAAATTTGTAATGTCTGTTGTTAACCACCGAGTTTCATAGTATCATACGACGACGACAATAACAACAACAACAATAATATCACTATTATTAATTAAATACATATTTCCAAAAATAAATATAATAAGCACAATATTGACAAAATTCTTCAAATTTATTATTATTTACTATTATTGTTCAATGTTTTTGTGCGTAAGCACGGGTTACAAGTTAGTATAAATAAATCATAAAAAACCTAATCATATATATAACTTTATATATAAAATTAGAGGAAGAAATAGTTTGACTGATTTTATATTTATGAGCCATTTTTTGTGTAACTAAAAATAATTTAACTTTATAAGTCATTTATGTAATATACTTTGACAATGTATGATCTATTCAATTTAGAAGATACTATTGGTTCAATTTATTCTTTTATTTTGTGTTGTATTTAGTAGAATTTTACAAACAGTGATTGTGAATTAATATTATATATGTAGTATCCAATAATAATTTTTAAAATTATATACATAATAGCAGTGTAATGAGAAACTTGGCATAATCAATATCATGAAAATTGCACAAAAAAAAAAAAAAAAAAAACCGTTCTAGTACCTTCAAATGTCATGGTTGAACTAATGTCCTATAAGTTTAATAACCTAAGCTAACATTAATAGCACTACTACAATTCACTATTCCCATGCGTAAACACGAGTTACATACTAGTTAAGAGATAATATTTAACAACTGTTTGATTTAGGTAAAAATATATTATTTAAATTATATTTAAATGACTAAAAGTCTATCATAAAAAATTCTATGCTTTAATCTCAAACAACAACCCACGATTTCTTTTTATAAAATAAAATAAAAACCCCACATTTTGACTTCTACTTTAACTAAAATTCTATTATCAATATTTTAAGAATAACTAATTAATAAATTAATTTTATAACATTTGTTATGATATAATTCCTCAAATTAAGGGATAATATTTAGCAATTTTTTAATTTAGATAAAACTTATCATTTAAACTTCAACAAATTTAAATTCTATTCAGGCTAAAAGTCTATTATCAAAAATTTTAAACTAAATTCCAAACAACAACCCACGTTTTCTTTCTCAAAAAAAAAAAAAAAAAAAAAACATTTTGACTTCTACTCAACCTAAAAGTCTACCATCAACATTTTAAGAACAACAAATTAGCAAATTAATTTGTATTAGTATTGTGGGCTACTTTTTTGTTGTCCCAGGGAAACTATTTGCGTACTCCCTGGGAAACTTTTTGCAGTCCCACATCGAAGACAACTCCCCCCACTTGCTGCCTTATAAGCTGTGAAGTTGAAGGAGTAGTGTACCATCAGTTATTAATAACTAATGGTACTCCTTTCTCTTCAGCTCACGCTTATAAGGCAGAGGGGGGAAGAAGTCTTCTTCGATGTGGGATGCACGTAAAAAAAAAAAGATGGGAGTACAAGAGTTTCCCACTCCAAAACAAAAACAGCCCCCACAAGTATTTTTTATTACACATTTCCTCAAATTAAGGGATAACATTTAATAACTGTGTTAGGGTCATATTTTTTATGTGTTGGCATATCTTTTGACAAAATGTACTTTACTTATAATTGGGTAGTTCTAAGTGGTTTCTAAAATATCATGAATTATGTCTTAGGACCTTATCAAGTGGTATTATTGAAGACATGAAGACTTCACCAAGAAACAAGTAAAGAAAAGCAGAAAAAGTGAACCTCGACACTAACTTGATACAAGCTATCTATTGAGAATTAATAAAATGTCTTGATACAAGCTCAACACCTTTTGATCTATCAAGCTTCGCAGAACCAGAATTTTCATATCTGTTTTTTGTGGCTCATGATGATTTGAACTTCTAGGGTTTTGTTCACTAAACTTCTAGGAGTTATAAAAGCCTTACTTTAAAGTCATCATAAGACATATAGACTCAATTAGAGAATATAAACATTAATTAAGAAACTACTGCGTCTTTATGCGTCTTAGAATTTTGTGACAAAGTGCTTCCTTCTCTACAAATGTATTGAAAGACTTTGTATCCAACAACAAGCTTCAAGTTGTTGCGAGTTGTCACATACTGGGATCCGTACAAAGGGAAAAAATTTCTACAAAATCAAGACCAATTGGGGATTGGTGTAAGGATTCAACTGTAGGTAGACCAGGTTGGGGTAAGATTACTTGAACTTGTAATCTCTTGATTTTGATTAATTATTCTTAGGAGTAGTGATCTGAAAATCACCCGATGAGATTTTTGCCTTGTGAGATGATTTCCCCATTAGTCAACAAATTACCATGTCAAATTTACTTTTTACTACACTCTAGTTTATTTGTTGATTTGCTCATGCTTCCAGCATGTAATTTGACCTAATTAATCAATTTGAAAATTTGAATTAATTAACTGGGGTCAATTTATAACCTAACAAACTATTTAATTTAAATAAAACTAAAAGTCTATCATCAAAATTTTCTATACTTAAATACCACACAACTCACGTTTTTGTTTTTGTTTTTTTTTTTTCTCAAGTTGCATCTTATTAAATTAATATTTTATTAGGATATTAAGTTATAAGACTCTTGACTAAGGGATAAGATTTAACAATAACTTAATTTATATAAAACTTTATCATCTAAGTTTTAGAAATTTAAAAAGCCATGACTTTTTGATATAATCACTCTTTACAATAAAGTCATCCCTATAATTAAATCCCACACAATACACCCCACGTTGTTGTATTTTTTATTTTATTTTTTATTTTTCACTTTTTTTTCCCAAGATGAAACTTACGCTTATGTTTTAATCTAATAAATTCATCTTACTTATTGTTATTTACTTGTGAATTTGCATAAAAGATATTATGTCAAATGAATTTTACTATAAAGAAGCAAAACAATGGACACTCATTTAAGTTCTTGGTTCTCTTATTTAAGTTTTTAATTTTTTTTTTTTTTATATTCTCAAATTTTGAACTCTTTTGTGTATGTTTTGATTTTGGGTTTTGTTTATTGTATTTAATTTGTGAGTGTGTTGATTTTTTTTTTTTAATTAGACTATCACTAGGAAAAAAATCTGTATTAAGGAACTATTTTGTTTATTATTATTAAGTTGGCTAGGGCATAGATTAAACATAACCCAAATAGGAATGATCAAACTCATTCCATATCTCATATTAAGAAATTAACACAAAGCACAAAGAGATTTTTAAAATATAAAAATAAATAAACACTGATAAAGTCCAAACTCTAAACAATAAGAAATTAAAGTAATTTTTTTTAATTAAAATTACTTACTTATTTTAGTATTTATTATTACAATTTATTTAATTATTATTTAAAAATTTTAGCTTACGTATAAATTTTCATCAAGCCGTGTGTCGCACAAAAATGTACTAGTATATATATATATATATATATAATTGTATACATAGGATAATAGGACATAAAGTGACTAGTGGAGGAGTTTGAAAATTTTTTCAAGGGATCAAGCAATTTATATATATATATATATATATATATATTTCTTACACATGAAGAATGTTCGTATTTTAATTTAACATATGATATTTATTACGTAAGCAAAAATATTTACATCAAGTAAGTCTTCACATCTTTCCAAAAGAAAATAATAATAATAAGTCTTGACATGTCTAAAAATGTACAAGTCAACTTAATAAAAATAAAACATAAGTGGGTTCCAGTTAGCTCAACTGGTAAAGTCTCTGATGGTTGTATAAGAGATCTGTGGTTCAATCCCCACCTACACCAAAAACTGATTGGTGTCTTGGTCTGATGATAAAGAATTTTCATCAGGAGTGGATGCCATAGGTTGAAACTCTCTAAAAAAAAAAAAAACATAATTAAATTGCGTATAGTATACATTAAATACACTTTAATTTGATTCTAAAAAAAAAAAAACACTTTAATTTAATGAGCTATTTATGACATATGGATAATTAGAGGGAATAAAAAATGCATTAATTAGCTATATAATTGCATTACATGTTTTTAGTAAAAATCTAGGGGGTTATTTTTTAAATTTGTCCAAATTATTTTTTGTACCAAAAATACAGAAGGGAGGGATGATTTTTGAATTTGGGGGGGGGGAGGAATGGCGCTCCTAGCCCCTCTCCCCCCCTCCTTACACCCTGAAGGTGATGAGGTATTAAATTATTAATAGTGTTTATTTTCTGCTCAGGAGGCATTAGATTATGGGTTCAGTCATCAGTGTCATTTGCATTGGACCCTATAGGATGCTGCCATGTGTTCAAAAAATGTCACATAATAGCATCCCATTGGATCTATTGTACGGGATGCATTGGACCTAAGCCTTTTCCCTAGATTAGTATTAATATTTAGTTTGTATACTTTATGATTCTTTCATGCAGACCGCAATTTTTACTAGTTTGAACTTTGGACAATAGAATAGAGAGAATGTGTAAATGGCTACCCTGCCCGATGTGAACTAGTACCACTGGTAGAACTTGTGTAAAATAGCAGTATAGCACTTTTTTTCCCCCATTAAGGGAGGCAATGAGGCAATTTGCGATTCGAGCTATAGTCAATGTGGATTTTGTAAATATAGATTCTCTATAAGTTGTTAAAAAAATAAAATAAAAGAAACCTAGATTTAAATATAAAAATTAAAATTTAAAAAAAAAAAAAAAAACTCTAGAAACTTACTATGAAATAAATTGATTACTAACACTAATAGTCTAAATGAATTAAAAAAAAAAAAAATTCTCAAGGGGTTGGTTTAGTGGTTTCTAAAGTCTCATGCAATATCCATAAGATGCTAGGTTCAAAACTTCTTACCAACATCTTGGGGCCACCCTCAAGGGATTCCTCCCTGTTAAAACCTAAGGGAATAGTCAGATATTCGAAAATGTCTAGATACCATTGTTTATATATATATATATATATATATATATGTATGTATGTATATAAATGTCTATTTACCCATTAAATAATCAATGCTTGAAAAACTTAAGTGATAAATGAGCGGCAGACACTCATGACTCATGAGCATGACAACGACACAAGCTTAATAGATTTAACAAATTACTTGTATCTCTAAGTGATATGTATTAAAATTATGATTAAATAATTTAATTCATCATTTCTTGATATTTTGTATTTTTTGAATAATCAATCATTTATCATTAGATCATACTAATGTTGGACTCCACTTATTAAAGGAGAGTTTAAGCCACAGAGAAGTGTGAAAGTTACGGTTAAATGATTAAATACTTACAATTTCTTAACTGTTAAAACTTTCGAGATTATCAATAATTTATCAATATTCAATGTACAATTCCTTTGGCATTGACTTGAAACAAGGACATTGGGAAAACTACATTTTCATGAAGAATTTGGAACCAGAAATGGTAAGTAGCTAGTTTTTTTTTTTTTTTTGGTAAAAATTATAGTGCTTTAATTCATAAGAAGAAAAATCATTGTTTACAATAGTAAATGGCTAGTTAAGCAAAACAATGGACACCCATTTAAATTCTTGGTTATCTTATTTAAGTTTTTTTTTTTTTATTCTCAATTTTTGAACTCTTTTGTATATGTTTTGATCTTGGGTTTTGTTTATTGTATTTAATTTGTGAGTGTGTTGATTTTTTTTTTTTTTTAATTAGACTATCATTAGGAAAAAATCCGTATTGAGGAACTATTTTGTTTATTATTATTTATTTTGGCTAGGGTATAGATTAAACATAACCCAAATAGGAACGATCAAACTCATTCTATATCTCATATTAAGAAATTAACATAGAGTACAAAGAGAATTTTAAAAAATAAAAATAGATAAACATTGATAAATTTCAAACTCTAAACAATTAGAGCTTAAAGTAATTTTTTTTATTATAATTACTTACTTATTTTAGAATTTATTATTACTATTTATTTAATAATTTTGTTTTAATTATATTTTAAAAAATTTAGCTTACATATGAATCTTCATCAAGCTGTGCATCGCACAAGAATATACTAGTGTGTGTGTGTATAAAAGAGGATTCCCCTCTTTAGACTTAACTTTTATGTTGTTCAGAAATACCCCTAAACTTTACATTTAATAGGAAAAAACTTGAGGATATACTATCTATAAGAGAATTTCCCTCTTTGGAATTGGTTTTTATATGGTTCAAGAATACCCCTAAACTTTACATTTAACAGGGAAAAAACTTAAGGAAAACCCGGTAAAAATATATTTCTAACTCCACTTAAAATGCTTACAAAATAGAACACTCTCCTACTAATCCATGTCTTCAAAAAAAAATTATTAAAAAAATTTTTAAAAGGAAAATTATGACACTGGACAAAAAAAAAAAAAAAAAAAAGCCTCATCGCACGCGCAAAACGCATGTGATGAGGCTTGTATATGTGTGTGTGTGTGTATTTCTTTCTTTCTTACATATGAAGAATGTTTGTAATTTTAATTTAACATATGATATTTTAATTTAACATATTTAAAATGCTTACAAAATAGAACACTCTCCTACTAATCCATGTCTTCAAAAAAAAATTATTAAAAAAATTTTTAAAAGGAAAATTATGACACTGGACAAAAAAAAAAAAAAAAGCCTCATCGCACGCGCAAAACGCATGTGATGAGGCTTGTATATGTGTGTGTGTGTGTATTTCTTTCTTTCTTACATATGAAGAATGTTTGTAATTTTAATTTAACATATGATATTTGTAAGGACGCGATTCGTGGCGGACCGTAACAGTGTCGGGTTCGCACGTAAAAAGGCCCCTAACAATATCATTTGTAGAGCGTGGGTTTGGAAGGCTAGGCCTTGGTTGACAGGCGGTGGGTTTTTCGCGGTGTTCGTCCAAGTTTAAGTTTTCCTTCACCCCTGGAGTCTTTCTCCTGGAGGTGGGCTGGGAGGCTCTGGTTTTTGGCCATTTTTCCCAAACCCCCTTCTGTTGGTGCACCTTCCTTTTTATTATATAGTCCGTCTTGGTTGATCCTGACCCTCCACTTGTAGGTCAGGCAGGAGCTTATTTCTGTATCCATCCCATCAACCGTCCCGTCTAACTTTCTATTAGTTGCATGGATCGAAGTTTACACCGTCCAAACGTCTTTTCTCATTAATCAGTTCTGGCTATTGGCAGGTGCATTTACTGAAGAGGGGACGCATTTTCCTTGGTCCAATTTCACACCCTGCTTCCTTATGGGCCCCATTCCGTCCACATCCCCTTGAGGGGGCTGTTTGGGGATTGCCTCCACCAAGGTGTTGGTCTTCCCATTGAAGCTTTGGAATGCCGAGGACAGGGTAAGTTCTCAGCCGTTCCCCTTGCTACCCCGGCCACTGATCATTCGTCCTCGGTAAGATACCTCCTCGGCATGGGCCCTGGGTCCAGATAGAGTTTGGGCCAGATTGCCGACCTCTCGGACCCACAATATTTATTACGTAAACAAAAAATATTTACATCAACTAAGTCTTCACATCTTTGCAAAAAATAAATAAATAAATGAAAATAAGTCTTGACATGTCTAAAAATGTACAAGTCAATTTAATAAAAATAAAACATAATTAAATTGTGTATGGTATACATTAAATGCACTTTAATTTAATGAGCTATTTATGACATATGGGTAATTAGAGAGAACCAAAAATGCATTGATTAACTATATAATTGCATTGCATGTTTTGTTGAAAATCTAGGGGGGCATTATTTAAATTTATGTCCAAATTATTTTTATACCAAAAATACAAAAGAGAGGGATGATATTTGAAAAGCCAGGAGGGCCATGGCACCCCTACCCCCCCCCCCCCCCCAAGGTGACAATAGGGTTTATTTTTTGATTAGGAGGCATTAGATTAGGGGTTCAGCTTGGGTCCAGTGCAAGCTGCTATGTGTCCAAAAATTATTACATGACAGCATTCCATCAGGTCCATTGCAGAGGACGTATTAGACTTAAGCCTTTCCCTTAGATTAGTATTAATATTTAGTTCTTATCCTTTATGATTCTTTCATGCATAAGGCAATTCTTGCCGGTTTGAACTTTGGACAATAGAATAGATAGAATGTGTATATGCTTTATACCCCCCCCCCCCCTCTCTCTCTCATTTATTTTATTTTCTGTAATTTTTTGTTAGAAGGTAAAAATTTGGTCAACAAACTCTTAAGAGGAAACCCTTTTCCTTTCTAATAACTTTTTTTAAAAAAAAAAAAAAAATCTAGCTAGGTAAAAATTTGGTCAACAAACTCTTAAGAGGAAATCCTTTTCCTTTCTAATAACAGTAATTTTTTTTTAATCTAGGTTACTAGTCCTAATTATTGATGTTAAACCCCCCCCCCCCCCCAAAAAAAAAAAAAAAACCCTACCTGATGTGAACTAGTACCACTGGTAGTACTTGTGTTAAATTATTACCAATAACCTTCTAATTAACTTAATAGCAGTATAGCACTTTTTTCCCCGTTAAGGGAGGCAATGAGGCAGTTTGTGATTCAAGCTATAGTCAATACGGGATTTGGAAATATAGATTCTCTATAAGTTGTTAAAATAATAAAAGAAAAGAAACCTAGATTTAAATATAAAAATAAAAAATAAAAAGTAAAAAAACTCTAGAAACCTACTATAAAATAAATTGAAATTAAATCAGATTTCTTTTACTAACATTAATAGTCTAAATGAATAAACAAAAAATCTTCAAGAAGTTGACTTAGTGGTTCCTAAGATCTCATGCAATATCCATAATATCCTGGGCTTAAAACTTCTTTCCATCACCTTGGAGCCACCTCCAAGACTCCCTGTAATAATCTAGGGGAATAGTCAGATAATCAAAACTGTCTAAATATCTTTGTTTATAGTAAAAAAAAAAAAAGAATAAACAAAAAGGTAGGGACAACCACACAATGTAACCATATTATTGTTTACCCGCTGAATAATAAATGCTTGAAAAACTTAAATGATAAATGAGCGGTAGACACTCATGACGATGACATGAGCTTAATAGATTTAACAAATTACTTGTATCTCTAAGTGATATGTATTAAAATTATGATTAAATAATTAAATTAATCATTTATTGATATTTTAGATTTTTTGAATAATCAATCATTTATCATGGTATCATAGTAATGTTGGACTCCACTTATTAAAGGGGAGTTTAAGCTAAATAGAAGTGCGAAAGTTATGGTCAAATGATTAAATATTTACAATTTCTTAACTGTTAAAACTTTCAAAATTATCAATATTCAATGTATAAATTCCTTTGGCATTGACTTGAAACAAGGACATTGAAAAGGCTACATTTTCATGAAGAATTTGGAACCAGAACTGGTAAGTTGCTAGTTTTTTTTTTGGTAAAAATTATACTGCTTTAATTCCATAAGAAGAAAAATCATTGTTTACAACAGTAAATGGCTTGTTAAGCAATGATTAACTTGGAACCTCACTCAGCTCATGAACGAGCATGTCACATGCATGGAAAATTGAAAACAAGTAAAGAAATTTGAAGACACACCCATGAGGATTATGATGGTAAATTTGGAACCAGAAATGATAGATGGCTAGTTATTTTCTTGGTGAAAATTATAGTGCTTTAATTCATATGAAGAAATATCTTTATTTACAATGGTAAAAATGCTAATATAAGCAATGATTAACTTGGTACCCCACTAATAAGCTCATGAACGAGCAAGTCACATGTATGGAAAATCTTTTATTGGATCTGAGGAATCCCAAAAATGTACCTAAATTTGAGGGTTAGCTTGCCATGTGACATTAAACAATTCAAGATTACAGCACGTGACGTGACTATGATTGGTCAATTACATATAAACTTCCCATCCATCGAAGATTGAAAAGGACTCAAAGTCGAAGTGAATTATTGTGTAAAGATGCCGGCATTCAACAAGCAACAAATTGCTCCCTGGCTCAAGAATCAAAGAAATAAGAGAAATTCTACAATGTGCAACCCCATTCATCAAAAAAAAAAAAAAATGCAACACAGAAATGAGAAAACTTGACCATACAAATGGTTTTAAAATTGGGAGTATAGAATAAATTTCAAAATTTCAAAATTCCTCAATAACCTTTTTTTTTTTTCATTGTGAATATGAATAATGGATATAAGGACCATATATATATTTGATTATTTGTGTCAGTCCTGAGTCTTGGTCAGTATTAGGGGTGGCAATGACAAATTCTATTCAGCCTTTTCCTTTTTGGGGGGTTGTCTTTTTTTTTTTTTTTTGTTTTTTTAATGAAAATTTTTGGGGGGTTTGTCTTGGTGGGTATGTGAGTATGATTTATCATCAAAAAGGCTGTCAGAAAAAGGGGGGGAAAATGATTACATGACTGTCAGAAAAAGAAAGCAACAAGTTTAGGATAAATTCAAACAAATTCTCACGTTTAAATAAATTTTCTTCCAGATGATGTGGGCTCCAATAACTTTGGTTAGAGCAAGCGTAAGAAATTGAAAGCAAGGAAGAAATTAATTAATTAATTAAAGATATGCTTTTAGTAATGAGTGTTCAAATCTAAAGAGAAAAGGGTGAACTTACAAATTAATTTATTAAAAAAATAATTAGTATTTTTAACTTGTGAGAGAAATCCTTATAAGTTCTAACCTATGCTCAAAACCCAGGTGAATTGGTAAAATAATGTGAACTTATTATTATTTTTATTTTTTTGGCGCACGGTATAAGTTATTTGAAAAAAAAAGGGAGAGATTACAATTTTATGTTAGATTATATGTGTGAGTGAAGCTCCACATTGAATAAGTGAAGTTCAACATTAAATAATGATGAAAAGAAAAAGTAATTAATATAACATATAGAGTCACACTTTAATCCAAATGGCCTAAATTCAATGGGTATGTGCTCAATTATGTTATATTAATTACTCATTCTTCTTCTTCTAAAAAAAAAAAAAAAACTACTCATTCTTCTCATCATTATTCAATGTGAGACTTCATTCTATCTCTTTATGGGCTTCAAGACCTCTTTGTTGGGTCCCAAAAAATATTATTACCAATATTTACAATCCAAAATAAGAATCACATACAAGAACACAAATATTTACGTGGAAAACCCTTTTCTCCTTGAATGAAAAAATTACGGGACAAACTCTGAATCAATTCACTATTATCAAATCAATTACAATATTCTCAAGTTCATACCTAACTTGAGATCCACCAAATGCAATAATAAATCCTCTGGTATATGTTTCACGACTAAAAAAAATCTCATTGTTTTCTTTGCCCTCACACACACTAATTATTTCTCTTAAAGGTGGCAATACTTTGCTCTCTCCTCTCTATTTTCTTCTCCACGCACAACTCTCTCTCTCTTGGATGTCTTCTTTTTCTCTAAGCAACTCCCTCTTGGTTGCTCTCTCTTTTCTCTTGTGCAGCTTCCTCTTTCTATGTCTCTTCTATATTCGGCACACACCAAAAACCTAATATATATTGCCTTTATATATTACATGCATAGCCACCCTTTTAATTCTTTTCTTAGGCACACTTGGATTCTTAACTTAACTTATATAAAAACATGAAACCTACTTCTAATAGAAATAGAATTATGTGTCCAACAAGTTTATTACATGGGCTATTACAACAATATGTGGGTTGGATCTTTTTGGTGTCGTGCACCCAACAATCTCCCCCTTCAGCCCACCAATGGAAGGAAATTTTCAATCTATCTCTTCAATTTAATTCCATGCCAGTCAAGCCAACACAAGTCTTGACCTTCTTCATTATCTTTGCCAGCACCATGAACACCTCATCAATGTCAATACCTTTCATTCTCAAATAATTAATCTTATCTTGGATTTCTTTAATCCAATCTCTTGGCTCCCCCTCATTAGAAGCCCCATTATTCTCAAAGCTATCAGTTTAATGTTGTCTATTAGTCCTCTTCTCTTAAGGTTCAACAATCTCTAGTGAAGGATATTGCTCTCCCTGCTTAAGACGTCCAAGGTCTTTTACTTCATCATCATTCCATGTAGACTTAGCATCTTCATATTCTTCATCACCTATCACTTCCTCTTTTAAAGCACTATCAAGAAATGAGAATCTCACTCTCTTGGTATCAACACCATTAATCCAAACTCTCATCTGTGGAGTCTTTTCAAAATCTTTAATCTCATTGAACTTCTTCTTATAGTTCTTCACATGAGTCCTATACATACCACAACAAGCATACCCTCTTGCAACAACTAATGATCTCTTAGTAAGTTTCCATCTTCCATTGCCAAGGTGGTTACAATAACCCACTCGATCCATAGCCAATGTAGAAAACACACTCATCCTTAAATTTGGAACATATCGCATATCATGGTGCTACCAACATTGGTTTTAATGCATACATCACCAATTTCTACAATTTTCAAATAACTAGAATTACCCGTCTTTGCTATACCAAATCTCATACTTTGTACGTGGTAAACAATCTTTTTGTAGGAATAACATGGTGGGAGGCTGTCGAATCAACAACCCATTCAACATCATTATTTGCAACACGCTTACACTTTTGCTCTTCAACAAAGAGCACCACAACTTCCTTAGCAATTATAGCAGCTATAGTATTTTTCTTACTACTCCCTCCGTCCCACTTTATTTGTCCTGTTTGAAAAGTCAAACTTTTTAAGGGAACATCATTTAGTATCTTGTTTACCTTTTAAAAATGTATAAGTTTCCAAAACTAACTTTAAATAAATTTATCAAAAAATTGAATTAGTAAATTAATAGGGGTATAATAGGAACATTAGTAAATTAATGACTTTTATTTTTAGAAACAGGACAATATTTTGGGACATCCCAAAATGGAATAGAGGACAAACAAAGTGGAACGGAGGGAGTATCATTCTTTTTATCTGTGCCTTCAGTTTATTCTTTATTCCAATGCCAACAATTTCTTTTTAAATGGCCTTTTTTGTCATAATAGAAGCATTTTCTAGTTTCCTTAAACTAAGATCTATCTCTTGACTGTGACCTATTATTGAATTTCTAATCATTAGGTCCTTTACTTATACCTCTACTTTTATTCTTCGTGACAAAAGTTTATCTTGTGTATTGTCTATATTCGCATCTCTCCTATGAACCTCCTCACTTAAAATCAAATCTCAAATATCATTATATTTAAGTTTGCATTTTCCTGCAGAATTACTCATTGCCATTCTCATGGCCTCCCAACTGTTTGGTAAAGAAGCCAAAACAATTAGTGCACAAATCTCATCATCAAATTCAATTTCCACTGAGGATAATTGATTTGTGATCGTATTGAACTCATTCAAATGTTGCACTATAGGAGTGCCTTTTGCTTTCTTTAAATTAAACAACTTCTTCATCACATGCACCTTGTTGTTAGCTGATGGCTTCTCATACATACCAAACAAAGCCTTCATTAGACCCACCATGTTCTTTTCTTTTACAACATTGTGTGCAACTAAACTGATCTTGGCAAAGTTAATTGAATAACTCCCAGTTCTTGTCTATCAAAAAGGTTCCATTCTTCTTGATTCATCCTTGATAGTATCAGGTTTCTTCCCAAAAAGAGAAATGCAACTTCTTCCCATAAAGATAATCTTCTATCTGCATCCTCCAAACCCAAAGTCTATTCCATCATACTTTTTAATTCCTGAAGCCTTGCCTTCTTCTCTGGCCATTGCTTCCACTCAAACTTATGCTTTGGTACCACTTGTTGGGGAGATAAAAATACAGAGAGGTAAAGACTCACACGTGAGGGGGAGATTGTTGGGTTACATGTGTGAGTAAAGTCCCACATTAAATAATAATGAAAATAATGAGTAGTTAATATAAGATAATTAAGCACATATCTATTGGACTTAGGCCTTTTGGGTTAAAATATGTTTTTATATTTTATATTAATTACTCAAAAAAGCTCCTCAATGTGTTTATCTCCCAAACATTTCATCATTGAAATATATAATAGAAATTAAAATTTGGAACTTTAGCAGTGCTACTCAACTTGGATTTGGTATTTGGAGTGCCAAATTCATTGTGATTTTGGCGTGAAAAATACAATTTTGGCTATTTGAGAGCCTAAATTTGATGATAATATATTGCATTACTTCTATGAGTTTTGATTTTGAATTTGAAAGATGTCAACTTTAATGCCAAAATCAAATTTTGCAATAAAGTTGATTCAGCCATTTTGGTGACATTTCCCAATGAAAAGAAGGCTTGAACCTCTAGAATTAATTCATACAAAAATATGTAATTTGAAATTTATTCAAACTAGAGGTGGTAAAAAGTAGTACATTACTCTCATAGATTATTGCACAAGGCATTGTTATGTGTATTTGCTGAGTATAGGAGAATTTAGAAATGTTTATATAATACAGAATGATGTTGAGAATCAACCTAGTAAAAAGATAAGGCTCTAACATGTGATAGATGTGGTGAATATGAATCACCTTTTGGTGAGTTCTATTCACAACATAGTGTTATTCACCAAGCTATTGCTCGCTATCCACATCAGCAAAATGGAGTTGCTAAATGAAAATATAGAACCTAAAAAAAATTGATGAATTCTATGTTTATAAGTTTCGGTTCGCCTTAGAACTTATAAGAGTAAGCAATACTTTCCATTATATTCTCAACGAGTTGCCTCATATGAAACCAGTAAGATGTTTTATAAATTCTGAAAACTAGTTGCAACCTTGTGCAAACCAATAAGATGTCTTATAATTTATGAAAGCTAATCGCAACTCCATGCGATGCAAGAGAATATTTGATTATTTTGTAATTAAATATAATATATAATTTATTTTTTAAATATTTGTAAAATCATATATTAGAATTACTCAACTGTAACAAAGTGTTTTCTCATAAAATAATTTTATTTTAAATGTATTTAAGTATTAAATAAGAAATGTTCTTTATGTCAATCCAACAAAGGGCAATGATTTTTTCCCCCTAAAATAAAAAGTGTCATATTGCTTTCTTTTTTTAAGTAATGAAATTTTGTTTTCTCTATAAATAAAAAAATTTATATATATTTTTACTTTCTTTTTATATTAAAATTTGCATCTACTAGTTCATGGGTTAATTTGCTAGTGATAGAATATAGTTGGGATTAAGTTTTTCCAATCATGATAGTTAGAGAAGAATGAGAAAAATAGATTTTTCCCATCATTCAAAAAACTTCAACTTGTAGCCTTATATTGTAATGTTATCTTTAATCACAAACCAATCTATCTCTTTTGAAGTATACAAAGTACAATCATCTCTTTTTTGGAATACATTGCTTATCTCAATACATTCGAAAATATAAATTGAATTAGAACATATCCATATAAAGATGCTTTGCAAACAAATAAAATATCATATCAATCATTGCTTAACAATGATTAATTGGATTGATTAAGAAAACAATATGTTGTTAATAATCTATTTAGATTATTTTTTTTGCAGAAACTACATACTCGTCCATCCAAAAGGATTATCAAATAAACAGTTATTAGCAAAATCTCATAATTAAGTTTCTATAATAATAATAATAATAATAATAATAATAATAATAATAATAATAATAATAATAATACAATTGCAAAAGCTAAAATATGTCATTCATCCAATTATTTTTGTTTGATTAACATTTGCTTTTGTTTAAATAAGTGGTGCTATAGAGTACGTTTTATACAGTTATTGAAAGAATTTTATCTACAAAAAACTACAAATTTGTCTACCCAAATTGATTTAAAAATAAACAAAACTGAATAAAGCCTCATAGTTTAACATCTAGATGAATCATTGAAAAAAAAATTCCAACTTGTAAAACAACTAATTATTAATCGAAATAAAATCAAACCAATGGAATAAAGAAAAATAACTTGTGATTGAAAATCGGAATACCAAAATACCCAAATATGTATAAAAATCAATACAAATTTGTCAAAAAAGAAGAAGAAACAAATGTGATATGACAAGTGGCTTATTCCCTCACACATGAGAACACGGCCTTCGACTCAAACTTGGTTTAAAAGATAGGTTAGTTCCACCTTTATTTTGGCTCAAAGATGGCACCCAAACACTTATAAAAACCATTTTTCTCAAAGGAGAAGGTATGAATTTTGTTCTACTCCTACAAAACTTCACATCCTCTCCTCATTGGTGGCAATCAAATATATTATTGATAAGACCAAATTGATTTTGAATTCCTTTTCAAAAAGATTTGTAAGTCATACACTAGAAGTGTTACGTCCACAACATTTTCACAACAAATTTTAGTTGGCGGGTTGTTACAAGTCTTTACTTTGAATCTACTACTGAAATTACTTTCTTGCTTACTAGTAACAGCAAGTAACAACCTGCCCCATAGAATTTGATGTGAAAGTATTGTAAAAATGTTGTAGACATATCATTTCTAGAACAACAAGTAACAACCTGCCACATAAAATTTGTTGTAAAAATATTGTAAAAATGTAGTGAACATATTATTTCTGAAAGGTTAACTTTTTTTCTTCTTCATAACTTGGCAAAACATGCCATTTTGAGTTGCTAGGAAGAAAACATCCCCATCTCATATGTTCTTAATTTTCATCTCTCAAAACATGGTAGTGTAGAGATGGGTTTGGACCCTTTTTTTTTTTAATTAATTTAAATCCTTTTAAAAAAAATAATTAGTAGAGAATTTAAAGCCTGAAGACCCTGAACTTTTAATTTGAAAGACCCTGGAAATTGAAACCACAACAAAAATGCCAGAAGAGCTACAACTAAATCAACCGCAAGGCTGAGTCAAAGTTTGGCCTTTTCTTTTTCTCTTTACCCAGGAAACTGTATAATCTATCCACCTCTTATTACAGCGTATATGTTGTCTTCATGGTAGTTGTGCACTAGTATATTACGTAGTACGAAACAGCCAACTACCACACGCCGGCCTGTGTACTGTTCGTACGTAGCATTTTGTCACAAACAAAACAAAACAAACAAATAAATAAAAAACACAACATATCAAGTTTTAAGAGACGGCAAGTTTTACATCAGAGGTTCCCCGATTACTCGGCCATGTTTTGTAAGGTAAGCCTTACTAGTTGCTGGGGCATTAGGCACTCGTGGCTGTGCTTGTGGCGTGCCTCCCACTCCAATCCAAATTCAATTGAATTCAATACAGTCATCCATCAATGCCGTAATAATTAAATAAATGTTATTATCACATATTTTATACCCGTTTTGAGATTTTTTTTTCTTCTAAAAATATTATAAATAAAATAGGTAAGAGACTTGCACGAGACCCGTAATAATAAGAAAAAAAAAAAAAAAACTAAAAAGTTGACTTATATTCAAGATTTAAAATGCATATTTTGTACACATAACTAATTTTGACTAATTTTTTGTTTAATGAAGTCTATTAGTCTTTTTGCTAAAAAAATGCAAATTTTGTCATAACTGTCTTATATGGTAAATTGTGAATGATGGAGAAAAAATAGTCAATCCATGTGATATGACAAATAGATTTTTATTTTTTTTTATTTTTTATATACAATGACAAATAGTTAATCATATTCTATTACATAAGACAGTTGTGGTAAAATGCATACCTTGTACTCACAGCTGATTTTGACTAATATTCTGATTAATGAAATCTATTAGTCGTTGTGATAAAAAAAATACATACTTTGTCACAACTATTTTATGTGGCAAATTGTGAGTGATAGAGAAAAAATAGTCAATTCATATAATAGTGACAAATATATATATATATATATATTTTTTTTTTTTTTTTTTGATACAGTGACAAATAGTTAATTACATTTTGTTACGTAAAACAATTGTGGTAAAATGTGTACAAAATGGAATATATTATAAAAAAATTATAAAAAATAGAAATTGATGATGTAGTGAGTAGTTAAGATCATCTAATAATTTGTAAGAATTTATCACATTAATAATTTATAAAAATATTGTTAAATAGTTTGGTATTAAAGCATTAAATATAATTAAAATTTGTCACGTGCTATACACGTGTCAACCTAGCTATGTTGCAAAAAACAAACGGTATCACCGACAGGTGGGGTACTACCAAGATGTACAACAATCAGTGAATTAAAGACCTAAGCACGTGGTACGGTACCGGACCAGCCGGTTACTATGACCGGATATATCGGTAACTCAACCACCTGCTGATAAATATGTATATATGTTCTTTTACAACATAAACACACACAAAAATAAAAATAAAATTAACGGTTAAGATTTCATTAAAACAAGTCCTATACACGCACACATTTACATCTCTGAATTCTCTCTCTGTCTTCTTTTTGCTGTAGTTGAAAGCTTTTTGCTGTGCCTCTCTCTCTCTCTCTCTCTCTCTCTCTTTTTTGTTCATGTGAAGAAGGAGGGTTTGGTGGGTTGGAAGAAGTGTCTTTTTGGCTTTGGATTTGAGGTGGGTTTGCTTTGAAATTCTGCTTCTTCTTTTTTTTTTTTTTCTGGGGTTCTGTAATGGAGAGAGATTTTCTGGGTTTGAGCTCAAAAGAACCGTTGGCTGTGGTGAAGGAAGAGATTAACAATGATGCCTGCCAAGACTCTGGTATATTATTATTCTTCTTATATGATTAGTCTTTTTTTCTTCTTCTTCTTCTTCTTCTTCTTCTTGCTCTACTTTGAATATTTGTTTGTTCACTTATTAAATTTGTTGCAAAGCTTCACTTATTGTCATTCTCATTTGAAAACTTGAATTTTTTTTTTTGTCGGAATTATGGGTGTCTGTTTAATTTTTATTCTAGTTTGTAGTTTTTGAGTGCATGGAATTGAATTACTTAACACAAAATAAATGGCTTTTCTTAGTTTTTAGGCTGTGGTTTATATATATATTAAGAAAGAATTTCCCTTCTCTCTCTCTCTCTCTATTTGTGTGTGATTCAGAAGGCTTTATTTGGACAATACTGATTAGACCTATTTTATGTCTTGTCGCTAATTTATTTATTTATTTTACCCCCAAATAATTTTCTTATTTGAATTGGAGTTCAATAAAGGTTTAAACTTTCAAGTTTATACTTTATTTGGATGACAACATGTGGTAGTAAATTGTGTATTTAATATCCACCTGGGCACTAGTAAATTTGTGAATCCTTATTAATTTTTAATTGATTTTACTTGTTAAACTGTTTACAGAAAAAAAAAAAAATCTGTTGATACCAAGAACTAAAGGAATAATTTGGTTTTTGCTTATTTTTGTGACCTTGATGTTCCAATCTGTCACTGCAACCCAGCTCAAAAAAGGGAAAAGAAGGTCTATCTATTCAAAGTTGTCTCTTTTTTCTTTTCTATTTTTTTTTTTTCCCTTTCTTTCTTCTCATTTTTGTTTTGTTATGAAGTGAAAGGCATATAGTGTGTATAGCTTAATATTTCTGGACATTTTCTAAGGATCTCTAGTGTTTACTAAATGTGTAGGAGCACAGTGGCAGTTCTTAAACAAGGTTTCTGCCATTTCTCATTTGATGTCTTTCAAGGTTTCTCAAGAAGACAAGAATCAAAAGATTGCTTCTGACTCCCACATGTCATCTGGATTTATGTCTATCTCAACAGCAGATGCTTTTGATGCTAGTCAGAAACGGTCTATGGCTGAAATCCAGGTTTGATATTATTCCATTTCTTGTTGATATATATATATATATATATATAGCCTTTTAAGGGTTTTTTGAGCATTAAATGGAAATGAGATCAGAATGCTTTATTTTCATAAATAACATTTTAGAAAAGTTTAATTTGTTTTACCCAGTATTTGAACCAAGTCATTTTTGTTGCATAAAAAAGGATAATTTAAATAAATAAATAAAAGGGTTAAGGACTTTATCTGTGAGAGCCTTGGAGTACTGATATTGGTGATATAAGAACTTTTTCAAGAACCCCCGTTACTTGGTTTATCAATTTGATATTGTTTTCCATAAGTCACATCTGATATGTTGTTGCCTTTCCCCCCATTGGTTTTCTGTTTTTACTATATAGAAGTCCTTCAATCACAATAGGCAAGGTGCGAATCATTTTTCCCTGACATCTTACCCTGTGCAACATGATGTGAAGATGTTTTCTGTTGGAAACCCCTTCTTCAAGAATCATTTTGCTACTGCTGGTCAGAATTTGGCAGGTGTCAATGTGAAGCAACAGTTACTTGGAGGGATTCCGGCTACGGCTCCACATTCAGTTATTCCCACTGCTGCTAACATTACTGGGATAACTGAACCATGGTATTTTCTTTGATATTTTCCTTAAGCACTCATTTGGTGACCATTTTTTGCTTACAACGCTATAGTTATTTGGAGATTAAATGTCTTATATTGGAATATCTCCTGTAGGAATGGTGTCAAGGCCTCTGGGTCTCCTGCTCAATTGACCATCTTTTATGGAGGTACTGTGCATGTCTATGATGACATAACCCCTGAGAAGGTATCCTCTCTCTCTCTCTCACACACACACACACAAACACTAAACGCACAGAACACAAACACCACAAGCTGGTTATCAACTGCATCTTGGGTCATAGATCGGCTTAAATTGGGGCATCTTTTCCAGGCTCAGGCTATAATGTTGTTGGCTGGGAATGGATCTATTGCTTCTAATGCAGCACATCCAAAAGCTCAAGTTCAAGCACCTAGCTCAAAATTGGCAGCTGCTGATGGTGTTACTGTGAATCAGCCCATAAACACACACCCTTGCTCTGGTCTTTCAAGTCCCTTGTCGGTTTCTTCACATACTGGTGCCCAGTCAGGAAGTGGATCCACTGGCAATGATGAATCGATGGCTGCTAAAACCACTGGAGCTCCAACAACTCCTGTTAGCAAAGCGGTGCCTCTGCAAATCACTAAAATGGTGGTCCCGTTTTCATCTGGTAAGACCTTGTGTTATTGGAGGGTTTTGTACATATTTGTTGACCTCAAAATAGAACTTTGAAATGAAGAACTCCGTAACCTTGCAACCTTATCTTTAACCATACTTGAATTATATCCTAGTTATTCTAATTATTGTGAACACTTAAACATGTAGATGCTGTGAACAATTCTTAACTTATTGCAAAAAAAAAGTACATTTTGGCAAAGGAGGCTTAAGTTTTCAGCTGCCTCACATAGTTCAATCCTGAAGCTGTGAATTTGTGTCTAACCATTAAGAATATTACTACTGGTTAGATTTATTATTGCAACACCACTTCATAAGAATGACATTCAATTTTCCATGCAGTTGCACCTGTTCCACAAGCACGAAAGGCATCCTTGGCTCGATTTTTGGAGAAGCGCAAGGAAAGGTCAGTTATTGTAATAGCGCTCTCTCTCCGTGTGTGTGTGTGTGTGTGGGTGGGTGACCAAAAGAGAACATGTTTTAGCATTTTTAGTTCTACCTTAGCCCTTGAAACAATTTAGATAGTAATTTATAAATATAAACCTTCTTATGTAAGTTAAGACATGATTGATTGTGTTTGCTATCTACCTATTTGCCTGTTGAAGGAGCCATCTTTAAACACTATTGTGAGGTTCTGTGTTGAATTGGATTTGGTTTAAAAGATGTTTGGGGCTACACAACTTTCGAGAGTATATATAATTATTGCTTGCTGCCAGCAAACTTGATTGTAGATTCAATAGTTCACAAAGGCTGGTTCTTTGCCTGGATTTTAAAATTTGATTTCATATTGGCCCCTTAATTCATGATTGAAGTATACAAGCAAGCATGCTTATTATTCAACAGTCTTTTAACTCAGGCATCAAATAATATCTGGGGCATTAGAAAGCTGTTACTGATTTAAGGCCTTTCTTCATGGATGCAGGGTAATGAATTTAGGGCCATATAACCTCAACAAGAAATCTCCTGAATGCACTGCCCAAGAATCCAATGGTGCAAATTTCTGTGCCAGTCCTGCTGCAGGTGCTGGTTCTCTCTTGGAAAGCAAAGAGGGTAGCCACGATGTATGAGAGGTCCAATTAGGAAAGGATTATTGCAGATTTATGTAGTAAGTTAAAGATGTAAGCAGACGGATTATATTTTCTCTAGAAACAACTGTAATCCTGACTTTAATTTGAAACTTAACTAAGTTTCTATATATATAGTTGGTGTAGGGCCTTTTCTTATTATTTCGGATGCAATCATATTGTTGCTTCCGACATCTCAATGTTTAAGTCCACTTTGCAAGTATTCAACTATATTGTTACATTGTGAAATTATTGCCTAGTGTAAGGATTATATTTACTGTTTCTTCCAGCTCATGTTCTTGATCAATGTTAGCCTTCAGTAGCTGCTCCATAATAATTGTTCTTTAACAGCTAATTGGAACCATAGGTTCCTAAGAACCTCACCTATAAATTGGGTGTAATTAAATTGTAATTATCTGTTAGGCTAGTTAGGTTAGGTATTAGATTTTTAATTTTTTGGGAGTAAAAGGGGAAGGGGTACCAATCCTCCAGCCTGGACGTTGTTTGTGATCATAGTTCTTCCTACATGTTATAGAATCGATGTTAGAACCAATGTGGGTCTAGACTCAAGTGGGGTTTGAAATTTCATCCTCAAGTGAGAAAATATCTTCTTCATTGAGTGGAAATAATTTTTATAAGAGGATAAGGTTGGGTTCTAAAGGTTTTTACTTAATCTATTGGGTGCAACACAGTTGTAACGTTTGTTGGGTACAACATGTTCTTTTGCTCTCAGCTTACTAGATCTATTATAAAATTATTGTGAAGTTTTGTTGGGTTCCTAAAAGGACCGAACTATCAAATACTCCATTTCCAATTGTTCAGTTACATTTCATATTTATCAATTTTGGTACATTAATATACTAAATATTTTATATATCTAGAACTTTTTTTATTTTCTTTATCCCTTCTCAAAGAGCTGGAACAGAATTTTAAATGGACGAACCGTTAGTAATAAATGGAATGATCCAATCTTCATATTAGATATCTCTCTCCACAAGCATTAAGTCATGATCTCTCAACTCACAAGCCTAATTTGTGATTTTTTTTTTTTTTTTGCCAATTAATTTGTGAAAGTTAGTTTGCTTCAATCAATCTATTTAATATAGATCAAAGACATGTAGTAATTATATGTTACTACTTATTTTTCAGGGGAATAAAGAAGGCTACTTATTTTTGTTTAAGAGGGGTTTAGGCCAAACGTTTTATTATTATTTTATTATTATTATTATTATTTTTTGTGTGTATTTTGTGGGCTAAATGCAAAGAGACTCCTTATAGTACGAGTCGTTATTAAATACACTCATTATTCATGCTACAAAATTGACAAATAAGTCTTGGGTATTTAAAATAGTGCAATTGATCATTTTGTTAGACTTTAATCACTTTTATTAGACGTAAAATGACAATGTAAATATCACGTGAGCCAAAACACATGCTAAGTAACTAATTATCATGTAACACGCATGTTCACATAGTTTTTTTTTTTCAATAAAAGTGATAAAAATCTAACTGAATGGTCATTTATATTATTTTAAATTTAAATACAAGTTTATTTATATTATTTTTGTAGTTGCACGATTTTCCTGGCCCAAATTCTATTGATCAGGCCTTGGCCCAAGGCGCAACCCATAATAAATATTTGTAGAGGATGGGTCAAAGAATTTAGCCTCAGTGAGCCTATTCGGTCTGATACATGGACAATATTGTTGCAGAAAATAAAAACACAAGAAGGAATCTCTAACATATGATTCTATTTCTTCAGTTCCGGATACAGTTTTTCCGTCCTCTTCTCTGAGGGACTCCACTACATTATATAGTTCTCCTCCTCTCATCTCAACCTTACACTTGTTGATCATCTAAGCATCTACTTGAGCACCTGTCCCATCAGACGTCCTCATCACTCCCTTTGTGAGTTGCAGAGGCCAAGGTGGTACTGTTTAGAGGTCTTTTCCTCATTAATGCGGCCAAGAGGGTGGTTGGGGCGCAATTAATGTGGTGGTGGCAACTTTCCATGAGATATTTTGGATTTTATTCATTTTATATGTTGGGAGGATGAACTGAAATGGCTGGGGAGAGTTCCTCGTCTGGGCTTCGTAGTGTCCGAGGAGGAGTTACTCCTCGGACAGGTTTCCTTGGCATTATCGGGACTGAGTAATGCTTCATATGTGGTTTCTCTTCGGACAGGACGCTCCTCGGACGGGCCTGAATTTGGAATAGCCCATTATTTTTGGGCCGGGCCCCACAATAGCCCCTCAAAACTCCGGTTTTTATCTCCTTCCGAGGAGAAAAGCGGGGTTTTGATGTTTGTGAGAGGATGGAAATAAGGAGAGCGTGTGGCGCGCGTGCGAACCGTTACTTTTGACGTGCTACAATTTACGAGGCGCGGCCATTAACTTTTGGAGGCGTTATGTTCTCCCCATCCAACGGTGTGGCATAGATCGAACGGCTATCGTTTTTTTCTCGTATTTTTAGGCAGGAGTGATCTTTTCTCTCTCCTCCTGGCTATATAAGACGTCAGAGGGGTTCAGTTCCTTCTTTTTATCTGCATTTCATAAACCTCAGAGGCTTTCAGAAAACTCCATCGAATCCCAAAGATATACGAATACTTGCGTCCGTTACGCCACCGTAGCCGTTTTTCGCGAAGCGTTTCCTCCAGGAGAGATTTCCAGGCGTCCCATTGAGCGTTTTGTGAAGGTACCAGTAATTTTTCGTCCATTTCGCCGTTTCAATTCCCTCCTCAGACTCTAATTTTCTTCTCGGTCTTTACCATCATTCCTCCAGTTCGGCTCAGATGGGTAGATTCGAAAAATTAGTGAAAACACCGACCGCTATGGAGGCTTTTAGGGCAAAATACCACATTCCCCCGGAGGTGGGGCTGCGGTACTGTCCTCTTGAAAGAGTATTGACAGATAGAGGCGAGGGAGAAGTTGTTATCCCCATGATTGCTTTCATAGAGGGAGGGATGACACTTCCCATGCGTAGGATTACAAGGGAATACCTGTTCAACCATAGGTTGACGCCGTATCAGTGTGCCCCGAATATGTTCAAGATACTAGGCTGTGTAGATGTCTTAGACGAGCGGATGAATCTAGGCCTTACTTGGCACGATGTGGCTTATCTGTACGAGTGTCACCGCCTCGGGGATGATGGGTATTATCTTAAATCCCGGAACGAGGACGTTAGGTTGATCTCTTGTCTCCCAATATCCAATAAGACCGTGAAGAATGACTTCCTTATTGCTTCTGGGGAGTGGTTCGACGGTATTCATTGTCCAACTCGGGCAGGAACCCCAGGTGCGGCGTCTTTAGGGCCAGTCCTTTTTGGGAAAGGATTTAGTATTGAGGGGTTATTTTTCTCGCTTTCTTTGTAATTGGAAAATTTCATGAACTAACCCCACTTTTCCTGGTTGTTTGCAGATAAAGTTCACGTCGCTCCTCGGATAAACTTTGTGAACGTGCCAGCGTTGAACTACCTTCTTAGGTCGGAGATTTACGTTTCCGAGGACGGACAGTTGCGTGCGGCCCATCTGGTTCTGGGCTATCAACCTCTGAGCAGCTCTTTCCAGGCTATCGGTCACGCTATAAGGGCTGGCAGTCCGAGGCTGGCTAGGATTGACGTGTCCAAGGACGGGTTCCTAGCTCAACACGATCTGCCACCAGTTGTGTTGCCCGGTGTTAGAAATCCTTACTTAGCAGAGCAGCTACCTCCGCCAAACGAGCCTGGTGTTGCTGTTCCGGTTGAAGAGGAAGCTGAATCATCTCGTCTTTCCCTTGAGGAAGAGATAGACGAGTTTTATTTTGAGGAGGAAGTTCAGCAAACCCCCTTGGTGGAACTTTCTGATCCTGAAGCAGAGCAGGACCAACATTCCGCAGTTGGTGTTCCCTCAATTGTTATCTGCTCGGACGATACTTCAGACGAAGAGACAGAGCCCATGGCAGGAAAGGGAAAATCTCTAAAGGAGCTGATGGCCTCCCGAGGGAAAGGTCAGTCATCGAAGGGACCAACTCCATCACAGGTCAAAACCCTCCCTCCTGTGGCCCCTCAGCACACCTCGGATCTGGGCCTCAAGGTTAATCCGGACCTGAAGAAGAAAAGGCCGGTTGACACTCCTGAGGAGGGTGAGGTGGTTGCCCAACCGACCAAACAGCAAAAAACCACTCGGGCTCCAAGGAGCAGAAGGGGTAACTCCTCGGAGAGTCGGGATGAGGAGAACATTGCTGAGGTGCGCGCTACTCCGCGTACATGGAGCCCCAAGTTGGAGCTGGATGGGGTTGCCATCCCCTACAATGCTTCGGTTCGAGAGTACAACCGAGGCCGGGCAGGGTACGTGGCTGACGCCTTAGAGCAACCCCTACTCCTTCCTCGGGACATGGAGGCTTATAGGCGGTTCTCTCAGCCCGAGATCTTCCTATCCCTTAAAAGGGATCTCGCGATGGTAAGTAATCCTTTTACTGTTTCATTAATTTATTTGACCTTGTTAGATTTTAAAGCAATCTTGTTTCGTTTGTAGATTACTCAGCAGGTATTTGTGGCTGAGGAATTTTGCCATGGTAACAGTAGTCGGGCTGAGGCCGAGAACCAGGCTCGGGCGGAGATGGAGAAAACCTTGGGGTCCCTCAAGCACGATCACCTTGAACTCACGGATGAAGTTCAAGGAGTCGGAGAACCGGCGCAAAAGTGCAGAGGCTGTTTGAAAAGTGCCGAGACCCAGGCGGAGGACCAGCGCAAAGAGCTGTACTCGACCCAGATCAACCTCGCCACCGAGAAGCAGGCAGTGCAGGATCTCAAGACTGCTCTGCAAAAAGTTGAGGATGAGCTGCGGCGGGTCAAAGAGGAGGCCCAGCTGATCCGAGAGGCTACAGAGGCTGAGAAGAATGCTGCTCGCCAGCTCGGGGCCGAAGAGAAGGAGGCCAGGCTATCCGAGGAGATCCCCGAGGTGTGCAGGGATTACTGCAGTATTTCATGGGCTCATGCTCTCGATGCTGCAAGAGTTCCTGCGGATTCGGCACTAAGACTTCCCGAGAACATCTTCTATCCTCAAGAGATCCGAGGGAATCCTGATGACGCCTAAGTGGCTTTAGAGCAGGACCTGGCAGTGCCTGATGCCATCCTTGTGCCTGATATGGCGAAAGATCCCGCCACAGACTCTACCATCGAGGTTCCTCCTCCTCAGCCCGAGCAGAAAGAAGATCCTCCTGCTAAGGCTTAGCCTTTTAGGCTTTTGATCTTTGTACTCTTTCCTTTTTCTTTTCTTTTTTTTGAATGAGAATCGTCCTATTTTTCCATTCTTTTGTAAGGACCTCTCTTTCTAATGTACTCGGAATATTAATATAAAATGTTCGTTTTGCTTACTATGGATGTATGTCAGTAGCGCTCTTCTTTAAACATTTGCAACGATGTAGATACAGGTAAACGGTCAAAATAAAATGGGTTTTTGGGCTGCGCACTTGAGGGTTGCGATGGTGCCAGACTGCGCGCACGCATTAAAATGATTTCCTTTAAGTAATAATCTCCCAATCTATCATAAGTAATAATTTCCCCTAAGTCTGTGGTCCGAGGAGCCATGCAGGACTTAGGTTCTGTTTAAAACTTATGAATAGTTGCCTTAAGTATTAATTTCCCCTAAGTCTGTGGTCCGAGGAGCCATGCAGGACTTAGGTTCTGTTTAAAACTTATGAATAGTTGCCTTAAGTATTAATTTCCCCTAAGTCTGTGGTCCGAGGATCCATGCAGGACTAGGTTCTGTTTAAAACTTATGAATAGTTGCCTTAAGTATTAATTTCCCCTAAGTCTGTGGTCCGAGGAGCCATGCAGGACTTAGGTTCTGTTTAAAACTTATAAATAGTTGCCTTAAGTATTAATTTCCCCTAAGTCTGTGGTCCGAGGAGCCATGAAGGACTTAGGTTCTGTTTAAAACTTATGAATAGTTGCCGTAAGTATTAATTTCCCCTAAGTCTGTGGTCCGAGGATCCATGCAGGACTAGGTTCTGTTTAAAACTTATAGAAATTGTCATGAGTAATAATTTCCCCTAAGTCTGTGGTTCGAGGAGCCATGCAGGACTTAGGTTCTGTTTAAAACTTATGAATAGTTGCCGTAAGTATTAATTTCCCCTAAGTCTGTGGTCCGAGGATCCATGCAGGACTAGGTTCTGTTTAAAACTTATAGAAATTTTCATGAGTAATAATTTCCCCTAAGTCTGTGGTCCGAGGAGCCATGCAGGACTTAGGTTCTGTTTAAAACTATGAATAGTTGCCGTAAGTATTAATTTCCCCTAAGTCTGTGGTCCGAGGATCCATGCAGGACTAGGTTCTGTTTAAAACTTATAGAAATTGTCATGAGTAATAATTTTCCCTAAGTCTGTGGTCCGAGGAGCCATGCAGGACTTAGGTTCTGTTTAAAACTATGAATAGTTGTCAGCAGACTAGCAAGCAGCGGATAGTCATGAAAGAAAACGTATGCTAAACCATTCTCATTAATAACAATATCTTCTGAGGTTATTTACATTCCATGGTCGAGGTACAGCTTTTTCATCCAAATCTTCTAGGTAGTAGGCGCCTATTCCGGCCACGGATGTGACACGGTATGGTCCCTCCCAATTGGGCCCCAACTTGCCCCAAGAGGGGTTCTTTGCGCTGCTCAGAATCTTCCCCATCACGAGGTCGCCTGGACCCAGAGGCTGCAGTTTGACGTTAGCATCATACCCTTGTCTCAGCTTTTAGTGATAATAGGCCATATGAATCATTGCTTTTTCTCTTCTTTCCTCGGCTAGGTCCAGACTCCTTTCCAATAACTCGTCGTTACCGTTTGGGGTAAACGATCTAGACCTTAGTGTAGGAAAGTTGTTCTCGATTGGGAGCACGGCTTCAGCCCCGTAAGTCATCGAAAAGGGGGTCTCACCGGTCGACCGTTGCGGTGTTGTCCGATAAGTCCATAAGACGTGCGGGAGTTCTTCTACCCATCTCCCTTTTGCCTCGTCCAGTCTTTTCTTCAGTCCGTTCACTATGACCTTGTTCACGGCTTCGACTTGTCCATTTCCTTGAGGGTAGGCGGGGGTGGAATATCGGTTAATGATTCCAAACTCGCGGCAATACTCCCTAAAGTTCTTACTGTCAAACTGCAGACCATTGTCGGAAATGAGTGTACGTGGAGTACCGAAGCGGGTGATGATGTTCTTCCAGACGAATTTTTGGGCGTCCACATCCCTAATGTTGGCTAAGGGTTCAGCCTCCACCCATTTAGTGAAGTAATCAATTCCGACTATTATGTATCGCTTGTTCCCCGCAGCTTTGGGGAAAGGTCCGACTATATCAAGGCCCCATTGTGCGAACGGCCATGGGCTAGAGAAGGGGTTGAGAACCCCTCCGGGTTGGTGGATATTCGGGGCAAATCTTTGGCACTGATCGCACTTCTTCGCGTACTCTTGGGCCTCTCTTTGCATGTTCAGCCACCAGTATCCTTGGGAGAGTGCCCTGTGCGCCAGCGACCTTCCTCCGGTGTGACTTCCACAAATTCCCTCGTGTAACTCCTCAAGTAGAGACTCGGACTCTTCCGGATGTACGCAGAGTAGGTACGGTCCAGAATAGGAGCGCTGATATAGCTTGTGATCCTCTGATAGCCAGAACCGAGGGGCGTTCCTACGTATCTTCTCGGCCTCTAGTTTTTCCTCTGGTAAAACGTCACTTTGGAGGAAGTTCCTTATGGGGTCCATCCAGCTGGGACTCTTTCCGATCTGATGGACCTGGGTTGGGTTTTTGTTGATAGGACCTGCCTAGGCTAGATTTTCAACAAGGATCAATCGCGGCAGATTATGCGCCGAGGACGTGGCTAGAGTGGCCAGCGAGTCTGCGTGGGTGTTTACGCTCCTGGAAATGTGTGTCAGATTGAAGGACTCGAAACCCGTCTGTAGGCATTTGACTTGTCCTAGATACTCCTGCATTCTAGCATCTCTGGCTTCCAGTTCACCCATCACTTGTCCAACGACCAGCCTGGAGTCCGAGAATACCTCAATCATTCTTCTGCCCAATCTTTGAACCATCGTCATTCCTTGAAGTAAGGCTTCGTATTCGGCTTCATTGTTCGTAGCCGAGAATCCAAGTCTTAGTGATTTTTCAATGGTAACACCGTCCGGCGATATTAAAACTATTCCGACTCCAGATCCTCTCTGGTTGGCCGCGCCATCCACGTAGACCTTCCAATGCAAGGTCCCCCCTGCTGAAATCGCACCAACCGATTTTCCATCCATGTCGTTCTTCTCGGTTATTGTTTCTAAAGAGGGCTCAGCAAACTCCGCTACCAAGTCTGCGAGGACCTGTCCTTTGATGGAGGATCTGAGCATATATTTAATATCAAAGGCCCCTAAAAGCACACTCCACATGGCAATTCTTCCTATGTAGTCAGCGCTTCGAAGCACTGCTCGAAGGGGAAGCTGAGTTAGGACGATGACCGTATGCGCCTGAAAGTAATGAGGAAGCTTCCGGGTTGCATGCACTATCGCCAGAATTGCCTTCTCTAAAGGTAGGTATCGCACCTCGGCCTCATGTAATGATTTGCTCACATAATAAACCGGTCGCTGCACCCCATTATCATCTCGTATCAGTACCAAGCTTACAGCATGGGGAGCTACAGCGACATATGCAAACAGCACTTCATCTGCCTCAGGGCTGGACATGATGGGTGGTCGGGACAGGTAGTCCTTAAGCTGCTGGAAAGCCTGAGCGCAATCCTCCAACCATTCGAACCCTTTCCATTTGTTTATCAGGAGGTAAAAAGGCCAACATCGATCCGCCGATCGCGATATAAACCAGTTTAATGCCGCAATCATGCCAGTGAGCTTCTGCACTTCCTTCGGATTCTGAGGGACCTGTAGACTGTTAATGGCTTTGATTTGGTCGGGGCTTACTTCTATTCCCCTGTGGGTGACCATGTACCCTAGGAATTTCCCAGACCCGACCCCGAATGAACATTTGGAAGCATTCAGCCGCAACCGGTGCTCCCTTAAGATAGCGAAGATTATTCCAAGGTCTTTCACGTGCTCTGACACCCTTTTACTTTTCACAACCATATCGTCTATATAAACCTCAATGATCTTGCCCAGTTGTGGCTCGAACATCCAAGTCATCATCCTTTGGTAGGTTGAGCCTGCGTTCTTTAGCCCAAACGGCATCACCTTATAATGATAATTTCCGATGGGCGTCATGAAAGCCGTTTTCTCTTGGTCCTCTAGCGCAAGGGGTATCTGGTGGTAGCCCTAGAAGGCATCCAGGAAGCTCATTCGAGGGTGTCCCACGGTTGCATCCACCAATCGGTCGATTCGGGGTAGGGGGAATGGGTCCTTCGGGCATGCCTTGTTCAGGTCCGTGAAGTCCACGTAGACCCTCCACTTCCCTGTCTTCTTTCTTACCACCACCGTGTTTGCTAACCATTCGGGATAAAAGACCTCTTTGATCGCCCCTGCCCTTTTCAATTTCGCCACTTCGTCTCTTACGGCACTAGCATGTTCCTTCGAAGGGCGTCGGGGTGGCTGCTTCTTCGGAGCGGAAGAGGGGTTGACGTTCAAGTGGTGACAAATAAGGCTAGGATCAACTCCCGGGGCGTCGTAGGCGTCCCATGCGAACACGTCGACATTTTCTCTGAGAAATCTGACCAGTTCCTCCTTTTCCTGAGAAGGTAATTCAGAGCCGACCTGAAAGAACTTCTCCGGGTCGTCGTTGACAGCGATCTTATCTAAACTTTCACACCCTATCTCCTCGGCCAGCCCATCGCCTTGCTTTGCCGAGGGGGTTGGTTGCTATAAGTTCTCTGGGGCCGAGGACTCGATTCGGGGCCGATGTAAAATGGCGGCCACCATACACTTCCTGGCCACGGCCTGATCTCCTTGGATCTCTTCTACTTGTCCTCTGGATGGGTATTTCACTTTTTGATGAAGTGTGGAGGTTACGGCTTCTAGGGCGTGGATCCATGGCCTGGCGACTATCGCGGTGTAGGGTGAGTAAGCGTCGACGACGATAAAATTCACCTCCACCACCTCCGACCCCGTTTGTATGGGTAGTCGGATCTGCCCTTTTGGCGTAACAATTTTTCCTTCGAAGCTGAGAAAGGGGGAGTCATAAGCTGCCAAATCTTCTGGCTTCAAGTTTAGCCCCTTGTATAGATCAGGGTACATTATCTCTACTGCACTTCCCGAGTCCACCAACACCCTTTTCACGTCGAATCCCCCAATCCTCAACGTGACCACCAAGGCATCATCGTGAGGTTGAATAGTTCCTCTCTTATCCTCATCCGAGAATCCCAGTATCAAAGGGCTTCCCTTTTTTGACCTTTTGGGTTCCCTTTGCCCGCCCTCGGAGGGGAGCCGATCAACAGCTAATACCCTGGGGATGGGCGGTCCAGTTCTTCCTGGTGCAGCGAGGATGACATGTATCGTCCCGGTGGGGGGTCTTAAGGACACGTCCTTTCGAGGCTCTTGTGTTGCTTGGCCGGGATGGCGGCTCGATGGGTGCAGCAGGTGACGTAACTTTCCTTCTCGGACCAACTGATCTAGGTGATTCCATAGATTCCTGCAGTCCTCAGTAGTATGCCCATGGTCCTGATGATAGTGGCAGTACAGGTTCTGGTTACGTTTGGAAGGGTCTCCAGCCATCTATTCCGGCCACCTGAAATAGGGCTCATCCCTTACTTTTTCCAGTACCTGTTGTACTGGCTCCCTGAATACGGCATTCACCGTTGGCGGGTTGCTCTGCCCAGCCTGTCGCGGAAAATCTCTCCTCGGCTGACCAGGGTTGTGCCGTTCCGACCTGAAATCATTTGCTTTGGGGGGGATAACCTTCTCCTTTCCCCTCCCTTGCAGCTGATCTTCCTCTACCCTTTTGTATTTGTCGATCCTATCCATCAGCTGATGAACGTCAGCAACTGGTTTCCCGGTGAGGGATTTCCTTAAGCCATGCTCGGTGGGGAGACCGCTTTTGAACGTGCTGATAGCAACATTATCATGGTTGTCATCTAAATCGTTATACACCTCCCAATACCTATCCGAGTACGCTTTCAGGGTTTCTCCTTCATGCATGGATAAGGATAGTAGCGAACTGAGAGGTCGAGGGACTCTGGTGTTTGTAATGAAACGAGAGCAAAAAGCTTGAGTGAGCTGCTTGTAGGAGCCTATGGAGTTTGTCTTCAGGCTGTTGAACCACCTCATTGCCATCGATCCCAAGCTGGATGGGAAGATTTTGCACATTAGGGCTTCATTTTGCGAGTAAATCGCCATTTTTTGGTTAAACTGACTCACGTGCTCTACCGGGTCTGCCCTGCCGTTATAGATGGCGAACACCGGTTGGTTGAAGCGTCTAGGCAGCTTAGCCCCTTCGATTCTATTCGTGAAGGGTGACCTTGAGACCTGATCCAGCACTTTCTTCATGGCGTCGTTCCCCGAACCCTTGCTGGATGAGCTCTCATACTTCCGTACAGGGCGTGGTTCCCTTTCGTAAGAAAAGGTTTCACTTGGGGGGGGTTCTTGACCTTTGTCTGTAACTCGCATCCTCCGCATTAGAAGACTCGCCTGAGTCAGAGGGAGATCGTCTTCGCTGCACACGTCGTAACTTCCTTTTTAGGTCATCTATCTCTCGCTGCATGGCCTGGTGATTATTTCGCCTCTGAGACACGTGACTTCCTATCTGAGTGTAACTCTGGCTCGTCCGGATAGTATGCACACTTCCCTCACGATTCCCCCTGCCGTCTGGGTTGGTTAGGTTATTTTGCCTCTGGGACTCGGCGGGTTGTGTCCGTTGGGAGTTAGCTTGGTGAGGATCCTCCTGGTGCGGACCTGGTTCTGCCATGCTCAACCGTTGCATTAGCTGATGCCTTAGTTCTTCCCACAGACGGCGCCAATTGTAGTTGCACGATTTTCCTGGCCCAAATTCTATTGATCAGGCCTTGGCCCAAGGTGCAACCCACAATAAATATTTGTAGAGGATGGGTCAAAGAACTTAGCCTCAGTGAGCCTATTCGGTTTGATACATGGACAGTATTGTTGCAGAAAATAAAAACACAAGAAGGAATCTCTAACGTATGATTCTATTTCTTCAGTTCCGGATACAGTTTTTCCGTCCTCTTCTCTGAGGGACTCCACTACATTATATAGTTCTCCTCCTCTCATCTCAACCTTACACTTGTTGATCATCTAAGCATCTACTTGAGCACCTGTCCCATCAGACGCCCTCATCACTCCCTTTGTGAGTTGCAGAGACCAAGATGGTACTGTTCAGGGGTCTTTTCCTCATTAATGCGGTCAAGAGGGTGGTTGGGGCGCAATTAATGTGGTGGTGGCAGCTTTCCATGAGATATTTTGGATTTTATTCATTTTATATGTTGGGAGGATGAACTGAAATGGCTGGGGAGAATTCCTCGTCTGGGCTTCGTAGTGTCTGAGGAGGAGTTACTCCTCGGACAGGTTTCCTTGGCGTTATCGGGACTGAGTAATGCTTCAAATGTGGTTTCTCTTCGGACAGGACGCTCCTCGAACGGGCCTGAATTTGGAATAGCCCATTATTTTTGGGTCGGGCCCCACAATTTTAAATTTAAATACGAGTTTAAAAAGTCAATTATGTAGCATATGAGGTGTATTTATATGGGATATCTTTGCATTTAACCCTATTTTTATTTGTGCATTTTATCAAATGCAAAGAAACTCCTTATGGTATAAGTCATTATCAAATACACTCATTACTTATGCTACGAAATTGACTAAAAAGTCTTGGGTTTTTAAAATAGTGTAATTGACCATTTATTTAGAGTTTAATCACTTTTATTGGACGAAAAATGACCATGTAAGCATCATATAAATCAAAACACATGCAAAGTAACTTATTATCATATAACATGCATGTTCAAATGGTTTTTTTTTTTTTCAATAAAAGTCACAAAAGTCTAATAGAATGGTCAATTATTATTTTAAATTTAAATACAAGTTTAAAAAGTTAATTTTGTAGCACATGAGGTGTATTTATATGGGATATCTTTGCATTTAACCCTATTTTTATTTGTGTATTTTATGGGCTAAATGCAAAGAGACTCCTTATGGTATAAGTCATGATCAAATACACTCATTACTCATGCTACGAAATTGACTAATAAGTCCAGGGTATTTAAAATAATGCAATTGACCATTTTGTTAGACTTCAATAATTTTTGTATGAAAAATGACCATGTAAGTATCCCGTGAGCCAAAACACATGCAAAGTAACTAATTCCCATGTAATACATGTTCACGTGGTTATTTTTTTTCCCAATAAAAGTGATAAAAGTCTAACAGTATGGTTAATTATATTATTTTAAATTTAAATACGATTTTAAAAAGTCAGTTTTGTAGCACAAGAGGTGTATTTATATGAAATATCTTTGCATTTAACCCTATTTTTATCATGTTATGGAAGAAGTAATTGGGGTATTCCTTATCACCAAAGAATAAAATAAGAGCCTTATAAATAGGTGTTATTACAAAAGGTTTAGTCATTTTGGCTCAAGGGTACTCCCATATGGGGAGTGGATAAAACTCTAAAAGAATATGAAATGAATTTTTTTGAAAAGTAATTTGTGTGTGTTATTGGATGTATTGAGGCTTTGGGATTGTGAGTTTGTGTGCAAAGTTTGCGAGAGTTTTGTATGTGTGTGAGGTTTGTGAATGTTTGTGTGAGTTCGTGAATTTATGAGCTAAATTTGTGAGGTTCAATTAAGAGTTTCTATAAACCATATTATGGATAATTGGGGGGAAGGGAAATTTGAACTTTGGATCTCATAGAAAGATCAAAAGCTGCCAACAAATTGAGTTATAAGGCTCTTGGCGTTATTCTCTTAATTATGTGAGTTTATAGAGGCTGCATAATTAGCCGACTTTTGAGGACTTGGACAATTCAGAAAATCAACTACTTGCTTTTTTTAGTGGTTCTCTATTTGACTGGTTTCGGACTTAGGGACTCACATCTTGTGATTCTCCCCATTTGTTCCTTAGTTCTCTCCTCTCTTTTTTTTTCTTTTTTTTTTTTTCATAATTAATTTTCTTATTTGCTCTTTCTTTCTTTTTCATCTACTGCTTGACTGGTTTGTACTTCTTTTGCATAAAGTAGTGTTTATATATATATATATATATTTCTTACTTATCAAAAAAAAAAAGTGGGTTTTTTTTAATAATATATTATTGTTGTGTGAATACATTTTTGCTAACCCTAAATCACAAACAATAAATACAACTTATGTTTTTCATGATCAAAATTCACTATTTTTCATAGTATATTGAGAAGATCTAGTTATATAAATAATGATGATTTAATTTCTTTTAAATGTAAGGGAAAATTATACTTTATTACCCTAAACTATACCTCATGTTACACTTTGCACCTTAAACTTTTCAAATGTACTTTTTGCACACTAAACTATGACCATTGTTATATTTTGCACCCCGATATTAAGTTTGTTGTTAATTTGGATAGAAAAATATGGCACCATGTAAAAAGACCTAATTGCCCCTCTTCTCAATACTTTAAAAACAAAAGACAAATTACATTTTTCCACCTTAAACTATACTTCCTATTACACTTAGCACCCTAAACTTTGAATTTTCATCCAAGTTAATAGCAAACTTAATGACAGAGTGCAAAGTGTAACAGAAGTCATAATTTAAGGTGCAAAACATGCATTTGAAAAGTTTAGGGTACAGAGTGTAATATGAGGTATAGTTTAGATAGTAAAGTGTAATTTTCCTTAAATTTAAATATGCACAGTATCACTTTTAAGTAAAATTTCATTTTATTTGATAAAAAATAATACTTAATCTTAAATAAGTTGATAGTACATTTATGACCTGTTTGGAAGTTTGGAGAGAGAGAGGAGAGTAGAGGAGAGGAGAGTAGTGGGGAGGAGAGTAGAGGGGAATGGTTATCCTCCATCTTGTTTGGATGTTTTTAAAATTAGTAAGGGGGAATGGAGTAATTAGCCCATCCTCTTGTTTGGATGTTTTAAAAATTAGGATGGAAATGAGAGAAAATTATTTAAATAGACAAATTTACCCCTATTTGAAAATGGACTTGCAACATTAGTCTATGATTAATTTATCAGTTTTTTAAAGTCTTGAACCTAATAATTATCATTCGTCCAAATCTTAGAATATGTTAGTGATTTTTTTTTTTTTTTTGAGAAGCATAAATAAAATTAAAATAAAAATAAAAATAAAGTATATACCTAAAAACTAAAAAAAGAGTAAAAATCCAAACCCAACACGAAGAATCGAAGCGATTTCTTGAAGCGAAGACGGCACAACCTCACTATCGAAGATCGATTCCCCAAGGTTCCCGGCAGTTTGCGTTCGCATGATCCTCCTCTGGTGTGGCTGCAAAGGTTGATCGGAGCCTCCTCTGGCTCTCACCGAAGTCAACGCCGACACCGACGACGCCATGTTCTCTAGCAAAATTCGACCAGAATCTCAAAATCCAAACACCTTTTACACAAAAGCACAAATCTAAAACAGTGAAGCTTCAATCAAAGCAAACAAAAACAGTGCAAAGAGAAACTGCTTCTCTGCTTACCGGATGGTTGAGAGAGAAAGAGAGAGCAATGGCTAAGCTTCTGAATCTAACATCTACAACAGCACAAAGAGAATCGGTGAAAAGGTGATGAAGTTGAGAAAGCTAAATAATAATGAGATTCAAATTTTTTTTTTCATTCACCTTAAATTTCCTCAGGAAACAAACAAAGATTATTTATATAATCAGTTTGTAATTTTGTTAATTTAGAAAGGGTAAATTGGAAAATTCATTTGGTCAATAATTTATCTACTCTACTCTCTCTATAAATCTCTCCAATTTGGAAGAATTAAAAATGAGAGGTTAGAAGTAGTTGAAACCTCTCTAAATCCCTCCAAATTCCTTCCCTTTCTTCCTTAAAAAATTTCTAAACAAGGTAATTGAATTACTCTCCCTCCCTTTACTCTACTTCCCTTCTTTTTTTAAACATCCAAACAGACCATTAAATTCTTATATATTTAAAAACCAGATAACTAGGATCCTACTATTCTATTTCGCTCCACAGCCTTCAAAATTCTAGCGAATATAAGAGTGTTTAATCTAATGAATATCTTGAATTATTATGATAATAATCCATTAATAAGATGGTGTTAAGATTGATCATGAAACATCTTATCCTAATTTTAGGATGACATAATATGAGACTATCACCTTGTTCCAAACAAAGCAAACATCATTATCCTATTTATTTCTTCATCTTTCATTTCACTTTGACCCTACATTTGAAGGCATTCCAAAAAGTGAAAGGAATAGGGTACCAGAATTAAAAAAGAAAATAGTCTCATTTATTTTTCCTCCATTTCCTTCCTTCTGTTGCTTGTAAAACTAAATTCAAATGGCTAATGAGAATAAAAATTTGTGGTTGTAATATGCAGACGTTGAAAGATGAATCTCAAATCATGGAAAAAAAAAAAAAAAAATCATGTAGTCTATAAACAAGTTTCACGTGCTCACAGGAAGCTAAAGATGACAACAAATAAGGAGTGGCTGTCCTTTCCCGGACGTGAAAGGTTGAAATTAAACCATCTATTATTAAATTTCATTTCCAGGCTGTTTACTTTGGTCCCCGTCGGCACCAACATTAGAAGAAAGAAAAAAGAAAAAATCTCCAAGTTGGTACTTAGTACAACATCGATCAGTCACGTTTTTTTAATTGAATGTTTTTTTTGATGCCGTGTGGGTCACTCTTGTATTAACATAACGTGTATTTTTGTCAAAGATTTTTATTAGATAGCTACCAATCAACGAAGCCTTTCTTTTTCTGTCTTTTTTTTTTTATAAAAAAATTTAGTGACGTCTAGCCTGTCACCACCAACGCAAATGGGGTCACTTTAGAGGCCCTACATGTATCATGAATGGAGTGAGTTTTCTCCTTCTTGCTGAATGAAGATTTGTGGTTGGACTTTTGGATCTCAACCTCTAAAAAAGAAGGGATAAGTCTCAGACTTTCGGTTAAAAATTGGAATAAAGAAGTTATCCGGTTGGGAATACAAGTGAGAGTGACATTGAACAAGAAGGTAAATGGAGAGCGGTTGATATAATATAATTTACCTAAAATTTATAAGATTTTTGGGTCAAATAGTATTCTTATATGTTATCTATACTATTATTTAAGAGATTTTTCCTATTTGGAATCCTCGTTTTTTTAGTTAAAAAATACCCCTACATTCTTATGTTTATGTATGGACAAAACTAAAGGACAATCCGGTAAAAGTATAAATCTAACTTTCACTAAAACATTCCCTTAAAAATAGGTTTACTTTCCTATTGATTTTCAAATTACTTTATCCATTTATAAATTAGATTTTCAAAATAAAAATTATATATAAAAAATAAAAACAGTTTTTTTTTTTTTTTTTTTGCTATAAAATAGGAGCACTAAGCTCCATGTTTTCACTAAACCCAAAAATAAATAAAAAATCTCATCGCACGCACAAAGCGCGTGTGATAACACTAGTATTAATTACCCAGTTACAGACTCTTCAAGGTATAATCTCTCTAATCCATATAATATTCTAAAGCAACTATCCCATTGTTCTTATGTGTTAAAATAAAATAATCAAAATAATAGAATGAGTCATTAATGCCAATATAATTTTTTATGAACTTGGCTTGACAATCTTTTTATGGACTCAATTTTTCAATACTCGAGGTTTAGCTCAATCAAGGCTTTCAAATCCAAACACATTAAAAAGATATGAGAATGATGTCGTTCAAATAATATTCTCAAGAAAATATCACGTCATCCTCATGTGCTAAATTAAAATAGTAAAAATGATAGCAAAATAGTTAACATTGTTAAATAGGTGTTGCAAGGTGTCTAGCACATTCCTTGCATATATAAATCCCCAAACCCATATAATGATTAGTAGACACTTTATTGCCTAATTAAGTATAGGAGACCACACATGCTCTTAGCCCTTGGTTTGCAATAAAATTAAATTTAAAAAAAAGGAATTACATGATCAACCACGTAGGAAACCCAATGATTGGTGGCAACTCTACTCACCAGTCCAATTTGAGATTTTGCTAAGGAATTGGTCCATTATCTAGTATCAATACCTTTAAATTTTAAATTAAAAAAAAAAAAAAAAAGAAGCCATTAAGGAATCTTAGATCGAAGCTTTAACGATTTCATTTTAACCCAAACTTTAGGATGGTTAAATATAATAATTATAAAGTTTGTAGACTATATTATGTTATGGTCAATTTAGTCTTCTTTTTTTCTTTTTTTTGGATAATCTGCAATTTGTATTACTCAAAAACGACTTACAAAAAGGACAATCCACCTGACAAGCAGAAAGTAAAAGGGGGGGGGGGGGGGGGGGGGGGGTGGGTGGTGGATTGCCATTATTGAAACAAAAGGAAACATTAGGATTTAAAGCAAACTTAGCAACTTTATGAGCTGCGACATTGCAGTCTCTCTTAACCCAACTAAAGGAACAATTAGAAAAGGATTCAGCTAAACATAAAGAGTTATCTAGCACGGTTTTGATTGACCAATCAGCATATGTAGCTTTAGCAGATAAGGAGTCGAAACAAATTTTAGCGTCACCCTCAACAATAATTTGGGACCATGCTTCTGGGCAGCCCAAAGAATTGATGATGCTTCAACTAGTAGGGGTGAGCAACTATTTTGCAACTTAGCCCAGACCTTGATCACATCACCACTGTTGTTTCAAGCAACTACCGCTAGAGCTACCTTGGTAGTTGATATGGCAGCATCAACATTTTAAGCTTGACCCAATCCGTAGGTGGGGGAACCCAACTTGCAAACGATAGGGGTGGAGGGAGGCGAGTAGATTAGTTTGTTGGGGTTGAAAACTCCATAAACCTGTAGTGAATATGATGAATGGAACTATAAATATCAGCTGGGCCTCCATTGTGCAGGACATGATTACATAGGCATCATATTCCTTGTAGAGTAAAAGCCATATTTAGGGAGACTAACCAGATTTCATTGACAGAACATGATGAGTTTGGAGGGTTTAGGACTAACTTGACAGTGTCCTCATTGGAACTGATCCAAAATTCATCTGTCCTAAAACCCCAACAGGCTGAGTGCTAGATAGCTTTGGCGACAATGCATTTGAAAAAAAATGTGGCATGTGGTTTTAACCTCTTCCCCGCAGAGAACACACTTGGAATCTGTTACTTCTAATCTTCTCAACATATTTTCTTTTGCAAGGACATTTACAACAATTCTCCATAAGAACATCCTAATTCTTTCGGGTGCATTCATCTTCCAAATCTTCTTCTAAGGAGTTTGGGATTGATGGAGTGTGCTGGTATGTTGTATGACTGAGTGATAGGCAGATTTAACAGTGAAGGCTCATTTGGAGTAGAGAACCCAAATAAGCTTGCCTTCATTGGATCTTATAGGAAGAGGGATTGATAGAATGGCTTGGACATCTTCTGGGTCAAACAACTCATGGACTGAAGCTGTGTTCCAGGCATGCTGCCCTTCTAAAATGAGTTGGGATACCATAATAGGAAGATATGAAAGTTGCTGAATTTAGTCCCTTCTATATACGAAATACGATGCATCTACTTTTTATATGTGATAAGCGAATTAGAAAGTAGTCTCTACAATTTTGTCCCTTCAATATAGACCGACTTTTACTAATTAGTACAACATTCATGCCCTTCTACATTAGAACAAATGACATTTACTTTTTCAGATACCATTGATGGATGATATTACAAGGTTTATCGCCTTAGTTCCTACATTTTCCTCTCAAGATCCAAGAAACTATAAAATCTTCCTAAATCCCTTTTATCTTCGGGATAGGGTGTTCGGCATGGCTGTCTTTGTCTGTATACGAGTAGATCTCCCTTTTTGAGTCTCATTTTAGCTCAGAATAGCACCATGTACATGTACTGATCAGCATACTAGAAATGCCACCAAAACTGTTATGACGGATTCTGGACCAGCTTTGGATGGGTAGCAGCATAAATGGAAGAATTTACATCAGGTTTTAGGTGGGACAGAAGGTGCTGAACATCCGGACATAAACTTTCTGATGCTCTCCCACAGAGAGCCAGTGCCTCTGGTCGAGGCTTGCTGTTGGCTTGCACAGGCCCTCCCTGCCCTTCATAATGGATAACATGATGGCTGAAAAATGAATTGGTTATGCAATATGTAAGTACTCAGGAAATAGAAAGAATGTAATTTTAATCTTGTTCCACAGAACTGAAGAAGCACAAAAAACTGACACTTACAGGAAGTCAATGAGATCTGCTATTTCCGACGCTTCAACAGGAATTGATGGTTGTGAATTCCTCCCAAACACATCAACCATTACACTTAAAAGTAATGAGAGAGTCTGAAAGATTTTTGTCAAAAACATAAAAGATAAGAAATCAAACACACGTAAAAGATAAGAAACCAAGCATTCTTCAATATATATGACCCAAATACACACATTGATTGCAACAGTTTTTAAGATAATCTAAAAAGTTCTCTCAAAGAAACGTTACACAGAACACTAAGAATGGTGAAAAACATTGTGCAGGAGAAAAGTGGGTCTATTGCTTGGACACATTAGTTAGATAGTATGAATACTTGATTCATATCAGGAGCTGTCATTGGTGAGGGGAATAATTAACAGACCTAAAAAAATACGTAAACTAAATGTTCTGTAATCTTCATCCAATGTGCTCTAACTTAATTTCACCAAATCAGATTACAAATAAATCTTTTTTTTTTTTTTGATAAGTCAGATTACATATAAATCTTAACTGATAACTGGCCAAAGAGTTACGTGTGAAGGTGTAATTTTTTACTTTCATTTTATTAATCAATGCCAGGGGAGCCAGCAACTCCCTATGGTAGAGACTCTCATCCTATCTTTCTCATCTGATGATTCTTTAACATGATAATAGTCCCCAGTGTTTCTGTACAAGGTTTTTGGTTTGAATTGTTGCAATCCCTACCTGTGACCTGTCATAGTTTATGTTTCAGTATTTTGGTTCTTTCCGTTCTGCTTGTGTTTTAAGGTCCATGTCTTAACATGGGCAAGTATTAGTGGGTGTGTTAACATATCTACTGTGGGGCCTGCTCCCATCAGTTTAAGCTTATTGGACAATTGGTCATCCAATATGGCAGAATAAAAGGACAATCTCGTACTTTGATTTTTTAACTAACTAGTCACTAATCCATGCAATGCACGGGAAATGTATTGAGTATGATATATGATTTAATCTTGGTTTATTTTACTAAAATTGCAGATATTGAATTTGTAAATAACACTATATAGATAAAACATATATTAAACAGTCATATGTTATAAGATGAAGAAAAAAATGTCTTGTATAGTTATTATTATTATTTACAATGCACAAATATGGAACATAAAAAATATATAATTTATTATAGGGTTTTACTAACGTATGCCATAAGGACATATGTTAGTAAACCATTTTAGTAAATTTTTTATGGAAAAATGAAAAAGTAACTAACTAATTTGACAGCTTTTTCAAATTTCCATAAAAAGTTTCCTATTATGGATGGTTAATGTTTGCCTTAAGGGCATACATTAACTGGACCCTTTATTATAAACTAACATAATTTGTTAACACACCTGAATTGAATATGTTCCCCAATATATAGCTCTTGATCTTTTTTAATTTATTTATTTTTTTAAATTGATAAGTGCAGCTCATGAATCTTGATAAAATAAAATCTACAAAATAGGTATTTATTGTTTAATGAGTGTCTACTGTAGTAACCTGTTGCAATACTTGTCGATAAAAGCACAAACCCCTTAATCCCACACCATCATTTGATTTGAAAAAATTGTTAAAATCCATAATTCATAACCCAGAACTCATAAATTCCCAATTTAAATAAATAAATAAAAACAAACAATAAAAATAAAAAAAGCATCAGACATATCAAATTCTATACCCATTTAACAAAATCTACTTCATATTGAATATTTTCTAATTATTTAACAAATAGACAATCTCTTCTATAATATCCAACAACAAAACCTTAAAATAACCCAACTTAAAATTTGGAATGATGAATCCTATTAGTGGATAGCAATAACCACAAAGGCACAAAGATTATTCCTTCTGACTGCCTATTACAGAGGCTATATGACTAGTAGATTTTTGTATATAGAGTTAAACTAAATGACCGGATCAATAAAACATTTTCACCAAAAAGAGAGAGAGCAAAATAAAAAACATTTTATTTAGACAATTCAAAGAAAGCTTTTAAGAACCTGAGACTAAGAACTTAATCTCTACAGAATAACATAACTTTCACCTAATATGACAGGTAACATAGTTGGCTTTACGGTTTACATATTGATTATCTGTAAGACATGGAGCATGCACTATTGTGTGTGCTTGTTAGACATTGAGCATGCTCTGTCATGTATTCTATAATTGATTAGTAATGTGAGTCAAACTCGAATTCAAGCTAATGAGACCTGCAAAAATATACATGGTAAAAATTCCAGATTCTAGAATAGGAACAAAACAATCAGGTATTTTGTCAACCAATTTTAATGCATGCAACATAGTCTCATTAATTAAGTCTACACCAAAATAATAAAGAAATTTTTTTAGAGGGGTGATTGGCAGAGAGAGACAAACAAATCAAAGCTTCAAAAAAACAAAATAGCCAAGCACTTAATTAAAAGGTGAAATCAAGGTGACCTAATTTTGCTTTGATTGGATTAGACAGAGGTCAAGAAAAACAGTTGCAAAGAGGAGATTGAAGGTTGATCAGAATTAGAGAGGAATACAATGAGAAAGGGTGAAGAAGAAGGGGGAAAAGAGAGAGAGAGAGAGAGAGAGAGAGGAAAAGCAAGTATGCCTCAAAGAACAGTACCAAAACCACCACACGGTAAACAAAAAAGACCAATGGTGGAAGCTGTAGGAAGCAATTGTCAAAACAATTTGAAAGTCGGTGGCCTCCTCTATATAAAAAGCATAACATGGACGGCACACCTGGCACAATCTCTTTCAATATGGCGGGTTTAAATTCAAGGATGCTGGAAGTGGACATGTTGAAGATTTCAAGAGTGACTCTTATCACAGTTTGGTTTTGCGTGTGGGGTTTTAGAGTCCTGTAGAGTTAAAAAATAAAAAATGATGTGTAAAATTGTGAGGTTGCTAAAGCTTATGTGGCAAAATATTAGAAGGTCAACAAATAGTCAAACGTCTTCAGTTATAGTATATATAGATGACATACAGAGGAGTTGGGCTCTCTCACTGGCAGATTCTCTAATTCTATATTGGGTGGTGCAGTACACTGTACACTGGTAACATCCCTCACAGCCACCGATCCTCTCAGTTATTAATTAACTCAGCCCAATCATCTGTCAGGAAAAGCGAGATAGAAAAGAAGAGGATGGATTCAAGTTTATTATTTTATATATTTCTGGTGGAGAGGATTTCCCTCAGAGTTCTAACCAATGACGAATTGTTTTAAAAAGACAACCACAAAACCAGCCAAGCTTCACAATACAGAAATTTAGGTAATGAAGAAAAATATTATATTATGATTGGTTCACCAATAGAGAAATCAATGCATTTGTAAGAACTTGGGGATCCTACTAACAATATGGAAAGGGTATTAAATATATCAGTCATAGGAAAGAAAAAGAATGACTGCATTGCTAAGGATGGAATGTTTATCAAACCAGAGGAAAAGGGAAACTGAAAAAGATTGTACTCTAGAATTTTATACAAGACACACTATTGCTAGGCACGCTCTACTTACATGATACTGCACACGTAAAAAAAACCTATAAGAAACAGTTTCCTTGAGCATTGACATAAAGTCTTGATTTTCTCCTTACTTACAAGGATAAAGTTTTAGTTATAAAATCTTAGGTCAATTATGAATCCTCAATAGATAGTTAGGGTTGGCGACATGTATTCTTTTCCATCATTCAATCCCATCCAAAATCATACTATAGTACTTGTCATTTCTTACTACTTCTACTAGTTTCGTTTTGGGTCTTCTACTTTTCATTCGCTCAACCTGGAGCAAACCATTTTTCCTCACTGAGGAACTTTTTTGCACATAACAAAATTATCTCAAGTGACTCTCCATCATCTATTTATCAATAGATGCCAACCCTATCTTTAGACGAATTTGTTCATTTCATATCCTTCTTTTCCTTCTATTTCTACTTATCCATCTTAACATTCTCTTTTTCTCTCTTTTTTTGATAGGTAGTCAAAGATTTATTTCATAAAAAGGACATCATGTTCACAATGATGAACTCTCAGAACTTAAAACGAATACAAGTACCTTAGGAAGAGATACGAATAGAAAGAAGAAATTCAGAAATGGAAATACATTGTGTAAAACCCCAAATTTTACCCCACTGAAATAAGGTCCCAACTAGTATAGGCTTCAAAAGATCTATTGATCTCACAATATCTTCAAAAGTATGATTATTATGCTCTTGCCAAATTAACCACATCAAACAAGCTGGAACCATATTCCAAATCTTAACATTCTCATTTTCACTACACTCATTTTATGTACATATTGCTTCATGATAGCCCAACATGCAATACCAAATAGCATAACTAGTCTTATAGTAGTCTAGTAGAACTTTATCTTTAACTTAATAGGTATTGTACAATCACACAATACTACTAATGCACTTCTCCACATCATCAACCCTACTCTTATCCTGTGATTCACACCATTTTCAATCACTCCATTCATTTTTTCCAAGATTTTTTTTTTTTTTTGATAAGTAACATAAAAATTAAAAAAAAAAAAAAAAAAAACACAGCCCAGTACATAAGAAATGTACAAAAAGGCAAAAACATCAAGAAACCAGATTACAATGATCTAGCAACATAGGAAGGGAAAAACAAGAAAAAGACTGTAAAACAAGACACCATTTGAGAAGAGAAAAAAAGAAGAAAGACTTAAGCTCAATAATGGACCATTCACAACCCTCAAAGCTTCTAGAATTCCACTCCCGCCAGATACACCACATCAAGCAATGCGGCACAAACCTCCAAATAACTATATTACAATGACGCCTGAAATTGCATGTCCAACAATCCAACAAATCCACTACCCTTTGAGGCATCACCCAACAAATACCAAACAAGCAAAAGATCATACTCTACATCTCATAAGCTATAGGACAGTGAAGGAGGAGATGATCTATAGATTCCCCACAACTTTTGCACATAAAACACCACTCAAGGAAAACAAAATGCCTCTTCTAAAGGTTATCTATAGTTAGAATCTTGCCTAAAGCCACAGTCCAAGAGAAAAAGGCTACCCGAGGAGGAACCTTCAATTGCCACACCATTTTCCAAGGGATAGAAATGCCAGTAGAAGGGGAAATAGAATGATAATACCCACTCACCTTGAAACCTCAATTGCTGGCTGGCTTCCAACAGATTGTCAGAAAACACTCACTCTTTGGTATCTCTTGATCATTAAGTTTTACATCCCCTCCATTTGTGTTTCTCCTTGTACTAAACATATACTTCATGTACTCTATTTTAGACATATTGAACCTAAAACCTTTAAATTCTAAAGCATCCCTTTAGATTTCCAACTTGGTGTTAATTAATTTCTAGTTTCATCCACTAACGCTATATCATTTGCAAAAAGCATACACCCAAGGACGTCATCTTTTCGTTGACACCTCCCCCAAACTGGATAGGAGAGCATATACCCCCTTTTACACTTACCTCCCTAAACTATGAGAGTGCACACTTACCCCCCTAAATTATTACCCGTGTAACAATTTGCACCCCATCCCATGGGTAATGGTTTAGGGAAGTAAGACTACATTCTCATCGTTTAGGGAAGTGTAAAAAGGGTATAGTTTAGGGGGCAAAAGTGTAATTTCCCCCTAAAATTAATGTGTAAGATTAATCATTTAGCACTGGGTGATACCAAAGGTTGATTCACTGTAACAAGAGTTCATAGACATGTGGAATCAATACCCACAAGCTATAGAAAGATATCATTTTCTGATTCCAGTCAATTGTTTGCTTTTTTTTGCACTAGATCTCATCGCCAATACTATTTTTTCACTTCCATACCATAAGATTACCTCACAGCTACGTAAAATACTCAGATGTACACTTAAACAGAGCCTAATCCTGCCCAATCAAATCTGTTAGGCCTCTACCTTCTCATGACTCTTCTTTTCATATAGAATTTCCTTCTTTGCAGCACTAAACTCTGCATAGTACCTTCACACTATTAGACTAGAATGGCATGTATTGTCTAATCATGCTCAATAATGAGCAAGTGTAAGCACTGCACAAAGAAAGTTACATTAGTCTACCAAGCAGTCTTCAGTATCTTCGTGAATATATAGAGGAACTGGACTTCTAAAGAAAGTTTAAGTTTACAATCCATACATTTTCTTTTTAATAAAATATTATTACTAATAAAAAAATTAACACATTATCTTGTGGGTGCCCATCTATGAAAGCACTTTTCACTTAGCTCTATCTAGACTAGTACCTAGGAATAACAAATTGGAATCAAGTCCAATTTAGCATATGAATTGGTTCTTTCCTAGAAACTGAGATGGAAGCAGCCAATTTGTTACACAGGAGAGAAATGGGTAGTAAAAAAGTGGCTAAGTCCAAAAACAAGGGACGTAGAGAGTTGCAAAACTTGATATGCTCGGTGAATTATGAGAGGAGATAAAGGGTGGTTTTGTGTTGGTGTCAGTAGTTGAGGATAGTTTAGTGTTTATGAAGATAAAAATGATTTCGTGGAATGTTAGAGGTTTAAATGATCCTCAAAAACGACTTGTGGTGAAGAATTTGTTGTGGGAGTGGAAGTGCGATGTTGTTTGTTTACAAGAGACAAAAATTGCTAGCATGAATAGACGGTTTGTAGTTTGTGGGGCTGACCATATGTGGATTGGGCTGTTTTGGAGGCTGATCGGACTGGTGGTGGTATCTTGCTTATGTGGGATAAAAGGGTTTTGGAGAAGGTGGAGGTTATGGTTGGCATTTTCTCAGTTTCGGTTAAGTGGCAAGGGGTGGGAGACAGTTTTATATGGGCATGCTCAAGGGTTTATGGCCCAAATGAGAATGTTGAGAGGGGTCACATGTGGGATGAGTTGGTGGGTATTCAGCAGTATTGGAGGTTACCGTGGTGCTGCTTTGGGGATTTTAATATTGTTCGCTTTCCTAGTGAGCGTAGGGGTGAGGCACGTTTGACCTTGGCTATGGAAAAATTCTCTGAATTTATTGAGGATCTTAACTTGGTTGATTTGCCTTTAGACGGAGGTAGATATACATGGTCCAATGGTACTGATCAACTAGCGATGTCTAGGATTGATAGAGCATTGGTCACTCCAGAGTGGGACGACCGCTTCCCAGATGTTCTTCAAAGGATTTTACTACGTCCTATCTCAGATCACAGTTCAATTCTTTTGGAGGCAGAGGGAATGGCAAGGGGGAAAAGTCCGTTCAGATTTGAAAATATGTGGTTGAAGACGGAGGGATTTGTGGATAAAGTTCAGTCCTGGTGGAATCGACATTCTTTTGTGGGTACACCTAGTTTCGTGCTTGCAAAAATATTGAAGGCTCTGAAAGAGGACATTGTGCAATGGAATTGCCGAGAGTTTGGTAATGTAGAGCGTCTAAAGAAACAATTATTGGAGGAGCTGAAAAAATTAGACGCCAAGTAAGGGGACTTTGGTCTCACTGATGGGGAGAAAGGCCATAGGGTAGCTTTGAGGTCCCAGGTGGAACATCTTCTTTCCTTGGAAGAAATTTCCTGAAGACAAAAATCTAGGATGTTATGTATCAAGGAAGGGGATAATAACACCAAGTTTTTTCACAAAATGGCTAATTCTCATAGAAGGTTTAATCATCTAAGGACTTTGGAGGTGGATGGGGTGGTTTTTGAGGAGGAATCCGAGGTGTCTAATCAGGTAGTACAATTTTATAAAACTTTGTACAAGGAGACTAAGGGGTGGAGGCCTTTTGTGGAGGGTTTGGAATTTGATCGTATTGGGGATGTGGAGAGGGTTTGGCTTGAAAGGAAGTTTGAGAGGGAGGAGATACTTCAAGTTGTACGTGATTTGGAAGGGGACAAAGCTCCAGGTCCGGATGGGTTTACTATGGCTTTTTATCATCATTGTTGAAGAGTAGTGGAGAAAAACATCTTAGCGGTCTTTGAAGAGTTTTATCAACATTGTAAGTTTGAAAAATCCCTTAATGCTACCTTCATTGCATTAATTCCTAAAAAGAATGATGCCTCTAATATTAGAGATTTCCGACCTATTAGCTTGGTGGGGAGTGTATATAAAATCTTGTCTAAGGTTTTGGCAAATTGATTGAGAGTGGTTTTAGATCAGTTGATATCTGAGTCTCAGAATAGCTCTGTGGATGGGAAACAAATTCTTGACTCAGTTCTTATTGCGAATGAGTGTGTGGATAGTCGAGGGAAGAGTAGGATTCCTAGAGTCATTTGTAAACTTGATATTGAGAAAGCCTACGATCATGTGAATTGGGAGGCTTTGTTGAATTTGTTGCATAGAATGGGCTTTGGAGTGAAATGGTGTAAGTGGATCCGTACTTGTATATCCACAGTTCAGTTCTCTGTTTTGATTAATGGGTCTCCAACTGATTTCTTTGGTAGTTCAAGAGGTTTAAGACAAGGGGATCCGCTATCTCCTATTCTGTTTTTTATTATGATGGAGGTGTTTAGTAAGATGTTGAGAAGAGTGGAGGAAGCCGACTTGATCCGTGGTTTTAAAGTTGAAGGTAGGAGGGGTGGTGGGGAATGTGTTACACATCTACTGTTTGCCGACGATTCTATCCTATTTTGTGATACGGATGTGGAGCAAATCCTTCATATTTGGTTGTTGTTACTTAGTTTGCAGGCGGTAACAGGTTTGAAAGTTAATGTGCATAAGAGTGAAATGGTTCCAATAAGGGAGGTTGATGATGTGCATGCCCTGGCTGAAATTTTGGGCTGCAAAGTTGGAAAGTTGCCTATGTCTTATCTTGGCATGCCTTTAGGGGCTTCACATAATTCCCCTTCAATTTGGAATCCTATTTTAGAAAAATTTGAGCGGAGATTAGGCTGGTGGAAGAAGTTGTATTTGTCTAAGGGGGGTCGATTGATGTTACTCAAGAGTACACTATCTAGTCTTCCTACCTATTTTCTATCGCTATTCACAATTCCTACTCATGTGGCTGATAGAATTGAAAAGCTGCAAAGGGATTTTCTTTGAGGTGATAGCAAAACTCATTTGGTAGGATGGGACAAAGTTTGTGCGCCTATAGCTAATGGTGGTTTGGAAATAAGGAAACTTACTACTTTCAATAAGGCCTTATTGGGGAAATGGTTGTGGCGGTTTGGGAAGGAAGAGGATCGGCTATGGAGGAGGGTGGTAGCTTCAAAATATGGGGAAGAGTGGGGGGGGGGGGGGGGGGGGGGTGGACCTCAAAACTAGGTAGGGGAGTTCATGGGTGTGGTTTGTGGAGAGGTATTCGCATGGGATGGGAGGATTTTAGTAAAAATTGTCAATTTGTTGTTGGGTTGGGGAATAGAGTGAGGTTTTGGCAGGATGGGTGGTGTGAGGGTCAACCTTTTCACTTGGCCTTCCCAAGGTTGTATGGTATTGCTATTGATAAGGAGGTATCTGTTGAAGCTTCCTTGTCAAGGCAGGGGGAGGAGGATAGAAGAATTTGGGATGTTTGTTTTATTCGAGAATTTAATGATTGGGAGATGAAGGAAGGGCTGCATTTTCTTCGTGTGTTGGGAGCTAATACTCCTCCAATGGATGTGGGAGACCGGATGAGATGGAAGTTGAAGTTTAATGGGGATTTTGATATTCGGTCATATTATAACAAATTAAGGAATTCTCTTTCAATTGTTTTTCCTTGGAAAGCTATTTGGAAAGTAAAGGCCCCTAGGCGAGTTTCCTTTTTTGTTTGGTGTGTAGCTTGGAATAAGATCCTAACGGGTGATAATCTAAGATTGAGGAGACTGGTTTTTGTGGACTAGTGCATTATGTGTAGACATTGTGGAGAGTCGGTAGATCATTTACTTCTTCATTGTGAGATGGCTTATCGGTTATGGAGATTTGTCTTTATAACTTTTGGCCTGTCTTGGGTTGTACCTAGTTCGATCCCAGATTTGCTTTTTGGCTGGTGGAATTGGTTGGGGAAACACTCGTCTTAGATATGGAATTTAGTTCCGTTGTGCATCTTTTGGTGTATTTGGAAGGAACGGAATCGGTGGATTTTTGAGGATTTGAATAGCTCCGGTGATCAGATGCTTGCTTCTTTTAGTGGGACTCTTTTTGATTGGTCTCGGGCTTGGGGACTCACGACTAGTGATTCTCTCCCTTCTTTCATTAGCTCTCTTTCTCTTTGTAATTAATCTGTAGATTGGTTTTCTTTTTTGCTTTTTCTTTGTTTCCTTCTTGTATTTTCTGGGTTTGCTCTATGTTTTCATGCATAGAGTAGCCATTTGTATATATAACATTCTTACTAATCAAAAAAAAAAAAAAAACTGTAACAGCCAATGGTAGGATTCATATTTTACCGGTGAAAACCAACTTACATCACCATTGGTTGTAAGTTGTAACCTCTCATATGATTACCAGAAAACGTAAGTTTCATTCTTTATTGCTTCTTTTTTCCCGTGCTTTGCCCTGCCCTTATTAAAAATTTTCAGAACACACATTAGGCTACACTAGGAAAAAGAAAGTAGACAGGAATGATATACAGAAGGTAGAAAAAACAGGACAAGAAATTTGAGAAGGGGTGCTGCTAACCAGAGGGAAATATTCAGGGAATAGTATCAGTTGATCAATTTCAAGTACTCCATATGCTTTTTCAATGTCCAACTTGCAAAGGATTCCAAGAATATGGCTTCTTATTGTACTATCTACACACTCATTAGCAATGAGCACCAAGTCTAAAATCTGCCTTCCCCCCACAAACAAATTCTGAGATTTAGAGACAAGATTATTCAATACCCCTCTCATTCTTTTCATCGACACCTTAGATAGAATTCTATACACTTCCCATAATAGGTCAAAAGTCTCTAATATTACAACTTTTACAAACGGGATTTGTGGGTCAATCACCTATTCCCACTAAGAACCCTTAGCTAGAATTTTACAAATTTCCAAACAAGATTTGTGGGTCAGTTGCCTATTCCCACTAAGAACCCCACTCTTCACATTACACAGTTACTTGGTTACAGTTAGCTAAGTAATTTCTTACAAGGGGGAAAATGGGAGGACCAATGACAAGTGGGATTTTGAAAAGTCCCTGTTAATGTGGTGGCTCTTGCATTCTATGCAACCAAAAACTAGTAGTGGATACCTAGTACTGTAAACAACCAAGGAGATTTGGAATGCTTTGGCTCAAACATATGCTCACAAAAGGAAATCTAGCACTGTAATATCATTTGAAGTGTCACATTCACAAGAAAAACAGTGGGCTTGGCCTCTGACTACGTTTTTTTTTTTTTTTTTTTTGATACGTAAAGAAATTTTTGTTTTGAAAAAGGCTACTTCCTACAAAAAAGATGAAGCAGCAAGAAAAATATGTCCAAGTATTTCAGAAGCACACTCCATAGCTTTTGGCAAGAATTTTGGACTGTTATCAGAATTTCCAATTTGAACGTGCTTTTGACAATGTAACGTTCCAAAAAATGATTGAACAAGAGAATATACTTAAATTCTTAGCTAGGCTAAACCCTGAGTATGAACCTATTCATATACAGCTGTTGAGAAAGGAACCACATCCTCCTTTTCAGGAGATTTTTGCCTATGTCTAGAGAGATGAAATTCGCAAGGGTATTATACACCACAATGGTTCTTAGGAGAAATCTATGTTGGTCACTTTATCTTCTAGGGATACTAAAGGAATTCCAGGCAGTTTTCTTGTTATTAAAGAAAAGGACAAGTTGTTCTGTGATCACTACAACAAACCTAGGCACATGAGACTTATTGGAATCTCTGAGGTCACCCAACCAGAGGCAAAGGTGGTTGCTCAGGAAGGGTTTCCCTGCCTCATGCTAATCATACTGATATTATTGATTCAATATCTAAAACCTCATCTCCAGCTTTGTTAGAGCCACACTCTCGATCTTTGACAGAAATCAAAACTACTATACTATTTAGGACCCAATTGGAATCGTCCATCAGTGCAACCTCCTCTCTCACTCACTCAAGTAACTTGGCTACATTCCTCAAATACATCTATATTAGCATTGATTCACTGTGGATCATCAATTCTAGAGTATCTGACCATATGACTAATATATTTAACTTTTTTTTCATCTTACACTTTTTCAGGTAGAGAAAAAGTTAAAATTGCATATGAGACTCTTCTGTCTTAGGCAAAGGTCTTATTCATGCAACAGCTTCTTTTGTCTCTTAGCCAAATCACTAAAGACCTTAATTGCAGTGTAATACTTTGCCAATTTCCTCAACAATTTATGCTCTATTAGCCAAATCACTAAAGACCTTAATTATAGTGTAATATTGTTCTCCATTTTGTATTTTCTAGGATCTCAACACAGGAAGGATGATTGGTAATTATAGAGCACAAGATGATCTTTATATTCTAGATTCCTCCATACCACGGGCATTTCAGTCTTGGCCTTCAGATTCCTCCACTGAGCAAACATTGTTGTGACATTGGAGATTAGGCCATCCACCCTTTCCACTATTACCTTCTTCTTCCTTTTTCTTCTTCTTTTTTTTCCTTTTTTCTCCTCCCACACCCCCCCCCCCCTAAAACCCAATTTCTTCATTTCTCAGAACTCTCACCCTTGAAGAGGTGGTGGGTTGGATCCTCCTGCACTAACTGTATCTTTCTAGGCTAATCCATCTCCCCTCTCGTAAATATTTTCTCCATGGATGTCACTCTCTTCAAGTCTTATGCTTATTTTTCTGGTTCAAACACTCCTCTTCAAGAGGAGAATTAGTAAAGATGAACCTTAATCCCAGTCTAGTGTGCTGCCTGCGATTACTCCATCATCTGAAATGAAGAACCACTCCAACAGCCATCCCAACAGACTTCTGTGGTGGAAAAGAAGTAGCACTCTTGAGTGGAGGAGGATTTCCTATCACTAGGAATGTTACTTTGAAGTATTCCAAGATATAAAAAGAGAAGATCACTGTACCAATTCCATGTCAATCGAGCTCCTTATGTTCAGGTGATATCTCTAATCCCATTCCTACTCACAATCATGATAAGAAAGAAGATTTAAATGTTCCTATTGCCCTTTGTAAGGGAATTAGATCTTGTACTCAACATCCAATATCAAATTACATCTCTTATTAAAAAACTTCACCTACTTATCATTCATTTATGTCTCAGCTGTCTTCTGTTCTGATTACTCAGTGTGTACATGATGCTCCTATTGATCTAAATGGAAAGATGCGACAATTGAGGAAATGACAGCATTACACAAAAACAAGACTTCAGAACTAGTTGAGTTGCCTAAAGAGAAAAGGACAGTTGGCTGCAAGTGGGTGTATAATGTTAAGCGCAAGTTAGAAGAGTCCGTAGAAAGATACAAGGCTAGATTGGTTGCAAATGGGTTCACTCATACCTACAGGATTGACTATCAAGAGATATTTGCTTAAATGGCTAAGAAATTCATATGTGTCCTTCTATCATTAGCAGTTAATTTGAAATCTATACATCTTCTTCAATCATTAGAAGCTAATGCAAATTGGACTTTGAATTAGCTTGATGTTAAAAGAAAAAAAAGAGCCCTCTATAATGATTTAGAAGAGGAGGTTCATATGAATGTTCCTCCAGGTTTTAGAAATCCCTAAACTTAAGGAAGGTATGCAAATTGAATAAATCATTTATATGGATTGAAGCAATCTCCTAGAGCATGATTTAAACAATTTAGTTGAGCCATGTATGCTTATGGAGACAGACAGGCTCAGAGTGATCACACTATGTTTATTAAGCACTCACCTCAAGGTTAGATTATTTCTTATTGTTTAGGTCAATGGTATATTTTATTAACAGGTGATGATCCTGAGGAAGTACAAAGATTGAAAGAATATTTAGCTAGTGAATTAGAAATAAAGACCTTGGAGATTTGAAGTATTTTCTAGAGACTAAAGTAGCAAAATCCAAGTAAAATATATTTATATTTTAGCACAAACATGTTCCTGATTTCTTAGAAGAAACAGGAATGCTTGGCTACAAGGCCTGTGATACCCTAATAGAGCCAAATCACATATTGGATGAAGATCTAGGGGCTTAACAGCTGATGAAAGAAGATACAGCACCTAGTTGGAAGAAAGATTTATTCTCACATTATCTAATTTTGTGAGTTTTGCCATTTGTGAGGGCATACTTGTAATTTCCATATTATCTAATTAAGTATAATAAAACTTGTTTTAGGGTAGTTATAAAAAATAAAAAATAAAACTAACACAATTTTCTTCAAAACCAACAGAATTCACTTAAATAAAATAATGAATAAAATCTTAACATTCACAAATGACTGGAACAGTGACGCATTTATTTTTAACTTTGGTCAACTGGATGCTGGTCCTAGGAAACATTGCAAATCCCTGGAAATTCAATCCTGTCCTTGTGGCGCTTATATCTTAGTTTTAACAACTGAAAAAGACAGCAAGCTTTTGGTATGGGTTCATTATATCTGAATGACATCAGAAGAAATAAATAAATGAACAGAATAAAAGTTACAAGTGGTTGTCCAGGGCAGAATGGGGATACTGAGTTCATCACAGCCACTAAGAAAGCATTCAAATAAACAACAGGAATGAATTTGTGACTTTCTGTACCTTATTGAAGAGAGAGTGAGCATTGGCAAGCCTTGGGAGCAATGGACCCATTATACGGAACACTATTCTCAACATTGCAACTGATGTCACTGGCCTGAGATGTTTAATGATGACATGAGTCCCTTCTAGCCATTCCTGTGGAAGGTTACTGAAAAAAGAATGAAGAAGGGCAACTATATTACCTGAAAAAGAACAGGATCAGACTTCCAGTCAGGATGCATGACATAAAAGATCATATACACAGTTGAATTCAGTATTAACAGAAACAGAAAGGCTTGAAGGGCAACTATATTTCTTCAAATACAAAATCATCCTGCTCTTGAACTAGTTATCACAAATTTCCTAATTTAGCTTTCTAAAATACTTTACATTCATCTACAAATTTTCTTTCATACCACAGTTAAAAGCTTCCATAATGAACCCTTGTAGGTCTTTGTTCACATAATCAAAAATTTTTACCACCAACCATAAGAGAAAGTGAAAGCTACAATACCTTGTATGTTATTGAGAAGATCCTTCAACTATGAATTATCATTTGCACACATCAGAGTTTACCAACATTATGTATCTTCTCAGACAGTTTTACTTGCTCTTCAAGTCATTCAGTCGGATGCAATATGTAGGTTTAAGAATTCTAAAAGTTCCTTTAGAAGAAGATTGTTCTTTCCTACCATTAACAATTGACATGAAGCTTACGCTAAAGCAGAATTGCTGCTTCCTTTACTACCCTAGATTTGCATCTTGTTATTGTTAAATGGGTGATAGAAGTGAGGCAAAAGAAATAGCCAATGGCAACTGAAGAGAGGAAGACCACCAAAAAAAAAAAAAACACAGATCCACAGAAAATATTTGTCACCATGACTCAAATGCCCTAATTGGACTTGGAAATAAGAACAAGAAGCTCCTTGAGTCCAATCAGACATTACAAAACCAAGCATATAAAGTTTGGCTATCATTCAGCAGCAAAAGCTCCTAAACGGCTGAAAATTATACTCCTTACATACATGAAAAGAAGTTATATATGGTCCATCGTTCCTCATGGCTTAATGTGGTGTCTTTGGAGGGAGAGAAATAGTCGTTGTTTTGAAGATATTGAGAAATCTATTCCGGACCTCAAGCTTTTCATTTTTAGAACTTTGTTGGATTGGTTGTTTGCTTTGCAAAACAAACCTTTCCCTTCTTTTTTTGTTTTCCTAGATTCTTGCAATTTTTGTTTTTGATTTGTTGTCCCCTTGTTCACTTCTTGTGTACTAGGGTGTTTCCTTTTTGATATCAATATATCTTATTACTTATCAAAAAAAAATGAAAAGAAGTTATAGCCATAGAAACAAAAAGAAGCTTTAGCATCGTCCACTGACATGAATCACAGCTCATAAGAATGTAACTCACAGCAATTCTATAAGTTTACTTGTCAAGTAAATAGAGATTAACAGTAAGGACCAAGTGAATATAATCTTATTCCTCTGAGGAACCTGCTTTGAAGGGCCAACATTAGATAGAGCTAACACACCTGAGCCATCAATATGATGGCGGCACTAAAAATTGACAATGGGTTTGGAAATAAAATTTAAAAAGTAGTATCAAAGTGAATTTTCAAAATGCAAATTTTTGTGTGAAGAAAAAACTTATATTTTTCATGCAGTGGCACATATGTACACACATGCATATATATATATATATATAATTTTTTTTTTTTTATAGGTAAGGAAAATTGTATTTAGAGAAGACTACTTCATCAAAAAAATATGTACAAACAGCATAAAAATATATATATATATATATATATAAAAACTATGTACAAGAAGAAAGTGAGTCTAAAAAGAGTGGAATGGATTCCCAATAAGTAAAACCCCACTCACGAGACCAATCAAACAGGTCCCTGCAAATAAAGCAAGGAGCTGATCCCTGGTAAGCTCCATATCCTCAAATATACAACATTACAACTATTATGCTCCCTCCAAATAATCCACATCACACAAGACAATATTTTGCACAATGAAAATCACTTGAGATTTCATTGTCCAATGATCAATAAAGAATAATTGAAAATATAATTGGAATAATTATAAATCTCATGCAAAGAAATATAACGTGGTTTATCAGTAAACAGCCACCATATATATTATAGCATACCGATGGCTGTTGAGGTATTGTCTTGAGCAGCCCATGATGGATCCAACAAAGCATAGCCAACAGCAGAGTCTAGTTCTCCCAGTGACCTTTTGCCATCAGTGAGCCACCAACTCTCTTTTATTATACGTGATGTCTCTATATAAAGTTGCACGTGGAAATCAGGAGGAAGCTGAGCCAGTAGGAGACCACAAGCTTGGATCAGTAAGCAAGATAGTTGTTGGCACGTATAACCACTTCGAGAAACAATGTTAGAGGTATTTATTCCTGAAACCGATGTAGTTGATCTGCCAGCACTCAAGGAATCTGTGCTTCCTCCTGAAGGGGATGTTGGCAATACGGAAGCTTGCCCAACACCATTTGAAGCTCCATGCAGACCATTGCTGGATTGAATTAATGTTGGTTGTATATTGACAACTATCTGGACCAATGAAGACACAATCTGGAATGCAGACACAGGGAGAGAGAGTAATTCTATGACAGCTGTTTCAAGGACCAATTGAGTGTAGGTGCCAGGATCCTGAATTTGATAAAATGCTTTCTGGCCCTCAGAAGCATTTCCCAGCCCAGACTGAGATGTTGCTGGAGTCTTATTAAGTGGAGCACGCACTGAATTACTTAAATGTTCTCCCATTGATCCAGATTTCGAGTTGTTATGTAATGGCGGTATAACATTATTCACAAGTCCCAATAAGAGAGTCGCAAAATAGTCCATAGGTGGGCACACAGGATTTTGTGAAGTGATGTGCTGTGCGAATGACTCAGAAAAAGATATCTGAAAATAATTTCGAGCCAATGAGAAAGTTGTAGGAGAACTTATATTTGTAATGATCAAAAAGAAATAGAAGGAAGTATCATTACCTTCTTGAGATCAAGAACCTTCAATATCCGGACTATGAGCTTTGCAGGAAGATGACCATAGAAATACGCAAGTATATCACGAACAAATGTAAATTTTAGCGGGTGGTAAGCAAGAAATGGAGAATACATGGCAAGAAGTCTGTCAGCTGGATCTATGGCATCATTCTCGATAAGTCTATAAACAATTAAGGGGATGACTGGAAGCAAACGCGCTGCAACATCATCAAAGAATGTGGGATACCTGTGAAGCTTATTTCAAGCAATGTCAGTGAATATACAACCATTAAAATAGATAAGATTGTAGCAAAAGATTGGTAACGATGCCCTTTAAGATGCCTTCGGAATAACACCATCATAGAGTACATAATTGATTAATATTGATACAATGAAGTAATAAATTATTTTACATGAAACATGAGAAACTAAAAAGGTACTCTATGCCACTCAAACAGGTTGCATCCAGGACCACAATGATCCTCTGAATAGAAGTAGCAAATTCTGTTTTACACCTCTTAAGCAAAGAGATTTCAGAAAGCATATACAAGTTTAAGTTACTAATTTGACTGGCAGGAAGATGGACCACGAAAGTAACCATGATGGTTATGATAGCCACCTTGGTGGTTCTATTCTACTTGGCCCCTGTATATGCTAATCACAATTCTGGATGGAATATAATCTTGTAGTTTTAATACTGACAAGAAGAGGATCCGTAATTAGTAAACTTCAAAAATTTTAGTTTGATAGGCAGTTATCTTGCACAAATATAACTAAGATACCAAAACTGACACAGCATTGACAAGCTGATGGATTTACACAGGCAGCTGCAGAGCAGCAGAAGACAAGAAGAAAAACACAACAGTGTGATGTAGTGATAGGAAAGTACCAAAGAGATCTGGCTCAAATAGCACTTCCTCCTTTTACAAGTGTGGGTGGAGAGAAAGGTCATGGGTACAAAATTCATTGGGTGCGTGTAACCAATTACCAATAAAATAATTAATACAGAGGTTTATGATTTTGAACATAAACTATGGTGCATGGACTTGAGCACAAGTCCTGGATAGTGCGAAAGGCAGACAACTAAAACTATTCAAAATCTCCACATCTCACCCTTTGGCCCATATGTCCTAGTAAGTACCTATCCAACAAAGCCATGTCAAATACAAACTACATGCCTATACCATGCCATGTAAGAAAGTTACTGTTCACATTTACAAGTGTTCATGCAACATAGACACAATTTTATCCTCCTACACGTCCCCCACCCCCCCCCCACCCCCCACACACACCTTTCACTATCGTAACTTTCAAGAAATCTCACTATTTATATCCAAAAATGGGTTATTTCTGTTATAAACATAACCCTTGTTGCATCTTTTCATGTCGTAGTACTTATATGACTGGGGGAAAATCCTAATTCAAAGCACAAGGTCAAAACTATCACCCCCACAACATCAAAGAAGCCTTTTTTGTCCCAGAATTACTGTTCATTGTACTTTATTAGGTTAATATGTTAGTTTATATTTGGCTTTCATTTAAATGCTAGCCAAGGGCTGCAATTGCATGGCTAGTCTTATTTATTTAGTAGTTCAGTGTAGGAGAGTTACTGGACTGTTAAGTGTTGGCTTTATTTATGGACATGGTCTACTCTTCGTCTATGCAGGGTATTGGTCTTGGCAAAGTTTGTTGGAAGCCAACAATGAGTAGAGGTTTGAGGTACGAGGATATTATCTTTCTTTATCCCCTCCTGTCATATCTTTCCCATGGAAAGTGGTGTAGCAATCCAAGCTTCCTCCAAGGGTAACTTTTTTTTCCTGGTCTGCTTTTTTAGGTAAGATTTAAACAACAGATAACCTTCAGAAAAGGTGTATTATTATCCTTGATTGGTGTTATATGTTCAAAAGGTGTGGGGAGTTGGTGGATCATCTTCTTCTTCATTGCTCTGTAGCATATGAGCTGTGGTCTTTGGTGTTTTGTTTGTTTGGGATTCACTGGGTTATGCCATATAAGTTTATTGAGTCATGCGAGTCTTGGCATGGTAAATTCAGGCAACATAGTAATATAGCTATTTGGAGGCTTGCGCCATATTGATTGGTGTGGTGTATTTGGCAAGAAAGGAATGCTAGAAGTTTCAAGAGATGTGATGGTCTATGCTAGAGATTAAGTCTTTTTTCTTTCACACTCTCCTTGAATGGAGTTTGGTTCTATCTCCTTTTTCTTGTTTTCCCCTTCCTGTTTTACTTGATTGTTGTATTCTTAGTACATCTCCTAAAGTACATCTCCAATGTACTCGGGTTGGCTATGATTTTTAATAAAATTTTACGTTACCTATCAAAAAGTGTTGGCTTTAGCGTCTTTTGTGAAATTCAAGACAACGAAATGTACAGAGACAACAAGATTCTGCCCTTAGTTTGACAGATTACCATCATAAAAGATGTATAGAAATTTGCCACAAAATAGAGTTCGTAGACTATGATTGTAGACAAAGAAACAAGTATTGAGTATTAATTTGGTGAATACTCTACTAGACAAAACCAAGAAACAATTGCACATATGAATAATTTGTAAGACTCATATTGAAGCACATGCATCAGGAGTACTGTTTGCATGTAGGATACTTATTAAGTTAAAGGAAAATTTTCATAAGATAGCTATGCTCCATGGTAGTGAATGTTGGGCTGTTAAGAAACAACCTATTCATTAAATGAGTGTAGCTAAAATGAGAATGTTAAGAAGAATAGATGGAAATAAATGGAAAGATAAGATTCGAAATGAGAAAATCCATAGGAGTGGCCCCTAATTCATGAAAAGATGGGGAGAGTTGCTTAAGATGGTTTGGTCAAGTTTAGAGGAGAGTGACTAAAACACTAGTAAGAAAAGATGAGTTGATTCAAGTTGAGGGAACAAAAAAAGGGTAGAGGAAGACTAGAAATAGCATTAGTAAAAGTGGCATGTGTCAATTAAGGAAGTAATAGAGAGTATGAATTTAGATAATATAGGATGGAAGAAAAGAATACATGTGGGTCAACCCCAACTAATCTATTGAAGATCCATAGTTGACCTTGAAAAATTGGGACTAACGTATTGTTGTTGTTGTTGTTGTTGTTGTTGACTTGCTGTATTTGAGCACATGCATGCATGTGATTCTTTTTAGGTGATAAATTATGTTTTATTTGACTTCATTTTATTAATCAATTATTTTGTTTTATAACACATCAATAACATTTGATTCATCAAGTTTTTTGTCATAACATTTAGGGGTCATTACAAATATCGCCCTTGAACTTTGACATTAGTGTCAGTCAATTCAGTCTGACTTTCAATTTGCATAATTAAACCCCTTGGATTTGAGGTTTGCAAAAAATTGAACATCCTATAATATTGTCCACTAAAACCTAACAAAGTTAATCGTGCAAGAAGCACATGCTTTTGTATTTTGAAAACATACTAAAAAAACTGGTTTTTTTTTTTTAATTCTAATTTCTTTGCTGTCATGAATGTGTGATATTTAGAGCATTTCTCTTTTTCAATTTCATTTCAATGACTAAGAAATAATAACTAAATTTGGTGCTGAAGCTTTGCCTATATTAGTTACAGTTTAGTTTTGATGGTTTTGGTGATTGATTTTTTTATTGGGTGTTAAAAGTTGAACGTATTGGATACTTGATGTTTGTATCTGGATGCAATTAAAGTTGAATGTATTGTTTTGATGGTACTTGATTGTTTGAATAGAGTAGGAACAGCAGGTGGGATTTATACAAATCCAAGTCTAAACCCTTTTGATAGTGACCTTTGGATGAGTCATCAGGAAACAAGGCTTGCTTACCATATGTAAGATGAAATTTCTGTTAGAAAAGAAATTGTAGCACAAAGGAACAAGGCACCACATTTGTTCTCAATCTCTCGATAATTATGGGTCCTCATTGTGGTGCAAAAAACGTCACTCTTTGCATCTATTGAATCACTTGGTTGTACATGTTTGCATCTCATTCTCAAAAATACCATTATGAGAATGATAGCCACCTGTTACCTTTTAGCTGAGCTCTCTCTCATTTTAATTTGCATCCCTTTACTTCCAACATTAAGAAAGTACGCAAGTTTCTTTAAGAAACTCCAACTATAACCTTCACCAAGAGCTGCCACAGGCAGCCCAAAAAAAATGTTTATTCTGTTCTAAGATCCAGATATTACCACAAGTTAGTTCAGTTGACAAGGTTTAACTCAGAATTAGATTTTGTGGCCTTGGTCTCAGTGAACATACCATACTATTTTGGTTCAAACTAGGCAAGTTATAAATTTACAAATGTCACCTGTCCTTCCATGAGAGATGATTCCCGAGAGCCTTTTGCAATTCAACTCGCTTGAACATTCCAGAGTGAAGCCAATGCTCTGGAGGATTATGATTTATACAATATAATTTTACTCTTTGTTGGAGCTCTTGCCTCTCAAGTAAATTGATCTGCAACATACAGATTACACCATCATAAGCGTTAAACACAACTAATGACTGCTCATTTTCATTTACAAGGATAAGAATTTTTCATACAACCATCAATAAAAGTTTGATCAAGTCACTTATCAAAAATAAAATAAAAATTGGTGAAGTCTATAATTTCTAGGAGAGCTCGAGAAAAATAAACACAACCAAGTAAATCTCCACAATGCCATGAATGAAAATCCAAAAGTCTGAAAAACTTAAATAGATTCAAGCAATAATTTGAGTAAGATATTAGTATGAGATAGTGATAAACAATTATATGCACATAGCATTACATTCCTTCTTTTTTTTTTTTTTTTTTTTTAATGGTAAGTTACACAGAGCTCTTGAACTTACAACCTCAACCTCTGCCCCATTCTATGGAGTGAGGAAATGCCATTTGAGCTAGAGCTCATTGTAATAACACTATACAGAGATCACACTAATAATACAAAATAGATATAAGTGAATAAGTACGTACCACTATATGCAAAGCATGGGGATCTTCATCACGGTCAATAAGTGCCAGAAGCAAAATATCAAAGGGAAGCAACTCATGGTTCCAAACAAAAAATGCAAGGTTTGCACAAGCTTTTAACAAAAGGTCCTGAAAACGAAAAACATGAAAAGGCTGAATGAACAAACAAGTAGGCATAGCTACATAAAAATTAAAAGAACTTGGCACAATCTAGTACCTGTAAGGGATGTCCATGCTGAAGTTCCATTTGAATATGATGAAGTAGCACGTCCACCATTTGGTAAATATTAGCTGTAACTTCTTCTGGGGAAAACTCCCTCAAGACACGTGCCTGCTCTCCATTACAAGAGAAGAGATGATTGTTCTTAAAGATTTTTTTTTTTTTTGATAGGTAAATTGATATAACTTAATACAATAATTGTTCTTAAAGATGCGATACAACAATCTCCCAGGGGAGGGGAAAAAGAAAAACGCTGTACAGAAATGAAGTAGCATTGCATAAATACTATTCAAATATCATTCCAGGATAAGTGGAACTTTCATACCAAGTTTGCACTGTTTATGCTCTCTGGGTGCCCATGCATTAGTACCCAAGCACCGGCACAAAGACAGTTTCGGTGTTGAGGAAAACTATGACTGACATAGGTTGTAACATAAGAAGGATCAGCCGACGGTGAAAGGAGTTGCTTGCATTGATTAATTACAGTGGTTTCCACCTGCACAATTAGTTAAAGTTCTAACACTTGTAGAATGCTCAAGTTATTAGAAAGCACATACTTGAAAAAATATATATACAATTTGCAGGTTTATATTTGCATATTTACTTTAATATCGATTGGGAAACATTGCTTCAGTAAGCCTCTGTTTGGTATAACTGATTAGTACGCTTATCTATTAAGCTGGCCAATTTACAGCTATTTAAAATCTCATTTTCTCTACGTACAGAGGCACTTTTATCCTATCTATTTTTAAGCAAAATAAGCCAATGAAAATAAGCTAACTAAATGCACACAATGCATCCCATGGTGCGGACACAAGCTATAGTCCTCAGATTATACGAACCTCTGGGTGTAGACAAAAAGGAAGACAGCCCAACTCGTGACCTAATGGATGGAGCTTGCTAATAGTTGGGCTTAAAGACCTACTAAACCCAGTCATTTAATAATTCATATTTCTTTTAAGTATTTTGTTATTTTCATTTCCTTGTTGGTTTAGGAGTTTAATTTCTATATCCCCTTCCATGTCTCTAACAACCTAAAGAATCTCCTCTTTCTCAAACTTCCTTTCAAGCCAACCTCTCTCCATTCCCCCGATTTGATCAAACTCCAAACCCTCCACAAAAGGCCTCCACCTAAGCAACTACCATTCCCGATTTTATAAAATTGCACTACCTGAGCAACTACCTCGGACTCCTCATAAATCACCCCATCCACCTCCAAGATACTCAAATGATTATACCTTCTATGGGAATTAGCCACCTTGTGGAAGAACTTAGTATTATTATCTTCTTTCTTGATACATAACATCCTCGATTTTTGTCTCCATGATATTTCTTCCAAAGAAAGAATATGCTCCACTTGGGACCTCACTTAAACCTTTTCACATTTCTCCCCATCAGAGAGTCCAAACTCCCCTTCCTTAGCATCAAAATTTTTCAATGGGTGGGATGTGTTATCATGTGAGTGGATTTCAGGTTTAATAAGGGACATTGCAGCTCTAGTGGTTTTCTAGCCATTGGTGAGTTTTTGTGTGTGTGTGTAAGTGTTTTTTTTTTTTCTTTCTTTTTGTTTGGTTTGGCAAGAAAATGTGGAAATGCTGTTTTGGTGAGAAAGTAGGTATTATTTGGTTGAGGATGATGTTTCAGGGAAAAAATGTTGGTTTATAGCATTTTTTAGTTTGTGTAAGGTATGTAAGGTTTATGAGAAAATGTGGGAAAACAGACCAGAAAATTGTATGTTTGATAAACTCTTTATTTTTGCAGTGGTTGTGTGTGCAAGGAAAATAGGGAATGCATAGATCACTTGATTCTCCATTGTGAGGTTGGTCAAGAATTGCAGTCAATGGTATTCTGTTTATTTGGGATTTACTAGGTTATGCCTAAGAGGGTATTGGGACTATTGACTTGCTCAAAGGGCAATTTGGACAAAATCAAACATTGATATTAGGAATGTGATTCCATCATGCATAATATGGAATATTTGGGTAGAACCAAATGCTTGTGTGTTTGAAGCGAATGGGAAGTCCATTTTGGAATTGACAATGTTCTGCTTACATTTGATGCATGATTGGATGAGTGTGAAATGAACAGAGGCCTCCCATTGATGTCTTTTAAAAAGAACATGTCTTCAATTGACAAAATTAAAAATCTGGTACTTAATTTCAGACAGGATTTTTTTTTTTTAAATTTTAAATCTACTTAATTTGAGACAAGGGAATAACTTTATTTATTTTTTATTTTTTAAAAACTCCTAGAAGTATATGTATCCACATGATGACGTATGACAGATTGGGGGACTTGTCTAGTTGCCTACGTGTGCTTGTGGTAAGCGTAGGGTTTGGAAGGTTTGTGAAATGGTTAAGAGGGGTTAGGGTTCCAGAATGACTAGGTTTTGTAGAGAAGAGAAAATAATTGATTCATGATTGCAAAGAGGTAAGAAGATATGGAAATCTTATCTACCCACAAACTATGAACAGTATGCTTGAACAGTGCATAAACAGTGCTGTGAATAGTGACAGATTACCAAACAGTTTGTGTAAACACCGATTGTCACAAAAGTTTAAGCTATTGGAATATAATAAATTTAATCATTTAATCACATATTTCTAACACTCCCCTTCACGTGTGGGCTGAAACTACCTTTTAATAGGTGATGCCCAACACATGGGAATTTAAATGAGAGGTAGAGTGGAGGAGACAAGGATTGAACTCAATACCTCCTGCTCTAATATCTTGTTAAATTACCGATTGCTCCAAAATGTTAAGTTATTGAGTTATAGTAAATTTAATCATTTAACCACATACTTAGAACAAGTATTATTTTATTTTTTTTGATAAGTAATAAAGATGTATATTCAAAAATATTACCTCATGCAAAAAATCATAAGGCAGAGGAAAAAAGTACAGAAAAAGATGATAAAAAACAGAAAGAAAATATATTAATTACAAAGAAGGGAGCTAAGGAACATAGGGAGAGAATCACTAGAGGTGAATCCTCAAGCCCTAGACCAATCAAAAAGGGAGCCACTGAAAGAAGTCAATAACTGATCATCGGAACTATCCATGTCCTCAAACGTCCTCCAATTTCGCTCCCTCCACAAACACCACATTAAGCATAGCGGAGCTAAATTCCAAATACTAGACAATCCCACCAACCAAAGAGAGTATCCACAACCAATCTTAGCAAGACCCAAGAAATCCCAAAAGATCTAAACACCAAACTCCACAACCGGTAGGCCTTACCACAATGCAGTAGCAAATGATACATTGTTTCCCCATTACAACGACACATAATGCACCAGTCAACAAAGACCATCCCTCTACCCCTCAAATTGTCACCTGTAAGGATTTTATCCCATACAGCAGTGCACACAAAGAAGGAAATACGCCGAGGGCCTTAACCTTCCAAACACTTTTCCAAGAAAATATAATGGGCACAGGTCCTCTTAACTTATTATAAAACGAGCGGATATCAAAATTCTCATTCTTCGTCAACTTCCATCGCATACGGTCTCCATTCTCAGTTGGAGGTAAATTAGAGCCCCAAGTACGAAGAAATGCATCCACACCACCCATTTCCCAATCATTTGGTCTCCGAATGAAACAAACATCCCAAAGAAAATTATAATACAATTATATAGGCCCTAACTCTTAACTAGTCCTAATAGAACTAAGACTCCTACTTTGACTAATAATCCAAACCCTAATTGACAATCGAGCCCTAAAGCTCAAGTGGTACCCCTACCTCATAGAGAGAGTGCAAGTTTGAAGCCAAGGCTCGAACCCCTTAAAATTATTTGTAGGAAAATAACCCTAATTGAATTGAACCAAAGCCAACATATAAAGATTCATAAATTAAATCAGACTTACTAGTAAAATAATACCCACAGGCCACAACTACAGCCCATACTGAAATAAAATACCCTCTAGAAAACCAAATAAAACATAAACTAAATATACTGATAACCTAGTTAATTACTATGGGCACTTATTCTTGGACTTTGTCTTAACTTTAGATTTCCAAAGAAGATTTGTTTTCCCTAACCACACCATGGTTGCACAAAAACAGCAGGGGTATGCAAACAATTTTTATTGGACATAGGTTCAATAAAATTTGTTTGCATACACCCTGGACTCAATGCTTTTGTTCAATAAAACTTATTACTTATCAAAAAAAATTATATTGGACATAGTTCAGTTGAATGAAGCAACCAACAAATAACAAAAGGAAAGAAACTGAGATTCCCCTAGAGGACAGCTCAATTTAAAAGATCAACTAATGAAAACCATACATACAATGTCATGTGAGCATCAAGAAGAAACATAGTGAACAGGCTACTAATATATGTGCAGTGGCATCTTATCCATTAGTTCAGAACAATAATTACATTGTACAACAGATGAGTCATCACTCATAATGTGAGAAGGTGCTTCATGTTTACAATCTAAACATGATGATCCATTTAATCACTGCTGATTTTTTTTTTCTTCCAGATGGTTATGAAGCACTGAACTTTTATGGTAATAGTCTAACCAAGTCAGCAAAAAACATTTTGAACACAAATTCATTTAAGTTTCACTTGTAGCATCCTATAAATCTTGGGGAGGATATTTGTTACTTTTTGTGGAAATATTTTCATGAGTAGAAATTAATCATAATTATATAAGAAAAGGCAGGATAGAAGTAGCAAGCAACATTTGTGCTACTAATTTTATACGTGTCCCTGATTCTCACTTTCTTTAGCCCTATTAAATCTCATAATTTGTCGTAATATGACAGGTCACAAAACTTATTTCAAGATGAGTAAAGACATTTTCAATCTTAACGAATACAAAGGAAATTTCAACAGGAAGAAGAAGAAATTATTCTAGAAAGAAGCATATTAAGGAACCAAAAATAAAAATAAAAATAATGAACCTGTTGCCATGCTTGAATCACCGCGCTCCTTTTATCCATCCGCCCCATTAAGGCATCACGAAGAGCAGAAGGAAAGTAGCGCAGTGTTTTCTCTGACCATGTATGTTGACTAGTTGCCATTATCTGTTCTAACATAGTTTGAAGATAAAGCAGGTGATCTGCATCCGCAACTCCACGTGTTTTAATCGTGATGGCAAGTGTTATAATGGTTATCCTATTTAAAGTTTCAGTGAATTCAGTAGGACCCTTCAAAAAGAAAAAACAGAAGAATCATATTTTAGTTGAATTCAGAAGGGTAAAAAAAATCCCCCCCTCCCCCACCCCCCCCAAAAAAAAAAAAAGTTTCAGTTGGAAGACAATAGTATCCACCTTCCCTTCCCTTTTCACTGAGAAAAAATCTCTGAGTGACAAAATAAGATTCATGCACAAGTTTTCAGCCAATCTAAATACACGATGCTCTCCACGTTTCCCTTTTCTTGCAGAAATTATTTTTGTGACATCATACATCAAGGCTTTGCTTTTTCCTTGGTACCTACAGTAAAAGAGAGTATGTCAAACTGACAAATTAAGTTGCAATACTATCAGATTGCATCCAAGGGAATCAAGCTTAAAGTGTCTGAAGTTTATGGAAATTTGGACTCTAAACCAAGAGGCAAATTTTGGAATAAAGAGATCCAGAAGCACATGGTAATTGATCAAAATATTATGATTCAAAAACATGGAACACAGAAGTATCACCTATATAATGGCAGCAAACGGTAATTCAAAATTTCAAGCACCAAAAGAGTTACACCAGGCTTGCTCAATAATGCTGGGTTCCTTTGTGCCAAATTCTGCAGTAAATGGCAGTTATAAGATACATCATCACTGTAAGACAAATATCTTGAAAAGAAAGGTAAGAAAATGGTGAGTACTAGAGGCAGCAAGAGGAATTTTTTATGGTAAAATAATTTATTCAGAAAGATAAATAGACAAGGTACAGAATATGTCCTATTCCACTCCTGAATATTACACTTAAGTTTAAGCTATCCAAGATTTGTAAAGAGAATATTAGAGAACATTTCCTAAAACAGCAACCCAATCATACAAACATCTTAACATTGATTGTTTGATGATGTTGTTTAGATGTCCAAAGTCATCAACGGATATGCTATTTTTGTCAAGCCAAATTGTCAACAACATGCGAAATGGAACATCATTCCAAGCTTTAGAGCTTCTGTGACAATGAGATCTCCATTTCCAATAGATTAGCATCTGAACCACTGTCTTCTGCATAAGCCATGAAACTTCCAAGAAAGTGAACACAAACAACCAAATAACTCGTCACAGTATAATGAGGTAGAAGGTGCTCAACTAATTCCCTGCTATTCTTGCACACGCAACATCAATCGATAATCAATATGTTCCGCTTCTGTAGAGATTCACTATTATAATGTAATCCAGCGCTACCGTCCTTGCAAAGAAAGCAACCTTTCCAGGAACCTTAACATTCCAAATGCTTATCCAAGGAAAACCAATCACATCCCCATCAATAGAGTTTTAAAGCAAACCCACGCTAGTAGATTCACCTTTTCTTTTATGATAATTAAGAGAATAATTTATTACAAAAAGGTACACTCAAATGCAAGCGCCCTTAAAGAATTACAAAGGGAAACTCATTAAGTCCAAAAAATCAACAAGAGAACTACATGAACCCCCCCCCCCCCCCAAATTGAAGTACAATATTCAAACAAAGATCACAAAACTATTCTTAATATCCTGCATAGAATGCTCTTCATCCTCAAAAGTTCAACAATTTCTCTCTCCCCATATGGTCTACATAATTCAATTTGGAGTAGCTTGCTACACAACCCTGTTTCAGTGACATCCAAAGAACCCTCTGCAAGCAGTCAACTTATCAATCACCTGGTTTGGCAACACCCAAATTACTCCAAAAGCTGTAAATGCAAAAGATCACAGCTTTCTAGCTATAGGACAGTGCAGTAACAGGTGCTTAATTGATTCACAACTGCACTTACACCTCAAGTCACACTCACACGTTAAAAGTGTTCAATAAGATTTCTCTTTCTCAATTATCGATTGTCAAGATTTTCCCCAACGTTGCAGTCCATGTAAAGAATGCAACTCTAGGTGGAACTTTGCTCTTCCAGATATCTTTCCAAGGAAAATTCATGTCTTCTGTAGAAATTAAAGTTTGCTAATAGCTTTTGACCACAAAACCCCTTCTCTTAGAAGGTTTCCAACAAAGGTTAGCCTCCCCATTCCCCCTCACAGGAATAGAATAAAGTACATCCATAAAAGATGACAATGACTCCAAGTCCCAATCATGCACAGTTTTTGAGAAATTCAAATCCCAATGAAGAATGCCAAAAGACAACATATTATGCAATTGGGAACTGCCCACTGAACCTTTTCTAAATGTCGACGTTGTCCTAGCCACCCATGCTCACAAACCAACACTAGTATGTTTTTTGGAATAACCCACTGAACCCAAAACAGATTGTAGATCAAAGTCCACAACTCTTGAGCCAAAGAACAATGGAGAGTAGATGATCCATAGTGTCACACCCCAACTCATCATTGGCATGATACTATCTGCTTTGGGTTGCCCCTCACGGTTTTTAAAGGCCTCATACCAACTAAAGTCTAAGACCTCCATATAAGGCATAAGACCTCCCCCCGCACCTAGGCGATGTGCAACTTAGTCAAGATTTGGTTCTCCCTCACCTCACCACACTTAAGAGGTCTTTTAGATATTTGGGTCCCCACAATAAAATGGTTTCAGAGCCGACCCCTACGCAACAAGATGATGTGTGGGTCCCACATGGTGACACATGGCCCTTAATGGGGACCAAAAGTCCAAAAGACGTGGGTAAGGTGAGGGAGAACCAAATCTTAAATAAGTCCACATTGCGTAGGTAAGGGGGTCATGCGCCTTACATGGAGGTCTTAGACTCTAATTGGTATAAATCCTTTTAAAACCGTGGGGGACAACTCAAAGCGAACAATATCATGCCAATGATGAGTTGGGGCATGACATAGTCTCACCACTTCTTTTACACACAACATCAATCTATCAAAATAAGATTTCTCTTTCTCAAATTATTGATTGTCAAGATTTTCCACAACTCTACAATCCATGAAAATAATGCGACTCGCGGTAGCACTTTGGTCTTCCAAATACCTTTCCAAAGAAAATTTGCATCTTCAATTGAAATTAAAGTTTGACAATAGCTTTTGACCTCGAAACCACTTCTCTTAGATGGCATCCAACAAAACTTATCATCCCCATTTCCCCTCATTGAAATGGAATATATTACATTCATAAATGACAACAATGACTCCAACTCCCAATCATGCACAGTTCTTGAGAAATTAAGATCCAAATGAAGAAAGCCATTGCCAAACTTTTTAAGATCTGCTACTACAGCTTCCATGTTCATGTAATGGAAAACGGTTTCGAGTATGCCACCTTCAACTGAAATTCGCCATACCATAAATCATAACAGGATTTCACCTTTGTCCTATCTCCCACCTCAAACTGAAGGTACTGCAAAAAAAGAAGCCCACTCTCGACTTATAAATTTCCTAAAACTAAAACCGTAAAGTCCCTTGACAACATTCATGCACCAACCACCCCATACACTACCATACTTCTCCCCTACTACTCTCCTCCATAACATATCTGCGCCATACCTAATCTCTAGAACCACTGAGAAAAGCTTGATTAAATCTCTTCAAACTCCTAATGGCCAACCCCCCACATATCTTAGTCCATTTCACTAAATGGATCTTGGACTCCTCGCCTAAGCCACTCCATAAGAAATCTCTATGTAACTTTTCTCCACCTCAATTGGGATAGGAAACAGAAAGATAAAATAGGTGGGTAAGTTGGAAAGGGTACTTTTAATTACCATAATTTTTCCCCCTAAGATAAATAAAGTCGCTTAATCCTACCAATCTTCTCTTCACCTCCAGAATTGAGTTCCAATTTCCAAATTGTCTCATCTTTGAATTTGGCATACAAAGAAAGACCTAAGTATTACATTGGTAAATTCAACTGTTTACAACCCAAAATAATCACTAGCCCCCCCCCCCCCCCCCCACCAAAAATTTGGAACATCCCCAATTCACCAATTCAGACTTACCCAAATTCACCTTTAACCTGGAAACAGCTTCAAAGCAAGTGTAAAGGTGTCCAAGTGCACAGTGTAAATCTTGGAGCAATAGTTTAAGAACTCATAGCTCAAGTACCCAGTGGTCACATTTTTTTTATATGAGCAGCTAAAACTAAAACCTATAGCTCCAAGAATGAGGACAAAACAATATGAAAGCTAAGATCAAAGTTCCTAGGCTAATAGCGTGACACCAAAATAAGCATCAGGCCTATCATTTTTGGGCCAAATGACATCTCTTCCCCCAATAAACAAGGGCTGTAGGGTAAGGTCACAAGTTCGATATCTATGTATGAGTTGTGTTTACCTTTTAAAAAATAAATAAATAAATAAATAATTGGCATGTTAAAAGACAAGATCTAAATCTGAGGATGACCATTTGAAAGACTTTCATTCTCTTTCTAGTGTAGCAAGGTAGAGGAATGGTAGAGTGAGAGCCAATTCATGCCAAATATATAGGCATTGCTTTATCCATTATACATTTTTTTCTTCTCACCCAAAAAATTCAAATATGAAGATGTCAACCAAGCTACAGGTGAACCCCTTACAGGTTGACATAGACACTTCAGACAGAATCCCATAATGAAAAAAGTTGGGGGCTGCCTACATTATGAAGCCCACTGTAGCCTCAAGACCAGAAAACAAGGGAGAAAACTCATTCCCTCTCTACATATTATGAATGCATTAATACAGAGCATACTTACTTGCAAGAAATGAGAATAATAATGTAGCAATAAAAATAAAAATAAAAAAAGCTTTTAAACGGCACAAGAAATTACGCTGAAGTGTGAACGAAATAATGAGTGAGGTGAAATGAGCAGCAATCTAGTATATGTTTCAACCATTGCGATGCTAGGCACAACCTGCATTGAAATATTAAACATAAATGTCAAAAGATAGTTCCAAATTTATAGGGATCTCGTTGAACCACGTTCCCAGATTTATAGAGATCTTGTTCAAAGTGCTATCTAGTCTATAATTCATACTTTATAAGTTTCCAGGACATAATATCAGACAATGCACTTATAGTAATCAAATAACTCTTTACATATTGCTGGCTCTCCTTTCCACGTAGATTTTTGGATGGCTCCAGAGTTGATTATTATGCTTTGGCAGTCTATACCTCTTGAAATGAGGGGAAAAACCCTTAGTAAGATTTATTACATAATGAGTTTTATTCACTCAATTTTTTCTACAATATTAATACAATTTCAGTCATCTAAGTTGGGCAGATTTTCTAGTAAACAAATACATGTAATTAAGAAGATTAGTCTTAGCATATATGACATGATTAGTATTAAAATACAATTAAGAATATTTTCTAGTACTCATTAAAAAAAATTATATTGAATTGAACCTATATAAACTAGCGTACCTGCCCAGCAAATAAACTTTCTTCCATTTGAAAGGCAAGCTTCAAACATAGGTTCATGGAAAAGCCAGATAATAATGACATTGGCAAGGGGCTTACTTCCCGCATAACCATTACCCTCTCGTTGGACTGTAGATTTGATCCTGGTAACAAATCTGTAACTCCAGCAGAGTTTAACCAATTCATTACCGTTTCACAAGCTGGTTGTGCCATGGTATAAGACACAACCCAAAACATCCCAATTGATCTATCATCCATATTCATGTAATCCATAATGCGGTCACCTGAAATGAAAAACCAACACATGTAAAAAATGGACAAGAACAGACCCCATTAAAAATATTTTGGTACACACTCTGCAGCAGATATGAATCATTGTTAAAAGAAATCCAAGAACAGTTTCACCATTTGCTATTAAAGAAAATGCCCCAAAAATGAGGATATCAGACTTGTTTTTAATAAGCAATATTTAAAAAAATAAAGAGAAAAATGTAAAACATGTATATTAGAAGTAAAGCTTTAAATCAAGCAAGGACAACAATCTAGCGAAGTGGATAAAACCAAATAAACAATTCCTCCCACAGTTTTTAATATAAATATATTTGCCAAGTTATTTCATGCTGAAAGAAATGGCAAAAAAAATAAAATTGAAGATGAATTAGGGCACTCAATCCACTTCAACAATTCATTCTAAAAGTCAGAGGACCAATAAAAAGATCATGTGTGTATGATGGAGTCATGTATTTTTTTCGATAGGTAATAAGACTTTTATTGAAAAAAATTGAACATCATAAAAATGTTCACGATGGTGATCACTCTAAACAAGAAACAGATACAATATAATCAAGAACTAAAGGAAATAGAGACTAAAAATTCAGATAAAGAAATACAATTCGTACACCCCCAAGTCATGTAAGATTAATATGCTATTACTTTGCAAATTCGCTATTCAAGAACTATTTTATTGGGTCCTCATGCGAAGTCCAATTGAAGTGAAAATCGTGCCCTTTCAAATGTCTAAGTATGAGTCTTTTAGGGTTAAAACAGTTTTTAATTTGGGCTTTTATTTTAATAGTTATGGTCAATTTTATATTCAGGGGTAAATCTGTAATTTCTGCAATTACTGCAAATTAAGGGTATTTTGGTCATTTTCTTGAGTCTAGAATCTTCTAGGGTTTTTAGTATTTTAGGTTTATTTTCTTTGGGTCCAAGTTAAGTATTTATTAGGCTTTATTAGTAGTCCTAATACTAGAAGGAATCATATATGTATTCAAAGAAGTAGCATGAGTTGATTAATAAAATTGAGTGTTTTAGGCAATAGGCACGTTGGCTTTTGTTGTTTTTTTCTCCTTTCTACTCTCTCTTTCTCCTCTTTCTTTCTAAGGTTACCATTCATGGGCATTGTTCACACAACCCAACTGCTCTCTAATTCTTCTTCTTTCCTAACCCAAAACCCACCACAACTAAACATAGACAAATCCCTAATTTGTCCTACATCAGTGCAGGGTTAAAACTAATTATTTATTATTTACATAATGATTTCTAATATATTTTGACTAATTTGCCCCAAATATATGTCATACAATCCCAACTTATAACATAACAAATCCAATGTAGTTTTAAACAAAGGCTTGGTAAATATATCAGCGGTTTGAGCTCCTATAGAAACATATGGCATAGTACTAACACCGCTTTCCACTCTTTCTCGAACAAGATAGCAACCCAACTCTATACGCTTAGTCTGCTCATGAAACATAGGATTTGAAGCAATGTGGATTGCTTTGCTTTTAGTTATCGCATACATAGTCATGGAAACTACATATGAAACCTTAATTGCTCAAGAAGGTGCTTGATCCACATAAGTTCACATGATGTATGAGTCATGGCCCTATACTTGATCTCTAAACTAGAACAAGACAACATTTTTTATGTAGAACAAGGGTAGGAAAATAAGGATAAAAAAGGAACAAAAGGAACAACAAAACAAATCCTAGGCTTCACCACCTAGAACCTGCCTGCAAACCCTAAGCTTCACCACCTAAGGGCGTTTGGCATCACACCAAACAAAGAGAACAAAAGAGGAGATATATTCTCAACTCATCATAAATTATTCTTATTCAAATTGTATAGATTATGCTAATATGGAAAACATCTAATCAAATCCCTTAAAACCAACAACATTAAACCAAATTCAAAATTTGAAAACAAAATTAATTTTACATTCAAAAATAAAATTTTAGATGATTTTAATGCTCCCTACATCAATTTTGATTCTTAATTTTGCAAGTGATCAAGTTTCTCCTTAGAAATGTGCAATATCCAATAGTAGATCTCCTGTCTAAATGAGGTAGAATTACTCTTATAAAAAATTAAAAAGTACTTTATCCAATCTACTGACATATTTCCTTCCCTATTTCCCATGTTGACCTATTTCCTTTCCCTATTGCCTATGCCGGTGGACGCCACAAATCGCATAGAACTCCAATGAAATTTCCATTGGAGTGATATGGAAGATGGTTCAAAATTTCACTTGGTGAATTGATCTAAGGTATGTTTCTCCTCTTCAATATGGAGGTTTGGCAATTAGGAGTTTGAGACGCTTTAATGAAGCTTTGTTGGGAAAATGGTTGTGGAGATTTGGGACTGAAAAGGTGCGTTTTGGAGAAGGGTGATAAGGGTTAAATATGGAAGTGAGGGTGGAGGCTGGTGCTCTAATTCCATTCCAAATCCTTAAGGGGTGAGCTTATGGAAGACTATTAGAGGTGGTTGGCCTACCTTTTCTCGCTATATTTAGTTTGAGATTGGTAATGGATCTAGAGTGAAACTTTGGCTTGATGTTTGGTGGGGGGATAGCCCTTTGAGTTTGTGTTTTCTAGAGTTATTCAGAATCGGTAGTAACAAGGAGGCTTATGTGGTTGATCTTGTGAAGCTCTACAATGGTGTTCTTTATTGGGATATGAAATTCTTGCAAGCAGTTCAGGGGAATTAGGGTCTTTTTTTAATTTATGGAAGTTATCTATGGAGTATCTTTGAGAGGATCTAGTGAGAATAAGATGTGTTGGATGCCTACTAAGAGAAGGGGTTTTGAGGTTAGCAACCATTATTGGGTTTTGATAGATGTATTCGATCAATCCCTCCCTTAAAGGAGCATTTGGAAGCATAAAGTCCTTTCTAGAGCTGTGTTCTTAGTTTGGGCTGCAGTGGGGAATCAGTAAAAAGGAAATTGTGGATTTTGGAATGGAATTATATGCTAGGAAGCACAGGTACGGATACGGTATGGTGACACGTCAATTTTTGAAAAAGTAGGACAAATGTATGGCAGGGGCAGAGATATGTATATTAAATATATTTTTATTTTTATTTTTATATATGGTTAAGCATTTATTTTTCATAAAATATTAAACATATGTCAATTTAAGAGAAATAATGAATATTTTATGTAATTAAAGTCTAAGAGTTTTTAGTGTGTGTGTGTGTGCATATATATATATATATATATAATTTAAAATATTACCTGCTTTAATAATTTAAGCTCATGTCTTAATTATATTTAAGCCCATGTCCCAAATCACAAGTATATTTAAAGCCCATTATGTGAGTGTGTCATTCTAATATGTGAATTGAAAAAAAAAAAAAAAAAAAAAAAAGGACGCAATGAAAGAAGAAGGGAAGTGGCCAACAGCTGGCCACTTAAAAGTTAAATTGAAACAGAAGAGGCAGACAACCACACAACTCTATAAAAAATAATAATAATAATAAATTAAATAAAAATAAAAAGATAAATTAGTCACACAACTCTCAAAAAAAAAAAAAAAGATATAAGTTTTGAAAACAAAAAATGAGAGAGAGCTATGAAAGATGAAGAGACATAGCGTGAGAGAAACTGAAGCTTGAGGAAGACTGAAAATGGAGAATGGAGATGCAAGGTTACAGATTTTTCCCCACTCTTTTTTTCTTTCTTTTTCTGACATACCCTGTGTCCTGGCCGTATTTGATAATTGGGGGGGGGGGGGGGGGGGGGGTGGGGGGGTTAGGACACATGTGCAGCCGACGTGGGCACAATAAGCAAAATGCCGTGTCCGTGCTTTCCAGGTTATATGTGAAAGAGCAATGAGGAATCAATAGATCATCTTACTACAATGTCCTATTGCTTCCGAGCCAAGATCTATGATCTTCACCTTGTTTGGTATTCACTAGGTAATGCTAAAGACTATGGTTGAGCTTCTAGTTTGTTGGCAAGGAAAGTTTGGACATAATTGTAATGGTGTCTTTTGGATGGTTGTTCCTCATTGCTTGATTTGGTTGCATTTGGCAGGAGATATAATCGGAGCCCTGGATAAGAAAAGTAGGGGATCTAAAATTTTTCTTCTTTAAAACATGATGATTGATAATTTATGTGAAAGGAAAGTATAGATTTTGGATTGGTCTTTTACTACAATGTCATATTGCTTCAAATCAGTAGACCACCTTTTACTACAATATCATATTGCTTCCGAGTTGTGGTCTTTGGTGTTCTTGTTTGGTATTCACTAGGTAATGCTGAAAACTGTGATTGAGCTTCTAGTGTGTTGGCAAGGAAAGTTTGAATGTCATTGCAATAGTGTCTTTTGGATGGCTGTTCCTCATTGCTTGATTTGGTGCATTTGGCAAGAGAAATAATCAGAGCTTCAAGGACTCTGAAAGGACAATAGCAAATCTAAAACTTTTCATCTTTAAAATACTATTGGAATGGATTTCAATCAATCGTAGCAAGTCATTCTATTTCTTTGGTTCATGATTTGATGGATACTTGTAATTTGTGTGCTTAATTGTATTGATCCCCAGTTGTATGCATCATTTATACTTGGGTGACTTATTTTTATAATTTGAATTAAATTTTCATTACTTGTCTACACACACACACTATTTTTTTAAGATAACTTATCATATTTGTAAACTTTAATTAGCATATATATTCTAGTTTGCTATAGGTATATGCAAAAAAATCAACATAATTTTATTATAATTATTTTAAATATCTCTTATTCTTTCAATTACTATCATTCTTAACATTAAATCCGCTATTTCTTTAAGTACCATAATGAATGTAACATTTTGAGTCTCAATCAAGCATTGACAAACAATTGAAAACTTAACAACAACAACAAAAGACTTTGTCCAAAATAAAAAAAAAAATAGGTTAAATTGCATATTTGGCCCTTAACCTTTGACCTTTGTTACAAAATATTTCTTATACTTAAAATGTTTTACTTTAGTCCCTATACTTTCAAAATTGTATAAACAGGACCTTATCCTCATCTAATGGACGGAAAATTACTAACGTGACACATCATCAAAGTGACCTTGATTTCATGAATTTCGTTTGCTACTTTAACTTTTTTCATCTATTATATGATGATAAGGACTTTTATGGGACATTACAAAGAATAAGGACAATTTTGAAACAAACGTTAAAGGTTGATAATTCATTTTTCAATTTCAGAAAATGAACAAGAAATTACCATACGAAACCCTCGTTAGTCGTTACATTGATGTCATGATCAAAATGTCTTTGATTTGATTTTTCTAAAAATATTAATTAAAAAATAAATAAATAAATTGGGCTGATGAAGTACCACAAGCTCATATATGTGTAAAGACTCATTTGACAGTAGTTATAGAAGGGGGAGTGACACTCATATGGTCATAAGGTTCCTGTAACAAAGGGAGAAGTGTCCTACATATCCAAAGTAGCAGCAATTGTAACGCAAACACTTATACCATACACTGACTCGACAAATAAGCATACAGCACAATCAGATAACATTTTTTCATTTCATCAGCAGCAGTAGCCATGTGGTCAAGGAAAATAAACTAAACTCCATGAAACGACAGGAATAAAATGTACCTTTGCTTGCTTGCCTCCACCATTCATCTATTTGCTTTCCCTTCTGGAGCTGTTCATTATTCAAATAATCCCTGGTGGCTGTGTTCAGTGACCAAATACGTAAATTCTGACAACTACTTATAAAATCAAGCAGGATACTTTGAGGATTATTAGGATCAGGGCTTCTTTCTTCTCGATGAAATGATATTAGTTTTCTGGTCGTTTCCACCTGCCAGCAGGAACAAAATGCCTCAGATACAGGATATCAACTTGATTAATGTGCTCAACACCAAAAGGCCTCAGGTATAGGCTATCAACTTGATTAATGTGCTCAACACCAAAAGAATCATCAAAAAATTTTAAGAGAAACCTAAATTTCTGCAACATAGGATTACACATAAGGAAAAGGTTTGGCTCCAAACATATTTAGAGCAATCTTGCTTCAACCTACTATGTGGCAATTAAAGAGACCATCCATGTGTAGTTTAATTGCATGACCATTTTAATGAGTCATGCGGCTTGATTAAATAAACACATGGATTGTCTTATAATTTGCAACATAATGAATTGGAAAAGATAACTCCAAACATGTTCAGAGACACACATTGTCCAACAGACAAAACGCCCACCCCTGTCCCACCAGCAGAAAGATTAGTTTAGCTAAAATATACACCTTCGACAAGAAAACAAAAGAATTATCAATGCTTTTAATGATGTTGTATCAGTAGTGAAGGTGCCAAGAATTTCAACACAGTAGAAAGGCAATGAATTTTTACGGTTAAGAAACAACCTTTCTAGGATCTGAATTCAAAGCATTCATCACAAGCTCAGCCCTTATAACTTGTGCAAGCAGCAAAGTAACGTGATTTGTCTTAAGAATGTGTGGATCACCCTCTGTAACCCGTGAAAGTAGCTTGTCCACAAAATCAACAAAGTCAATACACCCACTTTTCGTAAGAAAAAAGAAGATATCTGAAAGGATAAGCCACTCCTGCCAGCAATTTATCTCTGGTAAAATCAAGAAAAAAAATGTACAAGATTTTAGCTTACAAAAAATATACTTCCAGAAATTGCCCATGATTAGTCATCATACAAACAGCCACAATGAACAAAACATGCAAGTAAAAAAAAGGGACATGAAAACAAGCATATAGTAAAATAGGATATGAAGTCAAGCATATAGAAAGCCACTAGCAAAAAATAGGCTACAATGACTAACATGACTTGTAAATTTTGATTGCTTGAATGTAACTAGTATCCTTCACGTGACCTCAGCAAGTCCACTCCCACCAATAACCATGATGTATATTACAGCACTGCAATTTCATTTTTATTTTTTAATACTAACTTTTTTTTTTTTCATAGGAGAACTTCACTCAGATTAGTTGCACATTGCACAGCATATTGTACAACAATCCTCACTATTAATCAAACTACTATGGGTAACTAACCACACCCGCCAAAACCATTTACCAGGTACTCCAAGGGCTTTTCACCCCTAATGGGCTAAGCAGTTTATCCTTATGTCCAAAAGGCAATAATACTAGCACTCTTAAAAGCATTAAAAAAAATATTTTTTTTAAAAAACTAAAAAACTTAGGATCAAATTATCGCATTTTTAAAGATAGAAAAAGTACTACAAACTCCCTCAATTAAAGAAAGCAATGGGAAAGTGAATTGGCATTTTAACTTGGAATACAATTCAATAAATAGAAAATTAAGGAAGAGATGATTGCCTGAGTTTGTCAACTTCAATAGTTCAATAATTCTATCAATAGTTGCCTCACAAATCATTTCAGAAGTAAAAACAGCACCAGGAGTTGGCGGTTGAGGATTCTTATAGGATGGAGCCACAAGAAGCACACGCTTCCACCAATCAGGTGATGGAGTAGTGCGAAGAGCATGCCTTATACAACGCAAAGCTCTCTCCCAGTCCAAACTTCCCTTCTGAATAGACATTGCAAGATCCTATTCCAATGAAAAGAAACTAATTTAGTCCAAACTTCCTTTCTGAATAGACATTGAAAGATCCTATTCCAATGAAAAGAAGCTAATTTAAGCAACCGCAGTTGATTCTAATCCAAATAAAATTGCAAGACACACATTCACGCACGTAGAGGCATAACTACATACATATACACACACATGCATATTTATATATTTGTACATAAATGCAATAGGAGTGGACTAGATGCATGTAATCTCAGTTTTAACACGGGTGAAATTTTGGCAAGATCGATGGTGTGGGCAGACTTCTCTTGCTGTTTGTTACCCCAAGTTATTTAGACTTAGCCGCAATAAAGATGCCAATGTGGCAAATTTTATGCATTTCACCAATGGGGTTCTTCACTAGGATCCCACACTTTGTGCAGGCAATACAAGATTGGGAATTGGAGTCCTTGATGACTTTCATGACTACCATTTATGATTCGGAAATTAGAGGGATTGGAGAGGATAAGATGTGCTAGAAAGCAAATAAGAAAAAGGGCTTCAAGGTAGGTGTTTATTACCAACCTTTGGACTCTGATACTGATACTGCTACTACTAATCATCTCTTCCCTTGGAACATCATTTGGAGATCCAAGGCCCCTTTGAGAGTAGCTTTCTTTGTATAGACTGCAGCTTTGGGTAATATTTTGAGTATTGACAACTTAATGAAGAGAAAGGTAAAGATCATAAATTGGGGTTATATGTGCAAATGTAATGGTGAATCTATTGACCACCTTTTGCTACATTACCCCATCATTTCAGATTTGCGGTCCATGATTTTTGGTTTGTTTGGAGTTTTCTAGGTGATGCCAAAATCTGTAGTTGAGCTCTTAGCTTGCAAGTAAGGTCACTTTTTTTGTCATCATCAAAATGGTCACATTTGGATGATTATCCCACACTGTTTGATGTGGTGCATTTGGAGGGAACAAATAGCATAAGTTTTGAAGATATCAAGCACTCTATGCCTGCTCTCAAGTTATTCTTTTTCAGAACTTTATTGGACTAGCTAACACCCTTTAGGAATCTTTTTTTTTCTTTTCTATTGTTGATTTATTATATTTATGCAATTTTTGTAACTAATTGTTCCACTCCACTATATTTCTTGTATACTTGGTGACTTCTTTTTTCTTATATATATATATATATATTTGGACAAAATTTAGCTACAAAATTAGTTGTAATCTAAGACTACAACCTTACTCAATATCTTTTTATTGAAGGTGAATTTTAACAAATCCACCATTGAATTACATTTTCTTCTTATATCCTTCATACTTGCAAAATTTCTAGAAAATTAAATATCAATAGTTATGTTATCGATAAATTATTTAAATTGCAAGTTTTTGTAGTTTAATGCATAAAATATAAGCTTATAAATCATAGAGTAAATAATATCCGATTAGCATAAAATTTGACATGTGTATTAAAAGTGTAAAGAACACGCAATTCAATAGATAGATTTTCAAAATATGTAGTAATGTCAATTTTTTTTAAGTTGTAACCTTAGGTTACAACTAATTTTGTAGCCAAACTTTATCCTATATTTTTATTAGTTATAAAAAAAAAATTGCATGTAATCTCAATTTTATATTTTATTTTATTTTGTGTCAGGGGCAATTTTGTAATTTCCTAAATTATAGACATGGGTTGTGCTAATGGTCCTTTAGGTCTTATTTTGGGTTTTATTTAAGTTTTTTTTTTATTTAGTTAGGCTTAGTCGTAAAAGCTTAAGGAATCCAAGCCCAAGTTTTATTAGGGTTTTAAGAAATCCTATTTCAACTAGGAATAGGTATTAGACTCCTACTTAAAGGGTTGTAATGCATAAAATTTTCAGATTTTTAGAGAAGCTATGAAGCTTTTATTGGTTTGTGTGATGCAACCCTATCCAAGATGTGATGCTTAGGAAGTCTATGTACAGATACTATTCACAGCAACCCAAATTCTGACTTTTCACCTTTGTTTCATCCCCAAACCCTTCTATTCCTTTCCCCCATTGGAAACCCTACAGCCCTCATAATTTTCCAGCCATTCCCCACCAAAACCTAACCCTAATTCCTAAAAATCTAAGTTGCCCAAGTGCTACCAGATCTGCCCCAGGATATTTAAATCAGATTTTGTTTGTTTTCACTTGTCCTACGTCACCAAGCAGCTTTTTTTTTCCCTTAATTTACTAATAAACTGATAACAGGGAGCAAGTGGCCATTTGTAAGCTATCTACACAAACAAACTGGCAAGGAAGCAGAGAGAGCCTAAGGGAAAGGAAGTGCACTAATTTGAAATGCTATAAACCCTATCCAATAACAAAGACTTTCTAAAACAAACTTAGAACTGAGAAGCATATAAAAAATTAGCCTAATGAACAGGATCCATTAATGGGAGACTTTGTACACCATGTGTGTTCCATCAGAGGTTCATGCATTACTTTGTAAAAGCACTAGAGAGCTTTACATCATCTCTTCTATTGATTATCCCACAACTTGGGGAAAGAATACTCATATGATTTTCATCCAGTCTACTTTATGCTTTGCAGGTCATTTTCGTTCAAATTTCATAATAGCAAAATTACCTCTAATATGTTATCAAACCCTTTCTATTTCATAAGTTGAATCTACACAGCTAAAGTTTCTCTCAAACACAGCATAGCTTACAAATTTCAACTGTATTACTATCTATGCAGCAACATTATCACTCAGGTAGCACTTCGCATATTTGTCAGTGGATAGAGAATAATCAAATAATAACAATAATTGTTAATAAAAATGAAAAAATCATCATTTCTTTTGTGGATTTTAAAATAAAATAAAATAAATCAGTAAACAACAAAAATGCTGTGACTTGTGGCAGGCCCTCTTAAATTAGAACTTATGACAGTAAGCAATCGAATTGAAGTAGAACCAATCACACAAAACAATTCAAGAATTTGCACTACTCACTTACAAAGGCCATTAAACCACCAAGAACATGTTTATGATATTCCAAAGATTATGTAATGTTTCATTTGCATGAAATGTTGGATTCTGATAATGAAATCAAGGAAAATGTCTCACCTCTCCATGCAATGGTTCTCCAAGTACACTTGGATATGTGATTGGCGAATATCGCATGTTTGCTACTGCTTCGCCTGCAATATTAGGAGCTGTTTGAGACAGAATCCGATGAGTACCAAATGTAGGGCAATGCAAGTGTTGATCTAGCATTTGCATGTGCATAGCCATCATATCTCGCCTCCGATGGATCTCTAAGATAAGTGTAAATAAAGCTTCATCATCAGGTATGTTTTCTATGAACTGCACACCACTCCGCAATAATTCATAGAAGGGTACTCGGCATTTATCCTCTTCAACCAAAAGCCAAATCACATCCAAACAACTGTGCAGCCATTCAATAAGAGCCTTGTCAGGTCTCCAAGATTTCACTGCATCAGATTCATCAATCCCCTGTTGTCTTTGATCCCAATTAACCAGCCAATTCAGCATATGGTAGAAAATTTCTGCATGAGTCACTGGTTTTAAATTAAATTCAAGACCAGCCAAAATAATCTTGCAACACAGCTGACGTAGACTGCTTACAGCATTATCTCTTATAGATGAATTTACTCTGGCTGTAGATTGCTGTCCATTACAGGAAATATCAGATGATTTGGCTGGTGACAGAGTTGCACATGATGGTGGTTCAGTCATTGATTGGGCAGGGGACCCAATACCATGAACTGAAGGTAATGGAGATGCCGGATTTGAAGACTGAAAATTAGAAGAATTGGGAATTGAGCTTGAAGGTGGAAGCATCCCAGACTGTGATAAACTTGTAGATGAAACAGCTGGCATCACTTGACTCCCCTGACCCACTGTCATTTCTGCAGAGGAGATTGATGAAAGAAGTTGTGGCAAAAGAGTATCCCAGTTAATGTAACCTATACTACACAAGCTCTGTAAAGCAAAGAGAAGAAATTCAGCCCGTGGTGCATGACCACTACACTGCACAACCAGAGATATAAGAACAGATTCTGTCACAGCACGCAATTGCTCTTGGTCCTGAAAAACATGACCAGCATCAATACACAGAAGCACAATGGCACAATTAAGTTGAATGAAACCAAAAAATAAAAATAAAAACTAATGAAAGAAGACATATGATGCAAAAAGAATAATTAAAATTCAGAAACTCACAGAAAACTGGCTTTGAAGTTGTTCAAAATCTAAGAGGAACTGCTCATTCCGAGGAGGAAGCTCCCTGTTTAGTGCAAGCACACGCTTTTGTGTCTTGTTCCTGAAGATTGGTTATTTAAACAATGATTAGAGCACTAAGAGAGCAAACAGCTAATCAAAGAATCCTAGCAATTCCAAAATTTTGTAATTCTTATCACACCTATTCAAGGTTTGAACAGTTATGGTAGAATATACTCACAACACAAAATATGCCAAATATTTTGATACATCTATGAATCAAACTGTTCTTTTATTAGGCTTTCCTTCTGCATCTAAATTTGTCAAAGCTTATCTTATTTACAGATAATTTTGAGTCTTTTATAGCTGGATTGAAACAAAAATTTGTATAGCCAAACTCACATTATAAAATAAGGACATCTCAACTACTGGTTTGGCTTGCCACCGCAAATAACTGTAAAAACGTATCATAATAGTGTATTTTTAAGAAAGCAACTCAAAAAAAAAGGGGTTCGTGTAGGAGCTTTGTGTCGTTTTAAAGGTAGGTCATATCCTAGATGAAGAAAGAAAGACTCTTAATACTTTCAGAAACTGGCATATATCCCATGTAAGCAAGAAGGGAAATTTGGTAGCACACAGACTGGCAAGGCATGCTTAGTATGTAGAGGATGTAAAAAAGCAAAGTTCAAGGAAATACTCACAATCCTAGAAACAAAACTTACTTTGTATGCATCACTGCAGAAAATTAATGAAACAATATCTTTTTCATTCATTAGTGACTAAATTTTATGCTGGCTGTCAACCTACTGCAACCCTCTTCGTTTTTCCGGGGCTTGGAACCTCTGTTAACAAATATACGACACTAAGCACAGACACGGGCGGAGTTATATAGTGAGGAAATATATTGATTAGGAAGTTCAAACAAAATCGCCTTAGCGTAACTATTTAGCATTGTCGTTAAATTTTCCGTTGCTTCATTCGAAAGACAAACTAAAAAATGGATTTTCTCAACTTAGGATGAAATAAACAACGCAATTTCATCTGTCTTTCAATGAGTAGAGCCTAAAAACTTAAATTTAGACAAGAGAAGCTAATAATATGAACAATTTAACACTGCCCCACGCAACTCAACCCTAAAAAAACAGTTTCAATATAGAAATAGAAACACAAACGCATAGATATGTATGTACTTACGGAGGTTCTCGAATAGAATCTTCAGGTTTCTGGCGACTACTTCTCTGCAAAATTAAGAAACACACAATATTTTAATTAATTAAGAGGAAGAAGAAGAAGAAGAAGAAGAAGAAACAGAAGGGATGAGAATTGGGAGAGAGTGAATACGCCTAAGTAGAGGTTGAAGAGATCGACGATAGCAGCGCGAGCAGGGTGGAACTGGTAGGCACGAGAAGCTGAGGAGGAGGCTGAAGCTGGAGCCGCAGTCGGAACTGATCTCTGAGCTTGGTTTTGGGTTTGATCCATTTTCACTCATGGAGAGAGAGAGAGAGAGAGAGATGTGAGGTTTGTGGGTCTTTGAAGTCTAGAAAGAAAGAAAGTGCAAATGTTTTTGAATGAATGGACCGGTCAAATTTTGAGAGGGTGGGTGGACTGCCGGGTTCGGGTTCGGAATTTTTTTTCTAAATAACAATAAATATTAAAAAATTTAGTTAATTGTCACGTTTCAAAACAATCTTGAAAACTAGCATTTCGAGTGTCTAAAACTCGAGTTCCAAGATAAAAATCGAGTTTTTATGTCTCGATTTGCAAGTGGATTAGTTTAAAGTGGAAAAAAATTAAGCTGAAAATCGAGTTTTAAAGACTCGATTTCCATAAATTGAATAAAAACGCCGCTATAGGTCTATAAAACGTCACTATAGGGCTTAAAAATGCCACTATAGGACTCCATAAATCTGTACTTAAAAAAAATTTCCAAAAAAACGCCGCTATAGGGATTTAAAACGTCACTGAAAGGCTTAAAAACGCCACTATAGGTGAAATTTTTTTCGCATGAAACTCAAGTCTTAAAGACTCGAGATCTGTGTGGCCTTTTTCTAGTATGGATCTCGAGTTTCTAAAACTCGAGATGCTACTTTCCTTTATTATTTCAAACGTTGCCTAACTAACTATATACAATTCTTTTGCATTGCTGTTTTGCACATTACCTCTTCGGGTTCGGGGCTCCGAATTTGTTTTGGAAGAAAGAAAAGAAGTGAGTCGAGCGACCACTGCCCCGTAGAAATGCTTTAGAATGAAGACCTGTAGCTGCTATGCGACAAGTCATTTTTACCATTTTGTAATAAGTAATGTATAACTACAGGTCGCTTAGTTCGTTGTTTAATGCTTAGTTGCTGTCCATGTGCAAGCCATGTGCCACTTAAGTTAGTTGTTAGTGGAGAAGGCAGTCATTTTTTAGTTATAGTTATTTTCATTTGCTCCAAAAAAAAAAAGTTATTTTCATTTGCTCTCTGTTTTCTTTTTTTTCTTTTTTTTGAAAGGAATGCTAGAAAGCTTTCATTAAACGATGTTAAAACCCAAAACAGATATATCATGTAGGATTTGAGAAGCAATAATAGGGGGAGTATCCTCCACCCAAATAATACAGTCAAATATGTGCTTGCATATTTGGCCATTTGGTGAGCTGCCTTGTTCCCGTCTCTACAAGTGAAGGAAGACTTTCATGCCCTGAACTTGGATTCCCATGACTTTATACCAACAATTAGATGATGGACTTGGATTGTGCCCGGATCATGGTTAGCAATGGCAGCCATGACAGTTTGGGAGTCCCCTTCAAGGATGATCTCTCTAAGGCCCAACTCCAATGCAAAGGTCGTGCCAATCTCAGCTACTTTGGCTTCAGTCTCAAGAGCACCAAGTGCATATGGAAGTAGTTTGCTAAGAGCTCCCATAATCTGTCCTTTGTCCTTTCAAACCACCACCCCGATCCCACAGTGTCCAAGTTCTTTAAATACAGTTCCATCAACGTTGACCTTGTACCATCCAAGAGGAGGTGGTCTCCGTAAGGTGGGGCCATGGGGCTGAGAAGGGTGGGGAAGCACACAGAAGGTTTGGAACTCATTTAAGAAGGCTCTTGATGCTTCAAAAATCTGCAAAGTAGTTCTGCCGGTTTCCCCATGTCGAACGGCATTCCGGTTGTTCCAAAGGGACCATGCTAATGCTGCAAAGGTTTTAAGGTCTTAGTTGGGCTTTGCCTCTTTAACACACCAAAACAGGTGTAGGAAATTTGGTGAGTTGGCAGTGAGGCTTGGAGCTTTGAGATTTTCCATTTGCCACACCGTTGCCGCTAGTTCACAACCCCAAAACACATGTCCAGCTATTTCTACTCCCCCACAAATGTCACACTCTACTTCCAATGGGATTTTACGATCTTTGAGTTTAGTTTTGGTGGGGAGAATATCTTTGCAAAACCGCCAAATGAAGTTTTTTATTTTGTTTGGGCAACAGAGCTGCCAAACTGACTTCCATAGTGATGTCGTCCTGGTGTTGCTCGAACATTCTCCCACTTCAACCTTAGTTAGCTGCTTATGACTTATCCGATATGCACTACGAACCGAGAAAACACCATTGGCAATAGTGGATCATACTCTCTGGTCCATAGGAGATGCAGAGCTTAAGGGAATAGCCAAGATGGATTCAGCATCATGGGGCAGAAAAATAGAATTGATCAGTTCAGATTTCCACACAGCCCTTTCCTTGTCAATTATAGTTGAGACATTTTCATAATATAACAGGGGGTTTATAGGAGTTGTGATTTTGAAAGTATTAAGCTTAGGAATCCATTTATCCTTCCAAACCTGCACACTCTCACCATTGCCAATAGACAAACGAATTCCTTCTTCCACCACGCTCTTAGCAGCCATAATGCTTCTCCAAGCATAGGATGGTCTTTTACCAATCTGATTTGCACTCTGTTTTCGGTTTACGTATATAAACCTCAATTTGATGGAATAAGATTTCATTATGTTGTTTTTCATCAATTAGATTTTCTCCCAATTTCATTTCTCAAAAAAAAAAAAAAGGATTTTCTCCCAATTTCAATAAAAGTAATAAAAATTAACAAAATGGGTAAATTTCATTCATATACCCTAAGGTTTGGGCTAATATAAATCAAGTTTAAAACTATTCAAAACCGACCAATTTGATCCTTAAAGTAATCTTAGTCACTAAGACAGTTGAGAAAAATGACTAACTAGCCTAACAATTTTTACTAATTAAGTTAGCTTTAGGGACCAAATTGGTAAGTTTTGAAAATTTTTGAATCTAGTTAACATTAGCCCAAATCTCAAGATATGCTAATGGAATTTACCCTAGCAATTGTAAAACTCTAACCAAATCAAAATTGTTATTTAGAAATTGTTAGGTAAATGGTTGTATTTAGGACATTGGTATGTGTTCTTTACATTGACTTAAACCAACCACTTACATGTATGATTTAAACAAATGTAAAACTCTAACAAAATCAAAATTGTTATTTAGAAAAGATTAGGATAACGGATGTTTTTAGGACATTGTTATGTGTTCTCTACATTGACTTGAACCAAACCATTCACATGTATGATTTATCCACTCTTTCTTCATATTTCAAAACCCAGGCTTACACTTGCATGGATAAATCTTCTTCCAAATCTTGTGTTTTGTTTCCTAAACATTGTTGTGCGTTCTTTACATTGATTAGGAGAAAACATTTTTTTTTTTTTAAATATCCGAGCAAATAGTGATATTTTTATTGAAAGATTTGCACATCTCCCTCCCAAAGAAATTTGCAACATAATAAGTGTATCCAAAAGTCTAGAATCATTTACAAAAAACCCAGACTTTGTTGCCAAACATCTCTTTAGTTGCAAGGAGATATTCAACAATCTTATTGGGTTCTATGAAAGCTTCTCCATTGATGATCCCCGTTGAAACTGTGGTGTTGTTACGACTTTAACTAGCCCATAACCTTCCATCCCATCGGAGGTGGATTTTTTTTGAGCCAATGTTTATTTCCATTCAAGAATGTGCTAGTGGTTTACTATCATTGTGCTATCTGAAGGACAACAACTTTTGACCTGGTTGAGGTAATTGACTGTTGTAATGATTTGTCATTTTGTTTCCATTACAAATCAGTAATATTTGTCAGATCCTATATAATATGCAATCATTTGACCAAAGAAGATGTTCTTCTTCCCAACCATGCTAAACATTACGAGGTTATATCCACGGTTTTAAACCGCCACAAAAAGTCAAGCATTTTTCAAAAAATTTTAAATTTTTTAAAAACCCAGTTTTTTACTTCAAACCTATTGCAGCGATTTCAAACTACTGTAATAGCCATTTATATTGCAAATGCCTATTCTGACAGTTTAAAACTGTCATAATAGGTTTTGTGAATTTTTTGGAATATAGACCCATTGCGGCAGTTTAAAAGCGCCGTAATAGGTATTTCAATTCCAAATATCTATTGCAACAGTGCAAAAGCACTGTAATAGGTCATATGAATTTTGTAAACCTAGTTTTTGACTTTAGACCTATTGAACGGTTTTCAAACTCGTTGTAGGTGTGACTACCTATTGCGGAAATTCAAAACCGTCGCAATAGGCTCTGTGAAAATTTTGTAATGTAGACCTATTTGTGGTGGTTTTAAAACGGCTACAATAGGTCATTCAAATTTGGGAATAATTTGAACCTACCGCGGCGGTTTTAAAACCACTGTAATAGGTCTTTAAAAAAAAGAATTTTAATTTAAAACCTAAAGCGGCAGTCATAATATGTCTCTCACCTATGGCAAAACATATAGCAGCAATTTTAAAATTGCTGTAATAGGTCATTTAAAAAAAAGTTTTAATGGAAAACCTACAAGATATTCAAAATAGTAAATTGCCTGTTACAACAAATCACTAAATCAAAATTGTCATTAAAATATTTGGAGTTTATTGCAACAAAAGTTTTTGTTAGAGCATCTACATCAGTTCTTTTAAATTTTCTGTCTATTTTGCACGCCCTACTTTTTCTATTTTACACTATCATTTTTACAAAACACCTACATCAGTTTATCTATTTTACAAGATATTTCAATAAAATATTCATTCTTCTCAATTTTATTATTATTTCTCTCAACTACCCTTTACCTACATACGCTCTCTCTCTCTCTCTCTCGTTTCTGCCTTCTTTCATTCTTTCTCAAAAACTACCAACCCAGATCACTTCTTCACTGGCCGATCCAGATCCTTTCTTCATTGGTCGATCCACGAACCAAGCTCCAACGACCCAGATCCTTTCTTCACCGGTTGATCCACGAACCAAGCTCCACAAGCACCGATCTATCTCTCTATTGGTTTGTCTGTGTGGGTTTGTTTGTGTGTGGGTGTGTTTCTGTGTTGATTTGTCTGTATGGATGTGTTTGTGTGTGGGTGTGTTTTCGTGCATCTGAGGAAAAGAAGATGAGGAGTTGAGGTCGTTGTGCACGGAGAAGAGAGAGAAAAATTGGTGCGAATGGAAATTAATAAAATAATAAATACACATGCTATAGTAACCGTGTAAATATACACGGTTACTGTAGCTGGTGAAAATATATACACAAGTTTAGAAGCACTGATGTGGAGCAATTTTGAGTCAAAATGTGTAAAAGTAGTGTCTTTTTCTATTTTACACATCTTTAGAAGCATTGATGTGAATGCTCTTACTCAAACTTATTACCTTAAATTTTATTACAACACCTCATATCAACTATTGTATGACTCTAATATTATTGCAACAATTTTTTTCGTTGCAATAAACATTTTTTTTCTTGTAATAAATGTTTATTTTCATTCAAGAATGTGTTAGTGGTCTACCATCATTGAGCTATCTGAAAAACAACAACTTTGACCCAGTTGAGGTAATTGACTGTTGTAATGGTTTGTTACTTTGCTGACATTACAATTCAGTAATATTTGTCAAATTTTATATAATATGTAATCTTTTGATCAAAGAACATGTTGTTCTTCCAAGCCTGGTAAATTGTTTACTATGTATTGCTTGCTAATACAACATATTTTGGCTATTAGTAATATAAGGTTATTTGTATTTGTGACATCAAATAAAAAAAACCCTTCATTTATATTATTTATTTTTTCATGGGAGATGGGTGAGTGTGAGACTTTTGATGTCAAACTTCCACCATTATCTGACCAGTACAAAATGAGTACAAACCTATTACCTTAAATGTTATTGCAACACCACAAATCAACTATTACAATGACTCTAATGTTATTGTAATGATTTTTTTCGTTTCAATAAACTTTTATTTTTCTTGTAGTGAATGTTTATTTCCATTGAAGAATGTATTGGTTGTTTATCATCATTGAGTTATCTAAGGAATAACAACTTCAACTTGGTTAAGATAATTGACTGTTGTAATGATTAGTTGCTGTGCTGCTGTTACATAGGGATGGCAATTTTTGCCTGACCCGCGGGTACCCAGTTCGGTCCGACCCTAATGGATCGGGTTTTACCCAGTCCGATTAGAAATAGGGTCGGGTATAGGTTTTTAAAAAAAAACCCTAAGTGGGTCCGGGTTTTATTAAAAAATTCGAGACCCGACCCGAAACCCGGCCCGGATAAAAACCCGGTACTATATATTACAAAAATACCCCTCCTATATATATACCTCTATAATCTAACCCTAAATCTACTCTCTCATTTGTCTTGCATCCATTGCAGGAGTTAGCGTGACCTCCCGTGAGTGAGGTCGAGGTGGTCTTGTGTTTTACTGATTAGATAGCAACGCCCTCTGGGGTGGTTTCTATCAGTAGTTTCTCTTAATGGCTGAAGAGTTGGAAGCGCTGTGGAGCAAGCTCTCCTTTATGGAGGAAGAGGGGGCAGGTGTTGAGCTGGGTAGCAGCAGTACCAGAGCTGCAAAGGAGATAGGTAAAAACTGTGCTATCATGAAGATCATGACACAGAGAAGCATAAGCCTAAATTCCTTGAGGAAAAATCTGAGGATGTTATGGAAGACAAATAAATGGGTTAACTTTTCTGAATTAGAAGCAGAGTTGTTCCTGGTGGAGTTTGGGGATGGGAAAGATAAAAAGAAAATTCTTGATATGAGCCCTTGGAGTTATGAGAAACAATTGGTGATCATCCAAGAATTTGTAGGTGAGCTAACTCCTAAGGAGATGGAGCTAAAATGGTCCCCTTTTTGGATTCAAATATTTAACTTACCACTTATAAACAGAACAAAGGAAATAGGTTGGGCGATTGGGGCATCTTTGGGGGATGTCATGGAGGTTGATGTCCCTGATTCAGGTGTGCAATGGGGAAAATGCCTCAGGGTCCGTGTCCGGATTGATATTACAAAAAGACTCATCTGGGGCAAAAAAATCACCGTTGAAGGAGGGGAGTCTAGGTGGGTTCAGTTTAAGTACGAGAGATTACCAAACTTTTGTTATTACTGTGGCCTGCTCAGTCATTCTCTTAAAGATTGTTCTGCACCTACTGTTAAGGGCCAAACGATTGCAGGCGGTCTTCAATATGGGGCATGGATGCGTGGTGATCCTTTTGGAAGGTCTCCTAAAGAGTCAGGTAGAGATGGGGGAGGCGAATATCAGCGAGGTAGGGACAGAGGCGAAGTAATAAGGCCGGAGCAGACCCATGTTCTGTCCGATGAACCCAAGGAGAAGACTTGGGATGGTGGGAGACGTGAGACTACAACATTAGGTAACAGTAGCCTAGTAGGGGATGATGCACCTATTGAAGAGCCAAGACAGTTGACAGCGACTTCGCATGGAAAGAGTAAGGGTGCTGGTGCAGTGGGGATATCAGGGATCGAAACTCCCTATACAGGTGCTAGCTCTCTTGTCAATCATAGCACTCAGTCAGATGCAGCAGAGGAGATGCAGTGGGCAAATGGGCAGGATCGGGCTTTGGGGAAGGCGCCTAGTGAGGTAAATCCCAACTCCACGCCAAATCCTCCTTTTTTATCTACTGCTTCTGATTGCTTAGGATCTGAGGAAGATATTCCTCCGGGTTTTGAGGGTCAACTTAGGAGACTAGATGTAGTGACTAAGGTTAATGAAAAGGTGGGGGGGCCCAAGAGTGTTTGTGTACAATCAGATAACATGCTTCTTGAGTTAATATCCGGGCCTTCAAAGGGTCAAAATGGGCCTTGGGTTGATCCTATTCGGGCTAAGTCCTCTCTGGGCCCTATCTCATTGGACCTTCTCCAAGACCAACCCTTGGAATCTTCATCCCACATGACCGTTGGCCCTCATTTAAATGATATCTCTAATCTTCAACATACAAAGCACGTCCCTCATGCTTTAGGTCCTAAATGGACCCGTGTTCTCCGGTCTTCCTCTGGCAGTAAGGAAGCTCTCTTCACACATGCGGGTCAAAAGAGAGGTGTTGTGGTGGTCTCCGATCAACTTGAATTACCTAATAAGAAAATCCGGGTTTTTCAAGATGATAAAGAAAACTCAGATTTTATGGCGGTGGCTGGTTCCCAGCACTGCCAAGAATTATGAGTATTATGTGTTGGAACTGTCGCGGGCTTGGGAACCGGCAGACAGTTCAAGAGCTCGGGAATATTATCCGGGCACAAGATCCTACAGTCGTGTTCTTAGCCGAAACATGGCTTGTTGAAGCTAGGCTTGCAAGCATTCGTGATTCTCTACATTTCGGTCATTACTATGGTGTGTCTAAAGTCAATCATGGTGGTGGTCTAGCTCTTTTCTGGAAAAAAGACTTCAGTGTTCGGGTTGTTTCTGCTTCTTTAAATCACATTGATGCTGTGATCTTTGAGGGGACTGATAAAGCTTGGAGATTCACGGGCTTTTATGGAGCCCCTGAAACTCATCTTCGTTCGGCTTCTTGGAATCTATTGAGAACCCTTTAGAATCAGTGTGACTTACCATGGCTGTGTGGGGGAGACTTTAATGAACTTTTAAAGTCCCATGAGAAGAGTGGGGGGCGTCCCCGACCTTACGGACAGATGCAAAAGTTCCGTGAGGTTTTAGATGAATGCGGATTGATAGACTTGGGTTTTATTGGGAAGAAATTTACTTGGTTCAAGAATTATCCTTCTGGTGGATTATGGGAACGCCTTGATAGAGCTGTTAGCACGGCTGATTGGCTGGACCGTTTCCCTGCAACAAAGGTGCTATCCTTAGTGTGTGGCCAATCTGATCACATCCCCATTTTTATCCTTCCTGAAGGTATCCTTGTAAAATCTCAACGACCTTGGCGTTTTGAACAATTTTGGCTTGAAAAGGAAGGGTGCCATGACACCGTGGCTCGTTCTTGGACTGCAACTCAGCCAGACTCTCCTATGACCTCTGTTGTGGGAAATATTGATAGATGTCAAGTGAATCTTAAGAAGTGGAGTAAGAATTCTGTAGGGAATATTTCTCGAACTTTGATTGACAAAAAGAAGCTTTTGAGCAAAGCAGAGACAGCAGCAATTCAAGGGGGCAGCATGGATTTTTTTCTGCAATTAAAATGTGAAGTAAATGATCTTCTCCGCATGGAAGAACAAATGTGGCAACAGAGAAGCCGTACACAATGGCTGTTATCGGGTGATAGCAATACGAAATACTTCCATAATAGGGCGTCCCATCGCTTCCGTCGCAACTCCATTTCTGAGCTTCGTGATTCGCATGGGGTCCTTTTTACAGGGGAGGAAAACGTTTCAGCGATGATTGTTGATTACTATACAAACCTCTTCTCCTCATCAAGTCCGAGTGGTTTGGAATCGGTGACTCAACACACTCGGGGGGTGGTGAGTGCAGAAATGAATGCTGGTTTGATCGAAGAGTTCACAAGATTGGAGGTTGAAATTGCCCTAAAGCAGATGGCGCCGCTTAAAGCACCCGGACCCGATGGTATGCCTCCATTATTCTTCCAACATTATTGGGAAAGCATAGGGGATGACGTTGTTAAGGCTGTCCTCTTTTGCTTGAATACCAGGGATGTTTTGCCGGGTTTGAACCACACTTTCATTACTCTTATACCTAAAGTTAAGAGCCCGGAATTTATTTCTGAATTTCGCCCTATTGCTTTATGTAATGTTCTATATAAACTTGTCTCTAAAGTCTTAGCAAACAGATTAAAGAGAGTTTTGCCCCAGATCATTTCAGAAACTCAAAGTGCCTTCCAACCGGATAAGGCAATATCAGACAATATCTTGGTGGCTTTTGAAACTCTCCACCATATGAAGATGAAGAAAGTGGGGAAAGTGGGTCATGTGGCTATTAAATTAGACATGAGCAAGGCATATGACAGATTGGAATGGGAATTCCTGGAAAAGATCATGGAAAAAATGGGCTTCCACCCCACTTGGGTTGGGTGGATCATGGAGTGCATCAAATCGGTTTCCTATTCTATTTTGGTAAATGGTGTCCCCAAAGGCCATATCCTTCCAACCAGGGGTATCCGCCAAGGGGATCCCTTGTCTCCGTATCTTTTTTTATTGGTGTCGGAGGGGCTGAATGGACTAATTCAGCACGCTGTGGAGAGAAGGCAGATTGAGGGTTTCGCTCTTTGTCGTTCGGGACCGAAGATTTCGCACTTATTCTTTGCGGATGATAGTCTCTTGTTTTGTCGTGCTCGGTTGGGTGATTTGGTAGCCATTCAAGCTCTCTTGGGTCTCTATGAGAAGGCTTCGGGTCAAATGATAAACTCCACAAAGACCACGCTCTTTTTCAGCAAAAATGTCTTGGATGTCACTAAGGAATCCATTAAAAATCTGCTGGGAGTTGCTGAAATCAAAGAATACGAGAAATATCTTGGGTTGCCCGCGGTCGTTGGGAGAAACAAGAAGGCGAGTTTGAACTATATCAAGGATAGGGTCTGGGGTAAACTCCAAGGGTGGAAGGAGAAATTACTTTCCCAAGCGGGCAAAGAGGTGTTGTTGAAAGCAGTCGTCCAAGCCATTCCCACCTTTGCCATGGGTTGCTTTCGCCTTCCGGTGGGTCTATGCCAAGATATTGAGATGCTTATCCGGAAATTTTGGTGGGGTCAAAGGGGTGATCGAAGAAAAATTCATTGGAAGAAATGGGAAGTTTTGTGCAAGCCAAAATTAGAGGGGGGTTTGGGTTTTAAGGATCTTTGTAAGTTTAACGAAGCCATGCTAGCGAAACAAATATGGAGACTAACTTATGACACAGAGTCTCTCTTCTATAAAGTGTTCAAGGCTAAATACTTTCCTAATGGCAATGTGTTTGAAGCAAGCTCATCTTCGGGATCTTTTGCATGGAAAAGTATCCTTCGTTCAAAAAACTTAATCGAACGAAATGCCCGCTGGAGGATAGGGAATGGTAAGAGTATCCGGATCTTTCATGATGCATGGTTACCAAATTCAAATGGAGGCAGAATCCTTTTCCACAGAAATGTTCTTGCCTCGGATGCCACTGTGGATTTGCTCTTTGATCCTCACTCGGGGCAGTGGAATTTAAACTTGATTGATCAATGTTTCTTCCCACCTGATGCAAAGATTATTAAATCCCTGCCCCTCTGTTTGATCCCCCAAAATGATTCCTTGGTCTGGCCGGCTGAAAGGAATGGCAAATTCTCAGTCAAAACAGGTTATAAATGTTTAAGTGACGATTATCAAGAAGCTGATCCTGAGGCAGCGGAGTTGCACAGGGGATTGTGGAAGGGTATTTGGAGTTTAAATGTCCCGGGAAAGATAAAACATTTCCTGTGGAAGTGTTGTTCAAATGCTCTTCCCACAAAGGTGAATCTTTTGAAACGAACCATCACAGCTGATTGTGTTTGTCATCTCTGTTCTGAGCAAGCGGAGGATGTTTTGCATGCCTTGTGGGGTTGTGTCAAGGTTCGCCAGGTGTGGCTTGGAGCTTTTGGTTGGCTGGTTCAAAATTCTACTGGTATGGACTCCTTCTCTGATCTGGTTCGCCTAGTGTTGACAAGACCGAAGTCTCTTCCTCTGTTTGCTGTAACGGCTTGGGCTGTATGGTATCACCGAAATAAATCTCGGCTCCAAGCAGCTGCCGTTCCTCTACACCAGATTGCTGTGTTTGCAGAATCTTATCTTCAGAACTATGCAGCTGGCCATGGTGTGCGAAGTCATCCTGCCCGGAGCATTGCGGGTGTTGTTAAATGGAAACCTCCGTGTGAGCCTACTGTGAAGGTAAACTTTGATGGTGCTCTGTTTGGGGAGTCAGATTGTGCGGGGCTCGGTGTGGTGGTCCGAAATTCAGAGGGTGCGGTGTTGGCTGCCCTTTCTGAAAAAATTTTGAAGCCTCAATCTGCAGAGATGGTAGAGATTCTGGCTGCTCGGCGTGCGGTGCTGCTCTCCTCTGAGTTGGGCTTCCATAACTTAATCATTGAGGGTGATTCTTCTTCGGTCATCAAGCTTCTTAAGGATAGGTGCTCATCTCATTTCCAGGGTGGCCATATTTTAAAAGACATTATGTCTTATTTAGACTCTTTTGTGAGTTGTTCTTTCTCTCATGTTGGTAGGCAAGGTAATGCGGTGGCGCATGCCTTAGCCCAGAGAGCTAGATTATATTTTCCATCTGCGGCTTGGACGGAGTATGTTCCTCCAGCCATTTCTTCTTTTGTACTTTCTGACCTTAGGGTCTAGTTTATTGATGATTTAATCCCCAAAAAAAAAAAAAAAAAAAAATCTACTCTCTCATTTCTTCTGTTCTTCAGCACTAACTCAAAGTCAGAACCCACGCCTCCCTCCCTCCCTCAATCTTCACCCTCACTCCGACAGTGCGAGATCAGCCAACTCTCTCACCGCCGATCCAACTCTAGCTGTCGTCCCAAGCTTTCGCCGCCGTCCCAAGCTCTCTGTCAATGTCACCGGTCCCAAGCACTCTAATATATCTCAACTCCGTTTCATCCTCGCCGTCGCCGATCTCACACTGTCGCACAGTCCTCTGCCCCTCTCATCTCATCTTCCTCGCCCATGGCCACAAGTGTGACACGGCCTCACTCCACCTCGTTCTCCATATATATATATATATATATATATTTTTTTTTTTTTTCTGGATTCAATTCGCCTCAATCTTGTGAGTTTGTGTTTTTGTTTGTGTTTGTGTTTGTGTTTATGATTTCTGAAAGGGAAAAATGAAAATCATAGATCTGAAATTTGTGTTTGGTTTGTAATTTTGAAAGTGAAAATCATAAATCTAATTAGGCCAAAGAGGATTCCTTTAAAAATGAGTTTAAAACTATATTCTATAAATTTTATTATTTACTCATCTCCATAATTTATATTTTGTGTACTAAAAAGAAAAAAATGTGCAGAGAAATGGGCAATGGCCATTCAAAATTTTTTTTTTTTTTTTTTGGTTGGGCTGCGGATTAGGCCTAAATCAGCAGGGCTTAACGGGGCCCGGCGGGGGCGGGTCCGGGCCGCGAGAAAAAAACCCGGTTAGTAAATGGGCCGGGTTCGGGCTTCGGGCTAAGAACTGCGAGTCGAGTCCGGGTATGAAAAAACCCGGCCTGAACCCGACCCGTTGCCATTCCTACTGTTACAATTCAGTAATATTTGTCAAATCTTATATAATATGTAATTCTTTGATCAAAGAACATGTTCTTCCAAGCCATGTAGATTGTTTACTACGTATTGCTCACTAATACCACATATCTTGGCCATTTGCAATGTAAGGTTATTTGTATTTGTAACATCAAAGAAAAAAAAAAAAAAACCCATCATCTATATTGTCTATTTTTTCATGGAAAATGGGTGAGTGGAAGACTTTTGATGTCAAACTTTCACCATTATTTGACCAGTACAAAATGGTTTCAAATGTGGTGTCTAACAATGACCTATTTTGGGATTGTCTTGAGGAGCATATTCTTATATGCCACCTGAACCAAAAAGACTGACACTACAATAATTTAATTCAACTTATTTTGGTCAATTATTTGCAATCTATTGTAATAAAATTTGTAAATTAATAGCCTATACCTACAAGATATTCGAAACAGTAAATTGTTTATTGCAACAATATATATATATATATATATATATATCATTGCATCAAAGTTGCCATTAAAATATTTGGAGTTTGGAACAAAATTTTTTGTTGCACAAACTTATTACCTCAAATTTTATTGCAAAATCTCGTATCAACTATTAAAGTGAATCTAATGTTACTACAACGATTTTTTTCGTTGCAACAAACTTTTTTTCTTCTTCTTGTAGTGAATGTTTATTTCCATTTAAGAATGTATTGATGGTCTACCATCATTGAGCTATCTGAAGAATAACAACTTTGACCTGGTTGAGGTAATTGATTTTTGTAATGGTTTGTTGCTTTGTTGCTATTACAATTCAGTAACATTTGTTAAATCCTATATAATATGTAATTCTTTGACCAAAGAACATGTTCTTCCAAGACAGGGTAGATTGTTTATTATGTAGTACTTGCTAATACCACATATCTTAACTATTTGCAATATAAGGTTATTTGTATTTGTGACATCAAAGGAAAAAAAATATCTTCATCTATATTGTTTGTTTTTTCGTGGGAAATGGGTAAGTGAGAGAGTTTTGATGTCAAACTTCTACCATTATCTAAATAGTACAAAATGGGTTCAAAGATGGTGTCTAACAGTGATCTATTTTGTGATTGTCTTGAGAGGCATATTCTTACATGCCACTTGAACCAAAAAGACCGACATTGCAATAATTTCATTCAACTTATTTTGGTTAATTATTTGCAATCTATTACAATAAGATTTGTGAAGTAATATCCTATACATACAAGATATTCGAAACAGTAAATTGATTTTTCAACTATATATATGTGTGTGTATCAAAGTTGTCATTAAAATATTTGGAGTTTATTGCAACAATGTTTTGTTCTATGAAGCATAGGTGCAGATTCGGGTTCGGTGAGGATGCGGGTGCGGCGGGTTACGTTTTTTAAAAAATTATTAAATTTTTTTTTATTTATATTTCCTATATATTACTAAGCATACTTTTTCATATAATTATAAACATATATCAATTTAAGAGCAAAAGTAGATAATAATTAAAACATGATGTTCATAAATTAGAAAACAACCCACAAGTTTGAAACTAAAACATTTCATGATATTCGGAAATTAGAATACAACTCATAAGTTTGAAACTAAAACAAAATAAAAGATAAGTTATCAAGACTATCAAATACAACTGTCATCCTCATTTCCAAGATCAATAGCTTTACTTTAAACTTCACTTTCACAAGTAGTAACACTAGTGCTAACATTCCCAATAACCATGGCCTCCAACTCTGCCTCATCAAGTGTAGAGTAGCATTCTCAAGAATTCCAACTCCTCCATGTACGTCACTCTTATTCCAAGAATCTCCTGTAATATCTCACATCTTTGTTGCTACATTTACGTACTCCTCATGGTGCCTTGACAAGAGTCGAGGATTAGAATGCACATATACCAAATCCTCAGCACATGCATGAGCCCTTTTTGTTTCTTTTTAAGGAATGAATGAATTTGTATGTGCTCCAATTCCTCTCAGCACATGAGGATGAACAAGGTTGTCCAAGAAGTTTAAAGGTAAGGGTTTGAAGAGTTGGTAATGAAGAGCCATGGTATTGCCACCAAACCAAAGGTTGTAAGACCTACCTATCTGTTAAGGCATCTGGTGAAGGAAACCTCCCTCCTGAAAATTTAATAAACTCAACTTTCACCATCCTTAATTCATTCTCATCTTTAAAGTATTGCTCCAAACTCTTACTTCTTTCTATATAAATTTCATGATCCTGATGTGGAGGAACACGTTTTGGATTCTCTGAAAGCCATTCAATGGAGTACTACATAGTTAAAAAAAAAAAATATATATATATATATATATATATAGATGATGAAACGTGTGTTTTACTAGAAGGGGGAACTAAGGAAAATAGAAAATGAAAGTACTTACTTAGGATTTAAGGAATGAGCCAAGCAATGTAGTGTTGTACAATTTTTAGTCTGTCGATCAATGAGTATATCATACACTACATTAAAAAATGAACTATACTCATCTGCTTCCAAGCCTTCATGCTGATATATTACTGACTTCACCTTTTTTATCATTGAATCTCACATTTCATACACAAGATGAAAACAAGGTCTATTTGTGTCAGTTTCTCGTAGCATATCATAAATAGACGCTATGAATTCAATGATCTAATCATCAGCATCCCACCAATGATCACTTAGAATCAAATCTTTCACTTTTTGAGCTTTTCCAACATCATCCTCCCTATAAGAAGCCCATTGGTCACTAATAGCCATAACTTGAAGACATCTTTTTATCAACTTCAACTTTTTCAACATAACAATAACAGAAGCAAATCTAGTCTTAGCAACTTGGAGCAGTTTTAATGGACAAAATTCATTAAATATTGCCAACCTCACTGAATGGTTCATGATAAAAACACGTATGAAGGATACATCTTCAGCAATACGTGTAATCCAACTACATTCCTCATATGTAACTTCATTCTTTTCAGTATTTCTTGCTGCATAAATATTCTTCAAAGCTAAATTGAGAGTGTGGACAATACATAGTGTCCAAAATACTTTGGGAAACTTACCTTCAATAAGAGCTCTAGCAGCCTTCATCACATTAGCATTATCAGTGATGACTTGGACAACTTTTTCATGTCTATTCTCTTTTATAGCATCTTTCAACACCCTAACAATAAAATGTTTGTCTCTGAACTCACCTAACCCATCAATTGTCTTTATAAACACTGGACCCCCATCTAATACAGCCATAATATTAATAAGAGGCCTCCTTTGTGGATCTGATCATCCATCAGAAACTATAGTTACTCCATTTGCAAGCCAAGAGTCTATAATTGATTTCAAAAGTCTTTCAACATTAGCTCTTTCTTTTTGCAAAAGTGTTGTTCTCAAGGCATTGTATTCAGGAGGAACATAACCTAGAATGTTATAGGTAGTAGCATATGTATAGGAATTACGATAATTTGGATTCCTTGCAAAGTGAAATGGAAGCCCATCAGTATAAAACATCCTAGCAATTCTACTGTCCAATTCAGCTCAAGCACTATTCTGGAATGCTCTCTCCAAAGGAGAATTCACAATCACCTTCCTCCTCTTACCATCAACCACTGCATCTGTACTACCATTCCTTTCCTTTTTCCGGAATGAGGGAATAGGCCTATAGAGAGGTGGGGGTAAGGGAATTCGACTACTGCGTTCTCGTTCTAACTTATCATTCTCAACCTGATCATGCACTTTCTGCATTTCCAATCTATGTCCTGGTGTCACATTCTTACATGCTTTAATACCTTTACCACTAATTTTTAATAAATGAGCATTAACCCTAGAATAGGATCCCACAAAAACTCCATCACAATAGTTGCACCTAAACTGTGTGTTTCCACCTGATTTAGAAGTAGAACTAGAAGGTTTTTCCAATTTAGTTACATACTTCCAAAGAGGACCTTCATTTGATGAAGGTTTTGTGCTAGTAGCTTCATCTATTGAAAATTCAATAATTTAAACTTAATTCGTTTAACCTACAAATAATTTGACAAATATATAATAACTAAATAAGAAATCAAGTGATCAACCCAAGTCTCAACATTATAGCTTATATAAAAAATTAAAAAATCAGATAATAGATACAGATTGAGGGACAGATATAGAATGAGCAATAGAGCATGTGAGAGTATAATGGGGGTGAGAATGAGAGCAAAATACTTGAGTGAGCTTGCGACTTGGGTTAATGAGCTTGAGATCAAGAGATGGAGAGATTGAGAATGAGAGAGCTTGAGCAGTGAGGAAAATGAGAGATTCTAAGATTCTGAGTGAGTGGTCGTGGGTTAGGGAGTGAGAGAAGGGAGACATAGAGATGAAGAGTGACATATAGGGGTGTCAATATTCGACCTAACCTGCAAATATGACACGAACTCGACACTGGTTTTTGCGGGTCAGGATTGGGCTTTAATGGGTTTGGGTCATAAACAGGTCAACTCGAAAGCGACACGATAATAACTGTGTCATAAGTGGGTCAACCCGTATAACATACAATAGGCATGTTTGATACGTTAATTTATTTGTGTCAATCTGAAATGATCCCCTTAACACAACCCGTTTAACTTGTATAACAAATAAATATTCATTTTATTTTAGATTTGTCAAATACCTTTTACATCCAACATATATTTTAAATTTAAAAAGAAAAGTGAGTAATTACAAAAACTTATAAGGGATATAATTGGAAATCAAAACTTTACAAACCCTAGATCTCCAAACCCTAAATCTTTAAACCTTCTTATAAATATCTTTTTTTATTTCAGCCGTACTACTCACTTTACTATTTTATAGTCTCACGCCCAATTCTCAAACTCAAAGTCTCAAATCGGTTATTGCGCGCTCTCTCTCTCTCTCTAATGTGTTTAGTGAGTTTTAGAATTAAAGAAAACCGTTTTCTTGGTGTTTCAAAATTCTGCAATAATTTTTTCTACATAATGTTTTTGTTTTATATACTTTGAACCCATGTGCTGTTATTAATATATGAGATATATTAATTGTTGATTAAGGCCATGGTTGTAGCTTTTGTCTTGTGCCGTGTGTTTTTTTTTTTTTTTTGGTGTTTGTATTAGTGTTGGACAATGTCTGCATATCTTACAAGTGGGTTTATTGAGATAGTTTATAAACTAGAATCTATGGATGATAATCGTAGTCATAGTCAGGATTAGCCTACTATTTTCTCCAATTCTTTCAATATTAATACTTAGCATTTGGCGAGTTCCAAAGATATTATATTTTTGTTGAACTATGTTATTTTATTTTTGTTAAATTATGTTATTTTGAATTTGGGTTGAAGTGTATGCACTTATTTTGGAGTGTAAAGAACTTATTTCTAGATAAATGTTATATTTTTGTTGAACTATATTATTTTGAACGTGGGTTGAAGACTTGAAATGTATGCACTGCTTTTGGGATGTAAAAAAATTATTTCTAGATGGATGTTATATTTAATATTATGCAGGTTGAAATGGATTGTGTTACATTCATGTAAACCCAACACAACTCATTTATTAAGCGGGTCAAATAGGTTGGGTCAGGTTAACCCACCTTATTAATAGGTCGAGTTAGGGTTAAAGGATCATTACACGATTATTAAATGAGTTGGATTAGGGTTGAGCCATTTAGTCGAATACTCCTACCTCGACACGATACGAACTCAACACGCTAACTTAAATTGACACCCCTAGTGAGATAATAAGAGAGGTAGAGAGGAATTGAGAGGTATTAGGGTTTTTTTTTTTTTATTATTATTTTTTTAAAGTTGCTTCCAATGTTCAAAATGGTGAGTTTTGCTTTTGCATAATTTTTTTTTTAATACTAGAATTTCGGCCTAATTTAAAGCCAGTTTCAGTTGTTTTGGCTGGTTTCGATCGATACAGTCTGATTCGGCTTGAATCAGCATGAATTGGCCTGGTTCGGCTCGAGTTGGTGCCGAATCCGCAAAAAAAAAAAAAAAAAAAAAAAAAAAAAAAACACGACATGAATGCGCGGTTTGCAGCATCGACCATCATATGCTGCATGGGGTGCGGGTGCGACGACCCTAGAGCCGCACCCGTGCTTCATAGGTTTTGTTGTACAAACCTATTACCTCAAATTTTATTACAGCACCTCGTATCAATTATTACAATGACTCTAATGTTATTGCAATGATTTTTTTCATTGCAATAAACTTTTTTTTTTTTGGGTAGTGAATGTTTATTTCTATTCAAGAATTTGTTGGTGGTTTACCATCATTGAGCTATCTGAGGAACAACAACTTTGACCTGGTTGAGATAATTGACCATTGTAAAGGTTTGTTACTTTGCTACTATTACAATTTAATAACATTTGTCAAATCCTATATAATATGTAATCATTTGACCAAAGAACATGCTGTTCTTCCAAGCCATGATAGATTGTTTACTACGTATTGCTTACTAATACCACATATCTTAACTATCTGCAATATAAGGTTATTTGTATTTGTGATGTCAAAGAAAAAAAACCTTTCATCTATATTGTCTATTTTCTCGTGGGAAATGAGTGAGGAGGAGAATTTTGATGTCAAACTTCCACCATATCCTGTACAAAATGGGTTCAAAAGTGGTGTCTAACAATGACCTATTTTGGTATTGTCTTGAGGGACATATTCTTATATGCCACCTAAACCAAAAAGGCTGACATTGCTATGAACATAAGTCTCCTAGAGTTGGGCTTGGAAGAGAAACTTACAAGTATGTACTGGAATGTAAGCACTTTGTAAACAAGTCCTTGGATATTGATCTAATTAAGAGTTAAGAGCTTCCTTTGAGAAACGTGTGTTCTTTGCCCGAATCACCTATCAATTGTTCTAAGCAAGTCATTTTCCATCTAGTTCTAAATCATATCAGATGCCATCATACTTCCCTGCACCAAAAGCTTATCGTGAATTTTGATGACTTTTCACTCAACGTGCAAAATTCTTGACAATTAGCTCTTCCTAGAAAAAAATCGGCTTGAATAAGCTATAAATGATTTTTCCTTATTTTTGAAAATACTAAATATTTTTTATTACTTCAATGTAGGTTGGAGCAACTTTACATGCAAACATTCTTCCATGATCATTCTTTGTGCTCAAAACCTAAGATTTTCATGAATCTTTCAACTTTCACACTCTTCATCGATATCTTTTCATACATTGGCTTAGCTTGAATGAGGTATCTTTGGAACACTTGCGGTGCCAATTTGACACTCAATAGGCATATGTCATTTGATTTTCCTCCCTTGTAATGTTGTATGATTCTCTTACTTTATTTATTTACTTATTTGGTTGAGTAAACAAGAAAGTTTGATTCTCTTACTTGTTCACTGCAACAACATGAAATGTTGAAGGTTGAAATTGCATATTTGCAAAAAAAGAATGATTCCTATCTTACTCTCTGTTCATTTCTATAGTACTATATATTTGTCAAACTTAATTACAAGCTAATTGATGTTCTAAATTTTATTTAGGAGATGGAGATGGAAAATAAAAGTGTTCATCATTGAACAAAGCTATATCGTAAACTTAGACCAAATTACTTGGCATTAATTCTTGCACACTTATTAGTATACATTATCCGCACACATCATCCATTTCACATGTTAAATGTGGATATACTTAAAAAATGCTGTTACTGTTTTTTCTTTTAAAGGGTTCGGTCCTTGGGGTGGGCTATAGTGGGGGATTCTAGCATTTTGCCCTTATTTTTTAAAAAATTTAGCAATATGTCCCTGTTTTGAAACTATTTAGGTATATGCCCCTGTTTTGAAACTCGATTTTAATAAAATCGAGTTTCGATTGGTTTAAAATTGAGTTATGCCCGATCAAACTTAAAAAAAGAAAAAAAAAAAAAAAGCATGGAACTCGAGTTCATGGAGCTCAAGTTCCATACTTATAGCTGCGTTTAGTGAGACCTATAGTGACATTTTAAATGGAACTCGAGTTCCATGCAAATTTTATTTTATTTTATTTTAACGTTTGATCGCCCCAAACCTATAGTTGCATTCAGGGAGACCTATAGTAGCGTTTTAAATGGAATTCGAGCTCCATGAACTTGAGTTCTATGCAATTTGATTATTATTGTTATTATTATTATTATTATTAAGTTTGATTGCCCCATACCTATAGCTGCTTTCAGGGAGTCCTATAGTGGCATTTTAAATGGAACTCGAGTTGACTCGAGTTCCATGCAAGTTTTTTTTTTTTTTTTTTTTTTTTTTTTTTTTTTTTTTTTTAAGTTTGATCGGGCATAACTCGATTTTCTACAAATCGAGTTTTTCATTGAAACTCGATTTTGAGAAAATCGAGTTTCAAAACAGGGACATATTGCTAAATTTTTTAAAAAATAAGGACAAAATGCTAGAATCCCCGACTATAGTGATGCTAGTACTTATTCCTTCATCCAATTGCAACAAATAGGTTTCATTTCTTTTAGTTCAAAATGCGTCCTAGGTTATGAACTAATTCCTATTTCAATTTCTATTAACTATATAAAAAAAAAAGCCAATTGGCTCATGAACAGTGTTTTTGGTTTAGTCAATTGATGAGCTGCCCTTTTTTTTTTCTTTTATTTATTTATTTTTTTCTCCTTTAAGTACCTAGTTTGGTTTGAAATTTTTTTAAAGGATTGTTTACTTTTGTACTTGTAATGTAAACTTACATGGTAGACACACAAAAGTGGCAAATATTATACACATTTACAAAAAAAAAAAAAAAAAAAAAAAAAAAAAAAAACAAATATTGTACAAATTTGGCAAATGTGTACAACATTTGCCAATTTTTATGTGTCTACAATATAAATTTAGATTGTAAGTACAATGTATACATAGTGATATTGTGAAAATGTTGTAAAGTATGTGTCAATTCCTTATAGGTCAAATATATATATATATATATATATATATTAGACTAAGATCTAGCACAACTAAAAATAAAGGTATTGTGTTGTGAAAATGTCGTAATATTTTGTTGTTATCATAATATTTTCACAATTACTGATGTGTAAGTTTCTTATAGGTCAAAACAAGATAATATAATATTAGATTAAGACTCACCACAGTTGAAAATAGAGGTATTGTGAAAATGTTGTAATATTTTTTTTGTGTTCCTAGACTTTTTTTCTTTTTTTTTAGTCAAATTTGGTAAGCTAAAATTCACTTTTTCACGCTCAATTTTCTATTACAATTTAAAGTTAAGAAGAAGAAGAAGAAGATAGTTTTACACCAAAAGTAAAAAATAAAAATTGGGCCCTTTAAGTTTAGGGTAGTTTCATTTCTCCCTAAACTTTAAAACTGAGCATATACCCCCAACTGCTAGTCTCTCAATTAAACCATTTTGAAATCTTTTGATTCATAAAATGTTCCATTGTATAATGTCTAAAATACTCCCACTAAATTTTAATATCCCAAAAATTTTCTCCATGTATTTTGAGTTTGGGCAAAACTTAGGTACATTACTTAAGTGTTGTTTCTTAGGTTCCCTTCTTAAAATTCAGCCATAAGATTACTTAACTAAAAACACACTTTCATCCCATAAGAAAAAAACCACTTAACTAAATTTTAAAATGAGAACCTAAAGAACAGTACCTTAGGTATTATTCCTTAGTTTTGTCCTTTGAGTTTTATGTGGTAGTCATACTTGAAAAGTTGGAATGGTGATATAGTGCATTCTATTTGTTACCTAGAGGACATTGATTTTCCTGGGTTTAAATATTAGACTTGAAATTTTATCTAAAAAAAACTTCAATGACACATGCCTTTTGTTATCATTTTTTTTCCTACTTAAAAGGGTGTTTATTAAAAACTAAGTAAGCTAAATATCGTAACTAGACTCATAAAATATAAGATAATAAAAAAGGAAGTATGAATAACAAAATCTTTATTGTGGATAATTGCAAGTATTTGAAGAAGACTTTCAATTGTAGTATATGATATCAATCATTGCTAAAATTTAAATATTTGGATAATATCTTAGCAAAACCCAATTGTTTATTGTCGGAAGAAGATGATATTTGTTATCATTCTTAAAAGTTTTTAGTGAGTGGATACTACCTTTAACAAATAAGTTCTAAAATACCGTCATGACAACTAAATACCCATATTAAATAGTTACTCTCAGTTTAAGTACATAGTTTCATTTTTCTTCAATTAGAAGGTCTATCTTAATTTTCTCGTTCAAGGAGGCAGCACGTGCCACCCAAATTAATTTAAAAAAAAAAAATTCCAAAGAGTCAAATGAATGATGACATGTACCAATAAAATTTGTTTCGTGTAGGCCTTCTAATATTAAGTAAATGAAAACCAGTACTAAATGTCAAATTAATAAGTATTATATTACGAACTACTTCTTAGATTTGCCAATTTGAATTCCCACCCAAACTAAATCAATGTAGAATTAAAAAAGAAATAACAAAGAAAAAGTTGTAGTAGTAGAGAATTCTTATAGATGGGACTTAAGTTAGGCACTTGAACTTAAATTCATTGCTGATTTCTTTATATATATATATATTTATATATATATATATATCATATATTATATTTGTAAGGATGCAATTTGAGTCCCTGGCCCAAACGATAAATGAACTTAGATCCGAAAAGCCGAATACAATAAATTTGTAGATAGTGGATTGGAAAACTGGGCTTCAATAAATCAGTCAACAACTAAAATGGATTTAGATGACAAGAAAATGTAGATAGAGTAGTTTGATCTAAAGAAAACTGTACTCGGCACAGTTCGAGGAGATCAATTCTTATATATTTCTCTCAAAGTTGATTACAAGTTTAGTTCTTGATTGCTATAGTCTTTCTCTTTTCATTTTTAAGGGATTTGTGGAAGCCACGAGAGGCAGATCCCTGACTCACAGAGCCCTTATTTAGGGATATTGGTGGCCGAACATGCAGAAGGAAGCATAAGAATATGTGAAGAAGTATGACCAGTTCCAAAGATTTGCCCCAAATATCCATCAACCTAGAGGGGTCCTTAATCTTCTATCCAGCCTTTAGCCGTTCGCTCAATGGGGCTTGGATATTGTTAGACCTTTCCCCATAGACAGCGCCAATTGTAAGGACGCAATTTGAGTTCCTAGCCCAAATGATAAATGAACTTAGGTTTAAAAAGCCCAATACAATGAATTTGTAAAGAGTGGATTGGAAAACTGAGAGAAATATATAAGAACTGATCTCCTTGGACTGTGCCGATAACAATTTTCTTTAGATCAAACTACTTTATCTACATTTTCTTGTCATCTAAATCTATTTTAGTTGTTGACTAATTCATTGAAGTCCAGTTTTTCAACCCACTCTCTACAAATTCATTATATTACGCTTTTTGGGCCTAAACTCATTTATCGTTTGGGCCAGGGACTCAAATTACGTCCTTACAATATTTATATAATAAAAGTTGAGTTTAGATGCCGTGGTTGCGCCAAGTAGTTTCACCAAATTGCAATTTTTTTTTTTAGATTTAAAATATATATAATTTTTCTTCTCCTATAATTTTTAAGTTGATAAAAATTTTAATTTGATTACAATCCAAATTCTATATATCAATTTTTTCCCTCTTTTCATGTGTGTGTGTGTGTATATATATAGTTCATTTTTTATGGGATAGCTTTGTAACTATCCTAGAGGACCTAAACTACATTAAAAGAAACCCCTAAAAAAAAAAACTATTTAAAAAAAAAATTTAAAAATTAAACATACAATATGAGAGGGAAGGCATAAGTTTGAGTTTAAGAGTCTGTTTGGATACCGCTTATTTGCTAAAAACTGAAAACATTGTAATAAAATAATTTTTTAAAGGCAAAATACTGTAGTAAAACTCATGGCTGCGTTTTTTAGTTCTTGGTGGTCCGTGAACAGTACCCATGGGACCCACTAAAAAAATGCAAAATGCGGAAAACTCTGTACGCAAATGCACACTAAGTTAAAATCTATCAACTAAAAAATTTTAGTAATTTTTTTAGACAGAAACAACACAACCTAATTTTTTTTCCCCTCTTTTCACGTGTGTGTGTGTGTGTGTGTGTGTGTGTGTGTGTGTGTATAGTTCATTTTTTATGGGATAGCTTTGTAACTATCCTAAAGGACCTAAACTACATTAAAAGAAACCCCTAAAAAAACTACATTAAAAACATTTTAAAAAATTAAACGTACAATATGAGAGGGAAGGCATAAGTTTGAGTTTAAGTTAAACTCAATCAACTAAAAAATTGCAGTAATTTTTTTAGATAGAAACAACACAACCTAATTATTCTTATCAACCTTCTCAAAAAAAAAAAATATATATATATATATATATATATTCTTATCAACTTTTTCTGTATTGTTTTATTAATTTTTTAGATAAATACAAAAGCTTAATCGTGGATATGAAATTTTTTTAGAGATAATGAAGTAACACTACTACCACAAATATAATTTTATCAGGAAAAAAAATATGTAATTACATAAATAGTGTTTTATATGTAATAGGGTTTTTCTTTATTCTTATCTTCTCCTTCTATAATATATCCTCTTCTTCTATAATATATCTTCATCTTCGTGGAATAAAACTCACACCAAATTGTGAATCCCTAAATCCCCAAGGAAATGTCTATTCCTATAGCCACATAGGTATGTATTTCTTTTCATTTCTTTCCCATTTTTTTTTTCACAAAGCTACATTCTAATTCACGAGTAAGGAGCAATCAATTCAATGATAATAATAAATAGTGACTTTAGGTAAATCTATAATGTTACTATTTTCTATGAGTGAATGTCTTTGGTACGTGTATACATATATATATATATATATATATATATTGCATCTTATATTGTTTATAGGACCTTTTGCTTTCTATATTTTGTGTTGTTTTACTCTTATTATGAGCTAGAAGCCTAGAACTTGCATTTTATGAATTTGGAAGGACAAATTTTTTAAGAAAGGTAGATCCATATGTTGGCTTGCTTTCTAAATCATGAGTTATTTTCTTTTGATAGATAATTCTCATATATATATATATATATATAAAGAGAGAGAGAAAGAGAGACAAATACACACATGCTGTGGTGGTTACCTAATGATGTACAATATATTTTATTCAAACACACTACATATATTATGTATTAGAATAATTAATTTAGAGTTTCAAGTTTCTCACTACTTAATTAGTAGAGTATTTCATAAAACCCCCCTTTTTTTTACATTCAATTCTAATTAAAATAATTTTTCATTTTTTATAATCTATATTTAACATCACAATATATTTTTTAATTTATATATGATTTTTTATCAAGGCATTTAATTTACATATGATTTTTTTTATTAAGCTGTGCATCACATGGGTATAATACTAGTATATATATATATATATATATATATATTTATATATATAAAACCAAAGCCTCTAAAACTCCCACAATTTTCCACGTCACCACTATTTTATTTTTCTTTTTATTTTAAATTCTTTTTATTTTAGGTTTTATATCTTATATATTTATTATTTCTCTTCAACGTGTAATTATCTTATCAAGTGTTACAATAGTTTAGTTTAAGTAAAACTTTATTAGATATATGTTTCAAGAGTTTGAAAATTCTACTTCAACTAAAATTCTATAACAAAAATTTCAACAAATATAAACCCCTGCCAAGGTCGAAATCCTTCATACTCACTCAAATTTTCACAAAGAAAACACACACAACAAATTGAAGATTTTGCAAAGAGGGTACGGGACTTCATGAGACCACTTTGTAACGTTGTATCCATGGAGTTGCTCAGAGTAAATGCAGAGGTAAGGACATGTTGCCATCTTTCATACTCTAACTTTCTATGAGTACTACTTTATAATATTGTTATTGTTGTGACTTGTGAGTGAGTTTATTAGTATAAAAATCTACATGTGAAAATTTTAATTGTAAAAATTTGTTTTTACAATTAAAATATTAGATTTAATCGTATTTTGATTTAATAATTAACAATTTCATCAATCAAATTTTCTCTAACATTGGTGTAATTTGTACTACTATGTATGTTATATACAGAATCCTCATATGATCTTGGAAAAATCACTTTATAAAAAAAAATTGTCATCAATAACAAGAAGAAGAGCTTATTCCTGACCATTAAAACCACAAATTTCCTGTCATCAATAATCAATTTTATATTAATGTTGTGATATAGTCCATAGGTATTTAAAAAAAGAAAAGGAAAAAGGAGAAGTATAGTCTATATGGGAATGGTTTAGATGTTTCCTACTTGACTTTGGAATCTTAGATTGATTAGTAGAATAATATGGAGGAGGTGCATTATTCATATTAAAAGTGACAATTCACATAGAAAAGAAACTAAATAAGGGCATGTAATAACCTCTATACATATGGTGGTAGTGAAGTATTGGTGCAAATGAGAGTTAGAAGACAAAGTTTTGTCTTTTTTATTTATTTAAAATATGCATTCTATTTTGTTGATATCTATACAATACCTATGGAAAACTATTCAAATTCTACTACAATTTATATGTTCATATCCTATCAAAAAAAATTTTTTTTTTTGATAATTAATATAACAAAAGCAGTCATCGTCCACAATTATGGTCTTTTTTTTTTTTTAAAAAAAATTTTAAAATATGCATCCTACTTGGTTGATACCTATATAATACCTATGGAAAACTATCTTAAATTATAAAATAATTTTTCTATTAACTTTTAATTAATGGTTTTTTCATACAAGACTCTCTATTTGTTTTTTTAAAATATATGTTGTAAGGACACGATTCCTTTGCGGCCCACTAACATTTTTGGGCTCACACAATAAAGGTCCCTCACAATATGATTTGTAGAGAGTGGGCTTGAAAAGCTAGCCGCTGGTCAAGGGGCGATGCCCGGTCATGGCTTTAGAGGAATTCATGTAAAAATAGGAGCTGGGTTTGAACATTTAAGCCCTAAGGTGTCGCGCCCTATGGCATGGATCTCCTCGGAGTTGATCCGAGGACTATTGAGGCCTTCTCCCGGTTACCCCACGACGGACTTTCTTCAGTGAAGTCCGGAGTCGTTGAGAGGTTCTTCCCCATGTAGTCTCTCTCCTTTTGAGGTGGGATGGCCCTCCTCCCCTTTCAGATTTACTTACTTTCTTATTTTATACTAGCTTACATTCGTTGTCCTTCGTCCACGTGTAGGGTCAATCTTTACAAAAACTGACATTTGTCCCATCAGTCCAATCCTAGAATTGTTGGGGATGGTTTGATAAAGCTGCAGGGTACGGCTCCGTCAGGCGCTGGGTCTTATCTGGAAGGGTAGTAAGGACAACTTTCCCAAGATTTTTTGGATCTTTTTGCAAATTCGTCCCTATACCAGTTTTGCCCCTGTATTCCGATGGGATTCTGGATCTGCCGAGGACTAAACTGTCCTCGGCTGCCTCCCAAAAACTGTTTTGGGCTCTGTATTGTAGAGCTTGGGCCACAGCTCTCCTCGGATTGGGCCTTCGGATCTTCCAGGAGCAACTGGGCTTGGCCCTTAAATTATTGGGCCCCACATATGTGATTTTAAATTTAACTATTCCATGCATCATATGGGTTAGCGACTAGTTAATATTAATTATTAAGTTCTTGTTGCATAGTAGTTTGCTCAAATATTAAATAACATTATCTTTTTTTTTTTTTTAAGTATTAAATAACATTATCACAAACATAAAATGACGTCATCCACCTTACATGTATATGCAAACCTTCCATGTCTAAGAAAATATTCTTAAGATTTGCATCAAATGCTTGATGTACATTATTTTCTTAAATATATATAAAATGCAATGAAACACTCAATTCAGTCAATCATCATCATTAAGGTAGAGATCGTAAATTGATGTAGATTCTCAATCTACACAGTAATGAGTAAACGCTTTTAACTTGTTCATCCTCTATTATCTACCTCATGCCACATGTTTTATGGGTCAAGCAACATGAAAGAATTTATATTTCTTTAAATCATGATATTCATCCTCAAAAACCACATTTTTGTATTTTTCAATGATTTATGTTTGCCTTTTTTGAACTACCATTCGAGCTTCCAACTCATTAAGTCACTCAGATAACCATTTTGGTCGGGGTTTGATCTCTTTTAACTCTAATATCACTTGGCATGGCTAGGAGCTTGACGAATCAATTATTTCCTTCAATTGTTCATTGAAGCTTAAGTTTGTAAGAGGGAAACAAAAATAAAAACCTCAAATTGTGGCGAAATAAACAAAATGCTAGAATTCTTGAAGAAACTAATGTGCTTAAAACAATATTATTGGTAATGACACAAAATAAATTAAGGTTTTTTTTTTTTTTTGGTTCAAGGGGTAAATAAGTAAGGAGCATGGTAGAAGCAGATGACGGCCTTATAGTTATACCCCAAAGCCTACCAAACTTAAACATTTATAAAACTAATGGTCTGTTTAGATTGAGGGAAATGGAGGAGGAGGAGGAGTAGAGTAGAGTGGAGTGGAATTGGCCCAAAATTAGTCCATTTTCAGCCAACTTTACTCCACTATCCCTCCCTCCCTCCCCCCTAAATCCAAACAGGCCCTAAGATGTATTTTCTTCTCTCTCCTACCAAAAAGAAAAATATGGATAGGAGAGTGTTCTCCTTAAAAGATGAAATTCAAATAAGGTTTAAAATATGAGAAAGGTTATGTTTACAACATTTTCACAATAAATCATGGGTGATAGGTTGTTAGTTGTTATGGGTGGGCAGAAAAGTAATTTAGGCTGCGTTTGATTCAATGTAAATCGAATTCCGAGTGTAAAATGAATGCAGGGGAAAGTGAATTCTCGTAAGGAAAATAAAATCCTGGTGTTTGGTTGTGTAATGGAAAATAGTTTGGAAAACGATTTTCGATGTTTGGTAACATTCTAAAAATGCTATTTTCCTACAAATTTTTCACATTTTCTCAGCATACAAACAAATTTTATTACAGAAAATTTCAATATATACACTTAAAGAAACAAAAATCTGCTCAAAACAATTCATTAAACTAAAAAATTTGGTCAAATTGAGAGAGCGAGGAAGAAAGAGTGATTGAAAACTGAGGGAAAGAGAGAGATCGGTCATGGGTTATGGGTGACGAGATCGAGACAACGAGATTGGTTATGGGCGATGAGATTGAGACAACGAGATCGGCGGCGTTGATGAGCTTTGGGTCGAGGATGAAAATGAGAACGACAGCGTCGATGAGCTTTGGGTTGAGAACGAGATCAGTTTTGGGTGGATCGGTCTTGGGTGGTGACGATCTAGATGGTGGCGTCGGTGCTGGGGTGCGATCTCGGTGGTGGTGTGATCTCAGCGGGACGATCTCCACCGTGCAAACTCGACGGCGCGATCTCGGGGGTGGTGTGGTCTCAGCGGGACGATCTCCACGGTGTGTCGGGGTTGGGGCGTGATCTAGCTCACTCTCTCTACTCTCTCTCTCTCTCTCTCTCTCTCTCTCTTTGTGCGTTTGTGAGCTCGAAAATGATTTGAAGGTAAAACAGAAGTTGCATTCATTTTCTGGGTCAAAGGCCTTATTTTACGGTCAAAGTAAATGATTTTCCAGAAAACTCTATTTTCAATGCGCAACCAAACACAAGGAAAGGTGTAAAAGGATTTCCTGAAATCGTTTGAAACCAAAACAAACGCAGCCTTATGCTATGTTTGGAAGTTTGGAGGGAGAGGAGTATGGAGGGGAGTAGAGGGAAGGAGAGTAGTAGGGAGGAGAATAGAGCGGAATGATTACTCTCCATCTTGTTTAGATGTTTTTAAAATTAAGCAAGGGGGAGGGGAATAATTAGCCTTTTCATAGTTATATGGTAAGGGTAAATTTAGTAATTCATTTGGTCAAAAATTTCTATGTTCTACTCTCCCTCCAAATCTCTCTAATTTTGGGGAATTAAAAATGAGGGGTTAGAAGTAATTAGAATCTCTCCAAATCCCTCTCCCTCCTCCCTTAAAAAAACATCCAAATAAGGTATAAGTTCCAACTCTCTCCTTAGCGTTGTGGGACAAAGCCCGTGGGATCTTTTAAAGGGCTTCATTTTCTTTTGCCAAGTAAGAAGAATAAGAATAGTAGACGAAGGCCTTATAGATGTAAGTTACAAGTCCACCTTAAATCTCCTAAGATAGCTTTGGGACTTATAAAATTAACACCCACTTCTTCCTTAATAGTGTGAGTCAAAGTCTATAGACCCCTTAAAAGGGTTTTCATTTTCTTTTACAAAGGGGAAATAGAGGGGTACATGAAGACTTTATAGGTGTAAGCTCAACCCCACTATAAAACTCTCAAAGTAATTTAAACACATATAGACTATCCAACTCTCTCCTTAACACAAGACAAAACCCATAAAATAAAAATTAAATTGTTAAGAGTAGTAAACAATATAATACTATAAATGTGAACAATATATATTCGTATGCCTTGCTCTTCACTAAGATGCTTATTCTTCGATGGAGTTGGAAGCTTATGAATAAGGTCCCTTCAACCATTACTATAGTCAGTGTCAAATTTTTAATAAGTATTCCATCTTTTTAAGCCTCCAATTCTCAACTCTGCACATTGCAAGATTAAGAACTAAAAAAAAAAAAAAAACCCTTTTAACCTTGTACTTGCAAGGTTTTGAAACCCAGATTGGACTGGGCGGTCCGATTGGGAAAACTGAGAATCGGACTGAAATTCGGTTTTTTAAATCTAAAGAACCGGGTATCAATTAGTTGTGGGAGAACTGGACGAACCGTAAGCCAGTTCAACTGGTCATGGAATAGGGAAAAATTAAAGAAAAATGCGGCTGCCAAGATCTGAACCTAAGCTCTCACACCTTGTAAGCAAGATTGAAGCCATGACCAACAGATCAAGTGCTCTTCTTGGGAGCTAATATGCAATATTATTAAATTTATATTAAGTTTACGTTATTTATAGTTTCTAAACTTCTATGTCATCTTTCTCAACATATTAAATATTACTAAATTAACTTTTTATTTAAGAATAATACCTATGCAATTTATGAATTTATTTTAAAAGTTGTTTTTAGTTAATTGAAATGATTTCTCTTAAATGATTATTATAAAAATTTCTTTTTATGCTTATTTATGTTGTACTATTTTTCATTAACCTTATAATGTACTATTTTATGTATTTTGTTTCAATTTTTAAGATATTTTTAGTAAATTTTGCTAATATTTACAAATTTAATATATTTATTTATATTTAAATAATTATTAAATTAATTATGATGTCATCACGGTTCGACCCCGATTCGACCTCAAAAACCTTGAACCTCTCCCTTTTACGGTTTAATAAATGGTTCGGGTCTGAAACCTTGTGCACTTGTTCTACTCCTTTTATTGTCCTCGAGTACCCACAATGAATTCCTCTTCTAATCCCCACTCATATATTTCCATCTTTGCAACATTTTTTTTCCCTTTCATTATTTCTATTTCAAGTTATTCTATTACCATAACATTTTTATCATAATTCTAACGTGACAGATGGTAAGTAATTACCTATTTTGGACATAACAAATTTCTCATATTTCTTTTTTACTACTCACAATTTATCATATTAAATTTATGACAAAAGAAAATTATGGTACTCTGCTAGGTAAGAACTTGGGCCAACATGCCTTTGGGTATGATACCTCACCTATAAGTTGTTCACCTAGATCATTGATGATTATAGTGTAGGATCTTAGCTCAAGGGTGTTTAGGGTGCTGCCATAATAATCACTTGATATTGAAGGTGCACTAATCAACTTATCTAACCATTTTTTGCTCAAAAAAAAAAAAGAGAAAAGAAAAAGAAAAAGAAAATTATGGTCCCAGATCTTCTCTTCTAAACTCCCGGCATGCAAACAACTCTTTCCCTGCCCCTCGTGGGGCTACCCTTGTCTTAGTTGTGTAGAATACAAAAAAAAAAAACAAACAATAAAATATGTCTGTGTCCGGAATGTAACCGTTGAATCCAGCTACAATTCCACGTCATACACTGGCTTCCTCGTGGATCGTGACCCTCTGACACGCATTGGATTCACATACAAAGCCTAAAACATAGTTTAAACTTTAAAAGCCCTGAAGTGAAACCCCACGCCCCAACTTCTTCTATTCTGTGCTACTCCTCACTGCTCACCATGCACCCTCATGTCACTCTCAGCCGTTCGATTTTAGTCAAAATAAACTTCTTTTTCTTTCCCACCTTAAAAAACCCAACAGCTCCCAACTAAACTAAACGAAACTTAAACTAAAAGGGAGCTCAAAAACCCTTCTGCTTATATATAGTTCTTCAACTTTTACTCACACCTCAAAAGGAGCTCCCTTTTCTCTCTCTCTCTCTCTCTCTCTTTCCAAATTTTTTATTTATTTTTTGGTTATTTCTTTTGGGTTGGTTCAGATATCCCTTTTTCTTGCTTTCTTTGAGATTGGTCTAAGTGGGTTTGTGTTGTTGTTTTGGAAGATTAAGGATTTCATACTGGGATTCAATGGCTATGCTGTTGCTTTTCTTCCTACTAGCAGTCTCTGTGGTTTCTGCCGATGAAGGTGGGCTTCTTTCTTTCTATTTTTGCTCTCATTGTTTCCTTTGTCTTTTTGTTTGTATTATAACTTCTGGCTATCCATTTTCTTTGCTGAAACTGAGCTTTTGTGTGCTCACTTATGGCTTATCTTGCTTTATTATTCTATAAATGTTTAGCATTTTATGATTTAAAACTAATGGGTCTCATTCCCTTATGCCATTTTTGATGTACTATCTGCTAATAACCTTTTCTTTTCTTCCTTCCCTCTTCAAGTTGCATCATATGTATGCTTGATGTGTTTTCTATGTGGGTTTGCCTCTATTTATGGGTATCATATAACTTTTGTTGAAACTGAGCAATTTCTTTTCCTTCATTTTTAAACTGGGTGAAGTAGTAGTTCTTTTTATGTGTCCCATTGATTCAAACTCAGTTATGTGAAATGCCCCTTTTCATATTTTCCTCTATAATTGTATAATGTATTGGATAACTATTGAGTGATTTGAACAAACAGTTTGTTGGAGAGAGAGAGAGAGAGAGAGAGAGAAGTAGACTGGTCTTGGTGGTTATCTTTCTTTCAACTGGCCAAAGCAGGAAGCTTCTGTAGCAAATCTTTCCCTTTTATTTTAAAATCTCTGATCTGTCCTTAAGGCTCTTTAATGGGCTATACATTATTGCTTCCCAGCTCACTTGTCAGCGCTTTAGCACCTTATACTACATTTCCAAAGAAAATGTGGGACCAAACCATATTCGGTGGGGTGTATGAATTCCATGTAGTTCTAATTCCAAAAAAGGGTAGTATTGTCATTTTGATTCTGGAATCTAATATACTGGACGGTTGGTCCACTGTATTATGTGCATAAGCCCACACCTTCCTCAACCATTCTGAATATGGAATTGGCTATATCTAAATGACACAGATCTAAATCTTAGGGCATTTTAGAGTACAAAGTTATAAACTATTTTATAGAACCAGGTGGGGTGATTGTAATGGTATGGTCTTAGTTATCTTTTCTTTATTGTACTTTTTAGGGAGTTGTATCTTAGGAAATTATGGCTGGGGACCACAGTTCATGAAGCAAAGGTCATTAGTTCGAATCTCCCCTTCCTTCTCCCTGATAAATGACCAAATTGTCTCACAAGAATCATTTTATCTAACAACTCTCCCTTCACCTGAATTGCTCTTATTAAGTGGGCTCCAACATGTGGGAATGTATGTATATATTTATAGGAGGCAAGATGGAGACAAGGTTTGAACCCAAAACCTCATGCTCTGATACCAAGATAGATGATTGATTGTCCCAAAAGCTTAGGAAATGATGAATTAATTCATTTAATCAAACACTTCCATTAGGCCACAACCTCACACTCAAAAAAAAAAAAAAATGCAGTATCTTCAGTTAGAAAAAAAAAAGTGTTCCAGGATTCTATTTAATGGTTAAAATTTTATTTCTTGGATTTATGTACAAAGTGCCACGTAATTTTTGGTGTGGCAGGCCTCCTTATATGATAATTTGTTGGAAGCAATGCTACAAATCTTATGTGATGCTCACCGACCAAGCCAGCCAACATTTAATAATTTGTACCTTCTTGCCAAAAATTTATTGATATGCATTTATGAATCTGTTCTAACGTATACATTGGATCTTTTTTGCCAAAATATTATTGATGTATTAGGAAGGAACAAGCTGTGAATGACCTTGAAGTCTGTCATGAATGAATGCCAGGTGTTAAGGTGGTGAGCAGCAACTGAGCACCGCATAACTTTCCGCCTAGGAAATTGTGTGGTTTCTTAAGCTTGGTCTAGATGTCTTAAATCGTTTATATACATTTTAAGTTATGGGATTACAACTCCATTCCCTCTCCCTTGTGTGTGTGTTTTTCTCAAAAAAAGAAAAAAGTTATGGGATTATAAATTTGAATTTTTCATGTGTGGGACCATGCAATTTGTGCTCTTAGTTAATGTTTGTTATTTTCTAGAAGCATCTAAACACTAGGATACTTTCTGTTTTCTTTGATTAACAATCAGAGGTAAGCAAAGCTCCACTATTTTGATGTATGAATGTGCTACAGATGGCCAAAACTGTGATTTCTGATGATGGCATTCTAGTGTTATATATATGTATGTATATATACCAACCCAAGTATGGCCCAGATATTTAGCATCCTTAATTTTGTTGGCTGCTCATTCTCTTTCTAGTTGTCACTCGTTTGGAAGCCCATCCTAGCTGTTTGATTGTATAATTTTTTATGTCTTGAACAGAAGAGGAAAACATAAAAATCCCGATCTCAATAGCAAGATTAGTAAATTATTGTCATCCATCAGATTTTTCCAGTAGCAGACATACAATGATCTCAGAATTTTATAATGCCTCTTGTGTCCTGTGTATTTCTATAATTTAATGACTGTTAACTTTAGTTCCAGTAAGTGTTGCGATATCTAAGATCAAATTAGTCCTCAAGCTTTGTATCTGACTTCGGAGGGACAATGAGGCCCATAATCTAGGGGCTGATCATAACATATCCCTTCCAACTAAGTATTGGAGTGACAAATTTTGCTCATTGCTTTATGATGATTCTTAACTGGAATTGGTCTGATTGGATTGGGTCTTACCCAGGTGTTAAACTAGACCCACTTAGAGTAGATGGATGTTTGGTAATATCTGAGTTTATATATTCTGTTTACGTTTGATCAATCATGTATTTGTGGTTGGCTATATCATCAGCTTTACTGGTGAGACTTAACACCGTAAATATTCTTGTTGATTATTCAGAAACTATGTGAATGGTAGATGATCATTTGGGTTTACCTCTTTGTACCTCATGTAGCTTAAACTATCACACGGTAACTAGTGTTATTGCAGTCTTTTTTTTTTTTTTAATAGCCAGTTTGTTAGGATTATAGGATGATATCGAGAATCTTCTGTTGGAATATAATTAACTTTATCCTTGAAACTTAGAGCTTAAAATCTACTTCTTGTGATTGATCATAAAGTATGTGAATGGGTGATGATCATTTGATCAAGTCGATATTATAAGAAGGCCAATTGATGATATTGAAAGTCTTCTGAATGATTAGATTCTTTTTACTCGTCTCAATAATGCATACATGTTTGATTGTTTGTCCACATTAAACTATGGCTTTGTTGCACAAAGGATTGTATTTAAGTGTTGTGCTTTATTGAATATGGAACATAATCTGTTTCCCATGGAGAAGGTATATGTCTAAGCCTTCAACCTTGTTTTTCCTTTTGCAGATGCCTTCATTGGAGTAAATCTTGGTACAGACCTCTCTAACATGCCAAGCCCAACTCAGGTAGTGGCCCTTCTTAAAGCGCAGAATATTCGACATGTCAGGCTCTATGATGCTGACCAAGCCATGCTCCTTGCCCTTGCCAAAACAGGCATCCAGGTGACTGTTGCTGTTCCCAATGACCAGCTCCTTGGGATTGGTCAGTCCAATGCCACTGCAGCCAACTGGGTTACTCGTAATGTTCTAGCTCATGTCCCTGCTACCAACATTACAGCAATAGCTGTTGGATCTGAAGTCCTAACGACCCTCCCAAATGCTGCTCCAGTCCTAGTCTCAGCGTTAAAGTTCATCCACTCTGCCCTTGTTGCCTCTAATCTAGATCGCCAAATCAAAGTCTCCACTCCGCACTCTTCTTCCGTTATCCTTGACTCGTTCCCACCTTCCCAAGCCTTCTTTAACCGCTCATGGGATCCAGTCATGGTTCCCTTGCTCAAATTTTTGCAATCTACAGGATCATACCTTATGATTAACGTGTACCCATATTATGATTACATGCAATCCAATGGAGTGATCCCATTGGACTATGCATTGTTCCGCCCCCTTCCTCCGAACAAGGAAGCTGTGGATGCTAACACGCTCCTTCATTACACTAATGTCTTTGATGCTCTTGTTGATGCAACTTATTTTGCAATGTCCTATCTAAATTTCACCAATGTCCCCATAGTAGTTACTGAGTCAGGTTGGCCATCCAAGGGTGGCTCAGCTGAGCCAGATGCAACCGTTGAAAATGCCAACACTTACAACAGTAACTTGATCAGGCATGTGCTTAACAACACAGGGACTCCTAAGCATCCTGGGATTGCAGTTAGTACTTATATCTATGAGCTTTACAATGAGGATTTGAGACCTGGTTCAGTCTCTGAAAAGAACTGGGGACTTTTCAATGCTAATGGTATGCCAGTTTATATCTTACATTTGACTGGTGCGGGGACTGTTTTGGCCAATGACACCACAAACCAAACCTTCTGTGTTGCAAAGGATGGCGCTGATCCAAAAATGCTACAGGCAGCACTGGATTGGGCTTGTGGGCCAGGGAAGGTGGATTGCTCACCATTGTTGCAGGGGCAACCATGTTATGAACCTAATAATGTTGTGACACATGCAACATATGCATTCAATGCATATTTTCAGCAGATGGCTAAATCTTCTGGGACCTGTGATTTTAAGGGGGTGGCGACCATCACTACAACAGATCCAAGTATGGAATTCTGACTTGGTTAAAGTGTTGTATTTTGTCTTTTGTTGTAGAGATGGGTTAATATGTGAGCTCAAGTTAATAACCTTGATAGTAGAGTGCGTGCATCAAGAATGAAAGCCATGCCTCCAAAACAGGGGGAAAAAACTAAACAGTCAAAGTGCCATGCATGTATCTCCTCCCCTCCCCCAATCACCACCCACCACACCCCCCCCCCCCCCCCCCCCCCCCCAACCCAATTTTCAAGAAAGAACATATAGTTTAACTTGGTGTTTAAGGTGTGTTTTTGGATTTTTCACAAAATGAAAGGCACAAGCAACTGGCAAAGATTTTTGTAACTTGATCCTTAGACTGTTCTGACAAAACCATTGTTTTAATGAGTTGCTATAAATCAAAGAAAACGCTTTTTAATTTTTATTTGTTTTTATAATTGCACCTTAATAGTACTAATGTTTGTTTTTTGCCGATTCTTGCAGGTCATGGTACTTGTATAGTTCCCGGAAGGTATGAACTGAAACTTTGAATTATATGGTTCTGTGCTACTTACCTCTTTGTTAATTGCTCAAAATCTTTATTTTGTCCAATGAACATCCATTTATACCTCTTGACATCTTAAAAGTTTTGAAATAAGTTACATATTATGGCACTGAACTTTTATGTTTGTTTTGTGAATGTAGTGTTGGAAAAAATGGCACGATCGTAAATGGCACATCACTGGCCCCATCTTCCAATTCTACTACTTCTGGCTGCCTATCACAATATTTCCATGGTGATGGTTCTTTCACGAGCTCTGTGATTGTAGGCATTTTAGTTTTGAGTGCAGTTTTATTGTGAAAACTTCATGCATTTGTTTGCAACTCTTTCGACAAATGTTGGAATTGTTCAAAGATATATGCGATTCTGCATCTGTTGAAAAAACTTGCAGCATACCCAGTTTTGTTCCTCTGGAAGAGGATTAGAAGGGTCATATATATATCCGGCAAGTAGTTAGTTGATAGTGATTTATCTATTGGATTCTGTACAAACAAACCGGAAGGGGATTTCGTGTAACTAATCTTGTTGAGGCAAAAATTTGGTTTCCACTAACGTATTCTTTGAAGGGTGATCTGGGGACCTGACCCATCTTAAATTGTGGTTCATGATGATCTTCATTTGGTCCCCCAATATGTTGGGAAGTTGTTCGCTTCTCAACAATGTTGCTGTAACTTACATTTCGATTCTGTAGTGCCTTTCAATGCAAAAGATTCTGGATGGGCCCTATGGTTGACCCAAATTCCAATCATGGATTGCCTAATTTGTAAACACCCGGCTGTCCCTAGTTAGCATAATAATAAAGAGTGCGTTCATCTGAACTATGGGTATCTGCTTTTCTTCCTTTTCACTATCTCTTTCAACTCTTTTCTTGCCAGCACTATAATTTTTTTTTTTAAATTTTTAATTTTATATATTAGCATGGGTTAAATTTATACGTAGGAGTGAAATCTTACCCTGGATACTAATGAGAAGGTGGAGTTAACATAATTGGATCCAAACTTGCAAGTGTTTTTGAGATTTTTATATTTCCTACTAAATTAGAGGTCTTCTCAACATTCAATGCATTCTTATGGGTATTTATAAAAATAAACAAAATGAAGTGCATATTAATCTTCTACTTACCTAGATAGAGTTTTGTAGTTAATAAATCCTAAGGGTATGTTTGATTGGGGTGAAAACAGGGAGGATGGAAAATAGGGTAGGGGGGAAAATGGATACACCCTTTCTTTGGCCAAAGGCTTATAAGGCAGGGGGAAGGCGTCTCTCCCCGATGTGGGATTGAGCAAATTCATGAGGCAACAAAGTCAAAGCGAACAATACCTGCTAATTGGGGGCCGAGACAAGAAACCCTCCCATAGGTAGAAAATGACTTTTTTCACTGTTTGGTTGAGAGGGGAAGGGGGAGAGAAAAGTGGTGGGGTTCACAAGTTTTCTCTCCTCCCCTTTCAAAATACAATCTCTTCAAATTGGAGTGAAAAGTAGGAAAAATATTTGGACAAAACTACCCCATCTCTAATTAACGTTTCTTGTTTTGTTTTGTTTTTTTTTTTCTTAACTTTTAATTTTTTTTTTAAGAAAACACTTTTGGAAGATTTTTTATGTTATTTTTTGAAATGTCCACTTTCATTTATACACAATTTAAAAAAAAAAAGTATAATGTATTACTTTTTGTTTTATTTAAGATAGAAATGATGGTAAATTTATACAAACCTTATTTTCAACCAAACCAAAAACTTTTTCATCCTTCCACTTTTCTACCCTCTCAACCAAATACAAATGAGGAAAACTAAAAACTTTTCTATCCTTTTATTTTTCCATCCTCCCTTTATTTTTTATCTTCTCACTTTTTCATCCTCCCAATCAAACGGACTCAAAGTGGTAAGTTGTTATTTTTTCTAGTTTGAGTATCATTGAAATTACATTTATACCCACCACTAACCATTAATAACAACTTGGTACTTAGACTTTGTTATGAAAATGTTGTGAAAATATTGTGAATTTCTCTTATATTATTGTTAACTCTTTAAAAAGCCTTGCAATTATATGATGTGAAGGTAACAAATTGTTTTTATTTTAGAGAAAAATAGAAAAGAAAATATTTTTGTTACTTCTTAACTTAATTTTTGTTTACATTTTTTAAATGAGATACAAATAACCAATTTATTTTTTAGGATATGGAAAATATTTTTATTAAAATTTATATTTGAAATAATATATATATATATTTTTTTTTTGGGGGTAAGAAAATCTGGATTAGTTTTAAATTGATTGGAATTGGTTTCAAATATGATTAAAATAGAACGTGTTAAAAGTAGTTTTAGGTGGATTCAAAATATTTTAAATAGGTTATTACACATTCAAAGTGCTACATATAATATATCTTAATTTAATCTTTTTTATTTTTTATTTTTTAAATTTAGATTCATGTATCTACAATTAAAGATAACTACTACGAAATTAAAGATATTTTGACACTTGGCTCAAACTTGAAGTCCATTTAAATTCTGAAAACACTTGCATCTAATTAAAGATATTTTGGGATGCAATTAGAATCTAATTAGAATTCTTCTTTGAAATTTCACTATAATATATTTAGTAGCAAAATTTATATCAGAAGTTCGTTTGAGAGAAGTGGCAGTTATATCATATATGATCGCTCTCGTGCAAGATATTTTGCAATGACATGCAAACTTTTTTGTTTAAGGTATTTCAGATTTGCTTAACATCTTGCCTCTAGCAAAACAGCAATTTGCTCAATCGAAAGGCAATTTGCTCAAGAGTTGAAAGAAACAATTTGATGCTTCAAACTTTACAGAATTATGCATAGAAGTGTGCCTTCAGTGAAGGTTGATTTCTTCTAATGCCTAGTAACAATTTTAACAATGTGTCAAAAGTTGTGATTTTTCAAATGTGACATTTCAATTTTATTTTTTCATGGGCGTCTTTTGATTTTTTCATTTAAATAATCATATTCAAGTTAAGAGCATTGGAGCCCAACCCGTGTTTATAACATAGACGACGGCTTATAATATAGATGTTTATGGTTTAAATTCTCATTCCTTATTATATAAATAACTATAATTTCCTTGTTATAAATTCTCATTCCTTGTTATAAATAGCTATCAAACTTATCCTAAAAAAAGAACAAATCATATTTAGTTTTTTATTATAGAAAAATTATACAAGGAAATGCCGGAATTCTTAATTAAGATGCTATCTGTACAGTTTAGATCATTGTTAATATCTCGTACTGGTGAGTAAACTGGAACAGTGACCACCCCTGTTCCACCTCGGGTGGAATTTCGGGCTATTCCGGGCGTTTCGGTAAATACCGGCCGAGATTAAAGATTCGGCCGGTATGAATCTTTGGCCTTTTTCCCCTGAATTTGATGTCCGACCCGCTGGTCACTGCCTTACCCAAAAAAAAAAAAAATATTGATCCACTGCCTTTGTTTCTGTTTAAAACGGAGAAGAAAAAACGCAAGATGAAAAAAATAATGAGGAACAAACACAGCAGAGAGAGAATAAGAAGAAACAGAAAAACAGAACATAGAGGAGAGACAGAGACAGAGCACTGGTAAGTGTTGAGGCTCCAGACTTTTGAGACTCTTGAATGAGAACATTGAGAAGTGTGTGAGACAAAGGAAAATGGGGTGGGTGATAAAGAGATGGAGAGGTTCACGTGGGTGGGTTTGGGAAATGGGAAAAGTTAAATTTCAACTTTCAAGAATGTTCCTAGTTTTTAATTACTCAACATGTTGACTTTATTTACAAAAATGCAACAAGGGGCCTCCTTCAAGGTGATTCATTATCCTCGTAACTATTCTTGCTATGTGCAGATGATCTTTTCCCTCTTATTAACAATGCTGCTAAAAATCAGGGGTTGAGTGGAATAAGCATGTGTAGAGGCTGCCCAATGATCACCCATCTATTTTTTGTCAACGATAGTTCATTGTTTTGCAAGGCTAGCAGCCAAGAATGCCATCAACTTGTTGAAATCCTCCAACTCTATGAAGCTGGGCAGAAAGTTAATACTGATAAATTATCAGTATTTTTTTAGCCGTAATGCTCTTGAAGCTTTAAAGAATGAGGTGCTGAATGTACTTGGACCTATGGAGAACTCTCGGCATAGTAAATACCTTGGTCTTCCCACTATTATTGGTAAGTCCAAAACTGAAGTTTTTGCAGAAATTAAAGAGAGTATGGAAAAAGTTGACTGGATGGAAGGAAAAAATGCTCTCGATGGGTGGTAGGGAAATTCTCATTAAAGCGGTTGCCCAAGCAATTCCGACTTATACCATGAGCTGTTTTCAGCTATCAAAATGTCTTTGTGATAAAATGGAAGGGATGATGCAAAGATTCTAGTGGGGGCAGTGCCAACAAGAGTCAAAAATTGCATGGGTCAGTTGGAAGAAGCTTTGCAAATCAAAGACTAGGGGTGGTATGGGCTTTAGAGACCTTCAAGCCTTTAATTTGGCTATGTTAGCAAAGTAGGGATGGAGACTGTTAACAATTCCGAACTCCTTAGTTGCTCGAATTTATAAAGCACGCTACTATCCCCATGGGGATGTTCTCAAAGCAAAGCTTGGATCAAACCCCTCATACATGTGGTGAAGTATTAGGAATGAGCTAGAAGTGATAAGGAGAGGAACCCGATGGCGGGTTGGAAATGGGAATTTGATCCACATTTGGGAGGATAAATGGATGCCTACACCCACAACTTACAAAGTAATCTCTCCACCTCGGCCTTTTGATGGCTTCCTTATGGTCTCTAACCTCATTGATAAAGATACAAGAAGGTGGAAGTCAGATTTAGTTAGAACATTGTTTCTACCTTTTGGAGCAACAATCCTCAACATTCCCCTTAATTACAACATGCCTGAAGATAAGATCATCTGGGTTGGAAATAAAAAGGGGGAGTTTACAGTGAAAAGCGCATATTACATTGCCCTTAATTTAAGCAAAGGAGAGGATGAAGAGGAATGCTCTTTGGGGGATAGTAGAGCTCCCCTATGGAAAAGAATTTGGCACTTAAAAATCCCTACAAAGATCAAAATTTTTGGATGGAGGGCATGCTTGATTGGATTGCCAATTGCTGAGAACTTAGAAAAGAGGGGAATTAATACAAGTGAGCTTTGCCAATGTTGTGAAAAAGAACCTGAATCAATTACTCACTCTTTGTTGAGATGTGAGATTGCCAAGAAAGTTTGGAATTGCTGGCGGGAGTGTCCAATGGATATACCATCAAGTCAATGGGATATCTTTGATGTAGCGTTGGAAATTCTGGTACAAGGGATAGCTATGGATCTTGAGACTTATTTTGTCACAGTATGGTCAATATGGTATAATCGAAACCAGGTGGTGCATGAGTTAGTCTGCCAACTACCCAATCAGATATAGAATTTTACAAAAAGGTACCTTCAAGATTACAAAGAATCCTCCTCATCTATAGGCCATGATAAGCCCTGTGAAAGTAGTAGATGGTGTTCCCCTCCTGCTGGAGTTTTTAAAATAAATGTGGACGGAGCTATCTCAGAAAATGGAAGGAACTCAAGTGTGGGGGTGATTATTAGAGACTCCAAAGGAATGATAGTTGCTGCCTACGCAAATTACCTTTCAGGTTAGTTTTCAGCTTTAGAAACTAAAACTCTAGCAGTTGAATGTGGCATCCTTCTTGCACGGGAAATGGGGTTAGCGTAAATAATCATTGAAACTGATGCTCTATTAGTAGTTCACAGTATTTCTGCTAGTGAAACTAATGGAGGAATTGGCCACCTGTATCTTGGAATCATTGGTCTTCTTAAGGTTTTCAAGAGTTGGGAGTTAAATTATTTGAAATGGGACTACAACAGGGTTGCACACAAGCTCGCACAATTTGCCAAAAGGAATAAGGCTTCTCAATGTTGGAGAGGGGTCTCCTCGCCTATGGTCCAACACCTCATCCAGGAAGATAGTGTATAGTATTGGATGTAGCTCATGTTCTTCCCTTCTCTGTTGTATTGCCTTTTTAGTTTGCTTATGTATCCCTTTCCAATAATTAAAAAAAAAATGCAACAAATGATTTTTTAATAACCATATGCTTACTTTATTTGAGATTAAAAAAAAAAAAGCAAATATATTAAATTAATTATATTATATTTTTTATATATTTATATATATGCGGTAATCCGAAACGGTCTAAAACGGTATGTCGAAAAAGGCTGGTACTGAATTATTTCATTCCAATAGACAAACCAAAACGGGTTCCGAAACGGTATTCATAACATTAATTTAGACTTCTATTTTATCATTGGGATAATTTGCTTGGAACCTGATAACAAACTCTATTTTGATTAAGGACAATTATTGTTTTAATGGCAATGATTCAACATTCCTCAAAACCAATATTTTTTATTCTTCTTCTTGTTTAAACCCTATTTTCCTAATAGAAAAAGGGTTTGGAAATGTTTTGTATGTTTGGAATTGTGTTTAAAGGTTTGGTTTTTTTTTTTTTTTTTTTAATTATTAAATTTTTAATTAATTAATTTTTATAGGAGTTTGTTTTGTACTTAAAGTTTAATGTCTGTTTATATGGATTTTTTTTTAGTGAGAAGTGCTGTGTCCACAACGTTTTCACAACAAATCATAAATAGTTAGTTGTTATTGATTCTAATTTGAACGTATCACTGAAATCATTTTTTTGCCCCACCACTAACAACCTTTAACAAGAAGATGGGTTTTAGGTCTTGTGTAATAGAAAGTAGTTCTAAGTTTTATTTGTGGTTTATGGGGTTACTTTGTATTTCATTTAGTCGTTGTGTTGTGATGTTTTGTCTTAGAATTGATGAAAAGGGGGTTCTTAGGGTTCATAGATGTGTTGGAAAATCCTAGTTTCAAAACACATTAAATTTAGGTTGTATAAATAGAAATGTGTTAGAGTTAAGTTTAGAAGCTGCTTAAAGACGATGAGATTATCATCTGCTTAAGTATGATGAATTGCTGATCTTTTACTCATATCTTTTACACTAGAATATCATTTTGCACCCAAAAAAAAAAAAAAAAAAAAAAAAACTTTTTCACTGAAACTTTTTTCATTGGAAAGTATAAATGCTGCTCAAAGATGACGATGTTATCATCTATTTAAGTATGATGATGATCTTTTACTCATTTCTTTTTATACTAGATTGTCTTTTTGAGTGAAACTTGTTTCATTGGAAAGTATAGATCCGTTGATTTATAATGAACACCAATTTAACCTAATTTTGATTTGAAATTAGTGAGAAATGACCATTTGAGATTGGTACAACAATGTTGTCCTTCTAAGTTTGCTTGAGTGAAATTGTAATAAAAAGTAATTCGACTTTGAGGGCTTGACGACATAGCCTAATGATTTCCCTATATAGAATCAACAATGCGACACTAATTGAGAGAAGAGAGGTTACTAATACCATATCAAGATTACATTGAGAACAAACATTCTTAAGCCTAAATAGTTCTAAATTTCTCTCCCTAAAATGTTTCTCCTTGTGAGGCATTTTTCCAAATTTCTCTTTGGAAGTTCCTCTCCACGGCCCTTAATCATGAGATTATTTTTGAGTTTTACATACCATAAATTGATAAGGGTATTTTTGTCCGACCATATGTCTTTGAAACTTGTTGCCCTTAGGGCTGTACCTCCCTCCAGTGGGCCCATAGAGTCTAAGATCTGTCGGTTTTGAAGGATGGGCCCCGACGATGTAGCCACCTACGTCTCTAAAGGTGCTATTAGCAACTACTTGAGTAGGCGATGAACGAGAATATCAGCTTGAGCCGATGGATGAACATGGGACCAGGCCAATGGATGGAAGTGGGACCATATTGACGAATATTGAGAAACCTTGCATAGAAGGCAGATGAACTCGACGGACAAAGATGTAAGCTTGACGAACTGATGCCCCTAACCTCGACGATTGATCCATGGGTCCCACAAACCTTTATGTGCGCACCACTCATAAATCCCTACTTGGCAATAACTTGCACAACACGTTCAAAAACCCTTCTACATGCTCATATCCTCCTAATATGGGAAGGAAACCCCGAAATCTCAGGACATTAAACTTCGTATCCTCCATACAAGGAAAAATCCGATATCCATGGGATCTCGGTTAGTCCTACACCACTATATAAGCACCTAACCTCCTCTTGCCTAAGGTATGTAGAAAATCCCTAACTCTCACACTACTGAGTTCTTGGTGATTATTCTTTCACTGATTTAACCTTTAGAGGGCCTTTGGTCGGTACCCCACCTGTGCTCTCTATTGGTTCTTGGTTTTCTTGTTCCTTAGGTACCCCATTGGAGCACTCGTGGACAATCAACTCACTAATGATTTTTGTGCATCATCATAGATGTTGTTCATCTAGAACATAGAAAAACCTGGACCTCTACTGGTGAGTTTATTAGTAGAATCCTCTAGAGAGTTCCTTGAGGCATTAGAGTTCAGGGTTGTTGCGAATGATGTTAGTTGTGGAGACAGTGCATGTAAAAGAATTCCAGAGTTTTGGGGCCATTGCAGTGGGAAGGCAAGCGAGCCATTTGCTGAGGTTACATAGAGAGTCTAAGATTGCCAAAGTTTTGCAAGTATAGGTTATTGTAATATTATGTCTTCTAAAGTGGATTTTCAATGTGTTTAAATCATCCACAATGATTTTTTCTTTGAACAAGTGCTTCAATGGTTTTCCACTTCCTTACCAAATTTGTGTGCATTTACTATTTGATTGTTATTGCTTTTAGACAGCTGCAATTAAAATACTTATGTGCGCTACTTGTTTGGAATAAGTCAAAATTTGATCAATTGATATGCTTATTGGTTGTTTGGGGTCAAAAAAGGTTTTTTCAATTGGTTACATGCCATTATGAAACATGTAGGGGACAAAATAAGAATTTTGAATCTTAATGAGCAATTTTATTAAGTGTAATGGTTATCACACACATTGTGTAAGTACACACAAGTTAAAATCAAGTTTTGAAAACATGATTTTAGTTATAACGGTAAATTCGTGTTTTGAAAACACGATTTCATAAGCCGTGTATAAAATTGTATGTAATTAGTTGTGTACAACAATAATTAACCTTTATTTAAAATCAAAGTTTTATTTTAATGATATAACATAAATAAAAATCATTCTATAATAAGACCCATCTTTACGTGAGCAAAAGGTTTAGTTCTAAATAATTTCACCAAATTATAGCCAATAAAACCAATAAATGGCCGTTATTATCCCAAATAATTGTGTAAACCAAGTCCTTTTTTTGCTTTTCTTTGATAATTTTCACGATCTTTGGCACGCCATTCTTGAAAATTCCGATCCTCGCAAAGTACTACGATACACTTATGACGAGGATTGGAATTTACTTAAGACGAGGAAATTGAATAATACTAGTCTTGGATTGATTAAGCTATGTTTTTCGGGAATGGTTCGAGGTAGGTTTACACTTGTTCTTGGATTACAATGGTATTACTTTCTTTCTTTTCTCCTTCAACTTTTCATCCCCTTCTTCATTGGGATCTCTCTATCTTATATAGTCATCCAAGTTGTATCTTGGCCTTCCACTTGGAGGGCTAGGGTTCATTTCCCTTGATACTTGTCTTATCAGGGTCTTACTATAAGGTTTCTCTACTAGACTGTGAGCTGTGATGACATTGTTCAAGGGTCATTCCTTCATTAATGCGGTCAGCTAAATGAGTACAAAGCATTGAATGCAGAGGTGATGGATGCATTATCTACACTCTTCCTTTTTTAGCTTGATGACAAACTTTCCTTCTTTTCCTTGGTTTGTGCCCGATGGTTTTCGTAGCTGGGATTCAGCCCTTCTGAGGACGTGTTAGTATCCTCGGGGTCCTCGGGTATTCTAGTCTCCTTGGGCTTGTGGTTGAGTTGTCATATTTGTCTTGAGGATTTGTTGACATTACTTTCCGAGGTGTATTCTTCTGGCATTTATCTCCTCTCATTCATCCTTGTCCTTGGCTTCTCATCCTCACACTATATATGTATATATATATATATATATATATTATAGATATGTTAATTGTTGTGCCCTAACGCATTTCAAGGAGAACCAATTAGCTCTAGACTCAAGTGGCAATCCAATTGGGGGGAGACAACTTCCATTTCCAGATAGAATCTTCCGTCTCAAGGCTTTTCTTATTTATTTATTTATTTAATTTTTAAAGGAAAGTAAGATCTCATTCATGGGCCCTCTCTCCAATTTCCAATGAGTGTTTTCTAGGCGTTGTTGACGTGGACTTGGAACTTATGTCTTATGGTTGGCTATTGGAACAAACTCTAAATCTAAGAGATATCTATCTAGAGAAAAATTAAATATACATGGTTATTGTAACTTTGTATTTCATTATTTTTTTTTCTCTTAAGTCTTGCTCTCATCAGATTCTCTCTCTCTGAAGATAATAATATAAAAGAATGAAAAATGATTATGTAATTAAAATAGAATGTAGAATAGATAATCTTATGTGAGTGTTTTTTAAAAGTGATTGTGTAATTTAGAAAAAGTAGAATCTTATGCTAAAATAGACAAAAAGAGGAGAGAGAAAAGACTAATGGAAGGCCTTGTGGTTGGAATTTGATCCGAACCTTCACATCTACTCTCTCTTAGAGAATGAATAAGATAACACCTGGTGTCGATGTGTGTACTACCGGGCCTTGATGAGGCAATTGTTGTGGGTACAATACATTTTTTGAAGCATTATTATTCAAACCACTCAACTCTTGCCAAACATCATGTAAAATGATGGTGGTTCAAATTACACATAGTATAATATTTGTTACTGTTGCACCATAAAATAATTTTCTATTACATATATACATGCACACACAATTCCATTGTTGGATTAGATTCTTAATACATCCTACACGTTTGCAAAATATCAAGATTATAAAAAATCAATAACTATCTCATTTGAGATATATATATATATATATATATATATTTGTAATCGTAAATTATATACAACAAGTTTATTGATAAAAAAGTAATATCTAATTGAAACGAAATTCTGACATGCATGTTAAGAATATAGAAAACACGTAATCTATTGGTGAAAAATTTAAACTTTTAATCTAATAAAAAGTTAATAAGTGGAGTAACATTAAAGCAAGAGTTACGTGAGATGCATCTTCAGTTCTCATTAAGATGTACATATATACGAGTAATGAACTAATATGAGAAATAAGATTTGAGGTTGATTATGACATTCTAGAACTAGAGTGTGCATGTCAATATTCGACATTAGCAGTAGCAAGCACCCAACATCGCAACAAATTTCACATGACAAGCATCACAAACGAAACCATTAGAGCTGGAAAGCCCGTGTTGGTGATTGATGTGTAGCTTGCAATATGGCTGGTTACAGAAATTACATTTAGGAAGCTGCAACCAGCAGTTTGAGCACAAGTTGTCACCACACGCAGTGGCTTCCAGTTCTTCAGATTCTATGAAGCATTCACCACACTCTTCACACCTCGGAATGCAAAGGTTGCATGCCTTGCAACTCTTTTTCTTGCAGGTCTCTCGTGGACAGTCATAAACCATACTTACATTGTTGCACTTTGGGCAGATATCCACGTCAATGTCGATCATAGGGTTACTTTCTTCATTTCTAAACTCTGGGGAATTCCTGTGATGAAATAGGATAGGTTGCTGCCTTTGATCCTCTTGCTGAGGCAGTTTCATTTGGAAATACGAGCGAATTGTGTCGAGGTGATCTTTCTTTATGTTGTAGATGCCATGTATCCTTAGACTTTTTAAACTGTAATGATTTTCAGATAATGTCTTTACAGCTCTAATGACTCCCTCAGGGGTTAAGCCAGTGCATTCTGGTAGGAAGAGCTGAATCCATATGCAAAAAACAATAATGCAGTTAAAAACTGTCTGCTAATATATATTTGTTACATGACTGTCTTCAAAGAATGAGTAAGAAAACTAAATTGTTGCAAAACAACCATGATCTAAATGTTCTGTTCTGCCTGCCAAATCACACTAGTTAAAGGGTGTTTCGATATGGCATGTATTTTTCCCCCCATTTTTCTCTCTATTTATTTGGGAAATCTAATCTAAGGCACTTTTCCCCCGAAAGGATTCATTGATGGGATGCATATTTTCAGTGAAAAATGCTAAAAGTAGCATCAATTTCATTATAAGATGGCAGAATGCTTACAAACTGACATAATAAATCAAACGATGTTATGGTTGAGAGCTTTTGCAATTCTGGTACATTTATCAATTAAAGTAATTTTGATCACAAAAAGTTTTTTTTTTTTTGGGGGTAAAATCTTGATACAGTAAATCAAATGATGTTATAAGCAGAAATGTAGGAATCAAGTATAGCATAAACTAATTCATCTAAAAAAAAAAATGCAGCATAAACTATGTGCACAGAGGGCTGTGTCCAAATAAATCCCCATTCCATTGATTTATGAATTGAATCTAGTTTATTGTTGGGAGCAATTGAACAAGGCTCTGTCCAGGCAGCTGTAGAGGCCAATGCATAGCCTAAATGGCAAAAGCATATCACAGAGCCTTTTTATTCTTCCCTGTGGAAGTACTGTTTTTAATAAGTTGTGCTGGTGCAGGATCAGCTCACTTTTGTATCCAGATTGATAACTGAGTTGAACCGCACCATAAACATATACATAGCACATACATATATTATATTGCTCTACAACTCAATTTAGTACCCAAGTGAGCCAATCGTATCATGAAAGAGGAGACTAGACAGACTTTTATGATAGAGGAAATCCCAAGTTGCCCACCACCAGGCAAATCTTATCCATTGCCATCTCTTAACAATCCAATGCAAATTATTCATGGCTATCAACTGTCCCAAATATGAACTACTTCATCCAATTAAAGCACCAAAACTAAAATTGAAACTGCAAAATTAATTGAAGATGGAACATAAAGAAACATCAGACATCAATTTTTTGGTTTTCATACCTTGTTGATATGGGGGTTCTTCCTTACGACTAGCTGAAGCCCATCATCTGTAATCTTCTCACAGTTTATCAGAACCAAAGTTTTCAGCCTACCACTTGCTTTTGAAGTGATCTTCATCAGAATCTCATCAGACAACCTTAAACTTAAAGGCCTTTCAACAATGATATTCAGCCATAGCAGTACATCATTGTGCACTGTATCTCTTAATGACATGCAAACTTCACTCATGGCAAGAAGCTCAAACAAAGGAAGGTAAGCCAAAACAAGGAACAAAGACTCATGGGGTGGCCCTGGTTCTACTTCCTGTGTATACTCGTTTTGGGAACTTACACAGGATTTGGATGAAAGTAGAGTTTGTGAATTCTGCATGTTTTCATTTCTGTTGTCCTCCACAACATGTGAAATTTCCATGTCCGTGGGTTTGAGAATTGACAATAGAAATTCAAATAAGAATGATTTAAAGGAGTTATATAAACTGCAGGAAGCAACAGAATCAGAATTGAAAGGAAGAAGGAAGGAACTTTTATTTTACTTGGCAGAGAGAGAAGGAGAGAGTTTGAGGTTGAAGGATAAGAAAGACTACAACAAACTTAGTAGTTAAGAGTTTCAAGACTAGGATGATATAAGCCACATGTGCAAGTTGTGACTTTTGAGTCGGTATGTAGAATTTTCAGACGGAGTCTTCTTTCCTAGCAAGCAAATGAATATTTGCTAAAGTTGAATTCAAGAACGAATTTACCATGGTGACAAACTAAATGTAACATGTAATCCAAATTTTGAAATATTAGCATGTAGTTAAGTATGATTAAGGGCATGTTAGATTCAAATCACATCTAGCATAACAAAGATATACTGTTCAGTAACTTTTTATTAGATTAATATTTTTCAAGTCTACTATTAAATTGCATCTTATCTCACTACCGAGTCTATGAATTCATGTACTAAGTATATTCTAAAAAAGTAACAACTAAATTTTTGAATAATATATAGATGGGATGCTTCTTAATCTTCAATTAATATCAAATATTTCACAAGCTTGACGGGTCTGAGGAGTATCTGACTATATAACACCGCATATTTGATGAAATGCTTGGCCAATAAAAAGATATTTGTTGGCGTGACATCGACCAAAAGTTGCACCAAATATAAGTTGAAATTAACACACACACACACGTAACCAATCACTAAGAGAGTTGTGTCCAAGCTTTATGGAAACGCAAATTAAATTACTCAATCTGAAAAGTGAGGCATAATGTTTTACAGAATGAAAGTATGTAGCAAAATTGACTATAACCTATAGGAATATTGTGCAGCTTATCATAAGAAACTAGCACCATTTATGCACTTAGTATAAGGAGAGTCACCAATATAGAACGAAAAAAATACAACACAGAATAGAAAATGTTTCTGTATATCGCAGTCTATAATTTTACATTCAAGTTGAGCGTGGAAATATTTAATTTCATAAAACACAGTGGATACAACTCAATTGTTAAGACTGTTCTAAAGGCTCAACAGCAGTCTTGAATAGAAGGATGTAAACCTTGTCAATTGAAAAATACAAGAAGCCCCCTATGGAGTGTGTGACATATGAGCCAAAGCTAGTTCCCACAATGCAGTGCCAAGCTGGACCATATGATGAATCAAATTCCTGTCACGTAAAAAAACTTAATCAGAAGCTTTCTGCATAATAAAATTAAAAGAAGAAAAAAGGCAATATGAAGCCTTAACAGTAAATGGTCTTAGAACTTTTCTGGAAAAATAGGGAGAACTGGCAGCAATTTTCCAGTGGCCATAATGAATCCATGAAATTTCATATATTCACAAAAAGCACATTCAAGGAAGTGAATCAAAGTATTGGGTCTAGACTAGAGAACTCTCTCTCTCTCTCTCTCTCTATTCCTTCTTTTCAACACCACTCTGCCATAGAAGCTGCTGTATAGAGGTTTAAAATCAAATCTTGTTCCGCTCACATCACCAGAAATATCAATGTTTGGTTCTATGATCATATACCAATCATCATTATTATCTCCATGTATTCCATGATGATAGGTCAGACTCATAAAATTAATTTGATTGCAATCTAGCTTTCTCAATGTTTGGGCTAATATCAAGTGTTGTTTGCAATGCCCTTGTCATTTCAATGGCTTTATATAGCAAGGATTAAAACACAATTGAAGACCAGTTCCATATGCATATCAGACAGCCTATCTCTTTTAAATCAAGACATCAAATGCTCTTGCTTCTCCAATTAAGGTCATCTTGAAAAGCAGTACCATAAAAAAGAAAAGGAAGCTCAAACATCATCTATGAAACCCTTTTTTTTTAATTTTTATTATTATTTATTATTTATTATTTATTTATAAATACAGATCACCCTTCTACGAAAAAAAAATGTAAAATCATCAACCAATTAGCTTGATGGCAGATCACTTAAAATTACAATTTTTACGAATCAAAAAGTTATCATTTTTTTTTTTTGATAAGGTGAATTACAAGGTTCTTATAATTGCTACTTGTACCATAATTCTCAATTACCTACTAAGCTAGGATCCATGTTAAGGTTAGCTTGTTGTATATGTATTATATTATACTCTAATATCACCAAGCCTAATAATTTCAGCTATTTAATGTTCATGCACAGCAAGACAGATTATTAAAAAAAGGGGAAAAAAAAGGTAAAAATTGTTAGTGTATTTCATACAGTTGATTGTTTTAGTAGATATCATTATATAAATGCAAAAGAAGTTTAACTATGACAACCAACTGGTTGACTATACTTGTGTTTCACCACACATCTTGTTTGAATTCAATCTTCACCTAAAAATAAAATTGACAAAAAAATGGCAATTTAACACTTGACAAGTAAATATAGAAAATGTAATGATGACTTTTACGATGAACGTGAGGAAAGAGGGGGAGAGAGAAAGGAACAGGAATGTGATTGTAGCAGAAAAACTTCAATAGAAAAAAATCTGACAAAGGGATTTGATAGCGTGAGGAAGAAAATGGTTGCATTCAATAACATATTTTCCCAACCAAAAAAAAGAAGGAGAAGAAGAAACATATATTGTCAAGAAGAATGGAAAAGAAACCACAGAGAATAAGAAAACCAGAAGAAAAGAATTATATTGAAAGAATTGCTAGAGGCTATAATTTTTCATGAATCTCAATCTAGAGGCAGAATAATGGCAAGTCCAAGCCAACACAATCGTAAGTGGCAAATCTGTTGGAGGATGGACCTTTAATTCAAGGATTAACATTCTGCTACAATCAATATAGGAATAAAAAACAGCAGCTAAATATAACTAAGAAGACTAGTTTAAGGATAATGGAGGGTTTCAGGTCCAAAAATAAGAAAAGAAAAGAAAAGAAAACTGAGAACCAAAAAGGTGGTATGCAGGGGGCTGTGGAGAGTATCCATGAATAATACTGATAATGGCAGTTTTGATATTTTTGAAGATTTCTTATGAAAATTGATGGTTATGGTTTTATAGGATATGATTCTTAAGGGTTAATGGTGTAAAAATAATGTCTGGATGTGGCTGAAATTTGAAGAAGAAAAAAAAAAGATGAGAAAAATCTTGGAGTCTCACCATTAGAAGACAGAAAAACATACTGAAATGGTATAAATCAAAACATTACATATCCTTAAAATTAGGGCCAGTGGCCTAATGGCTGGATGACATTCTACCGCCTCTTTGGGGTTTGTTTCCAGAGTTTTATCCCTCCATCTTACTATTTGCAAAAAGAGAAACACCTCTCTAGAATTAGAATTTTCTATCATGTAGGATCTATTCTTAATCTAGTAGTGAATATTTTTTTCTCAAATAAAAGAAGTAACCTTAGTCCCCTCATTTGTGAACCCAACCTTAGATCTCCTCCTCTTATTTGTGAATATCATGTTGGCTTCACAAATGATTAGGATTGCCTCTCACATCATGATCTAATTACAACTTTAGAAAATTTTACTAGCACAAGGCCTAACTACATGCCAGCATCACTGCGTCAGTAATCTTCTCTTTCAGCACTACGAACTAGAACCATGTATTGTAATGCTAAATTGATACCACTATATTAAGATACTCAAACCAAGCCTTGATGCTTCTTTTTCATATTTTTGCTTTGACTCTTAAGCACTAAACCTTAGCTATGACTACCTTTATAAAAAGAAAGCAACTTTATAACTTCTCTTTTGCCATCTATGGCAGCACATCCCCTCTCTCTTGTTCCCTTCTTGATATGAACAAATTCGATTGCCTTTTTGACATAAACAAAACTATAATGTTGACCATCTTATACAGAATGTCTAAATTAGAAGCAAACAGAACATTTTGCCAGACAGTTCATTTTCGGGTAACCAATACAGCCTAATTAGTTACATATAAGAATTTTCTCAAAAAGAAAAAAAAGAAAAAGAAAAAAGATTAGAATTTAAGAGGCTGGATCAAGCTTATGCTCTCAAACACGACCAACTTGGAACCAACCAGGTCAATAGCTAATTTAAAAACCATGTCATGATATCTGTATTTTCATGCATTTGTATTCTCCATCCAAAAACCATACAATATAGAACTAGACTCCAAGTAAGAAACCCAACTCAATATACACCCTCTTGATGAATTAGGATTAAATTCAGTTTAAGCTGACACAATGAACCTAAGGGACCACTTGTATTGTGGTTTACTCTGAATTTGAAATGTAGTCATCCAAATAAAGCATTTGATCTCAAACTAACAAATGAAGTTCATAACAAGAAAGGTTATAGTAGAAAACTGCATGTGTGTGTGAGTGTGTATGTGTTTTGTAGCTTAATCTGAAATAACCAAGCAATTGGATCGGTATACAAGTTGCTCAATTGCTGCGCTTGTCTAAATTTAAATGGTGATACCAAATAAATTTATTCAAGACAAAATAAAAAAGCATTAGAGTGTGAGAGAATTCTTATATATTTTCAGCTTAATCCAACTAAACAGTTGGACCAAGTGTAAGTTACTTCACTTAATACATACAAATTACAGTAAATTAAAATTTGGAATCTCAGAGTGAAGATTGCAATTGAAAAAGCCACCAGCTCAATTTGACGGTACCAAACATTTGGAACACTTCAATTCTAGTGATTTCAAATAAAGGAAAAATCAATTAAGTTTATTCTCAATATAATGACCAGAAAAGAATTTAAAGAGAGTCAGAGAGAAGATTTTAAGCTCAAGCTAACACAACTGACCATTTGGACCATCCCTACACAAAGTTATTTGAGATCCTCACTAAAAATATTTAAAATAACAATCCAGATAAACAGACTGACAAGATAAAGATCATCACCAGGAAAGACAGAAACAGAAACACTCTAAAGCTACTAAGCAATTACACCTTCACATAGATTCATTCAATCTGCCTAGTCCAAACAGGCAAAATATAAAAATAAAAAACAAATATAAATCCAGTAACCCTATTAGACCACATATAAACACCAGAAAAAACAGAACCAAAACGAATAAAAGAAAATACCCTTTTCAGCTCAAACCAAGACAAATAATTCATTGGACCACCTCTATACTATATCTATTCAACACCCTTTGCTCTAAAACGCACCAATTAACAATCAAAATTAAATTATCCTATAAGTACAAAACAAAAAGCAGAACCCAGAAAGAAAAAATAGAAAAAAGAAAAGGCAAACACATTCAGCTCGAGTCCAAGACTAGCAAAGACCAAGCAGGACCAAATGCACCACACTAAATTTGATTCACTACCCATTACTCCGATCACTCCAATAAACAAGTATCCAAACAAACCCAACTCAAAGATCTTAAAAAAAAACAGGGAAAAAAAAAAAAAAAAAGCAAAACCAAGAAGAATAAAAGAAAAAGAATAACCAAAATTTTGACCTTCTTAAGCGCGAGAGCAAGGCGTTTACTGTCGAGCTTGGAAGGCATGGAGTCGAGGTGGTCACGTGCGCAACGAAAGGCACGGTTTTGCAAAGCAAGTGGCATGTCAGAGGCTCTAACGCGAACGTTGAGATAGTCATGCTGATCTTCTTGCTCTATCGCTTTCTTCTTCTGTATCAAACTGCTGAGGAACTTGCTCCTCCTCTCCAGCTCTTCCTCTGCTGATCCCTCCATTTCTTCTTTCTCTTTTCTCACTCACTCACTCACTGCTTCTTCTTCTTCTTCACTCTCTCATCACTCCCACACTTAATCTCTCCCACTACTACTGTGTTTTAGTGTTCCATTTGTTTGAAAGAAAAGTAAATGCGCAGAGGAAAAAGAAAGAGTGAGACTGGAAAAGGAAAGGAAAGGAAAGGAAACAAAGGTCTCGAACGTAATGTTTATATGTTTGTTGGGTTTTTTTTTTGCTCTTTATTCTTTATCTTTTTCTTTTGATGCGTTTGTTGGTGCCGTTGTTTTTGTTTATTTTGTTGCGTATGGACGAGGGGGTTGGGGCTAAAGGCATAGAGAGGGCAGAGGGGACAAATTAGTGTTTACTTTGATTATTGGGAAACGGCCGACCAAGTCCCAGAAGAAGGTCCAAAAGCACTAATAATAAATATGGTAAAGTTTAAAGTAGTACTAGCCGAGAACCTTGCGTGGCTTTAACTGTTTAACAGACTCATGTGTCCTTTCCTTTTAAGTTTTCACTGTCATTCTCTGTTGCAACAATCCCATTACCATTTAACTGTCGTTCTTTTGGCAATAATTTTAAGGCTTGCTAAGTGGTTTTTTAGAGTAATCGTTAATGATAAATTATTTTTAAATTTTTTTAACATTATTTTTTATAAAAAATAAAAAAATTATCAAAATATTTAATTATTTTATTTTTTTTCTCTATAAATATTATCTTAAATTAGTTAACTAAAAAAATGCTTTTAGAGTATCAGTTAACTTTTTCTCATTATTTTGGCCCTGTTTGGTATATGATCTTAAACACTTGTTTTTAATTTTTAAACAACATTATATGTATTTCTACGTATTTTTTCACTCACATGTATTTCCAAAAAAAATTGAAAACTATTGTTTAAACACATGTGTTAGGTTCTAAAGACTTAGGTATTTATGTATTTAGAACTCTAATGTGTATTGTTGGCAAACCATGATTAAAACAATATGTTTAGAAGTGTTTAGTATTGCTCAAAGTTGTATTTTTTTTTATGTAAAGTTGGAATCGAGCTAATGCAGAAGTTATTGTGCATTTCGGCCTGGCTCGATCGATCGAAGCTTAGGCTCGATCGATTGAATCTTGGGCAGAATGCGTTTTTCTGCAGATTTCCAACTCAGCCCTAGTTGTTTAAAACGTTTAGGGTTTTCTAATTTGTCTTAAGTATAAAAAGCAAACCCTAGCCACGTTTTAGTGTTGCTCATATTGCTGTTTGTGTAATCTCTTGTGAGATCTAGAGGAACTTTTATTTACACAAACTTAGGGTTTTCAAGGAGGAGATATTATTTACATCTTGATGATCAATTCAGTTGCTGCCATTGAAGTTTAAAGAAACACAAGCGGGTGTGCTTGTATCTAATGGTGAATCCAATAAAGAAAGAGTTCGTGGATTCGGAGCTTGCACGTGATCGTGTCAGTAAGTTATACTGGTAGGTAGTAATAAAAAGTTGAGCGTGGGGGCTTGTAAGTCTTATTGTATGAACTTTGATTTTTTCAAGATAGTGGATTCAAGTTTACCTTGAGGATAGCTAGGTCAAATCCTCCCCAGGTTTTTACCAGTTTGGTTTCTTAGGTGATCATATCTTTGTGTTATTTATCTTTCCGCTGCTTTGCATGATATGATATCTGTGATTGTGATAACCTAGATTTGTTAAATTGGACTAAGTAACAACTTGGCTAATTACCTAGGTTAATTCAATTGTGTATTAAGGGGTTTAAAAACCATCAACATGTATCAAACAGGCCATTTATTACCACGTACTTTCGTACGCATTATCAAAACTGTCATACATGATGGATTGTGAGTTGTAAAAAAAAAAAAAAATTTGGGGTCATGTGAAGTAATATATAATCAACTATAGATTTTCAAGGAAAAACTAGGTATAAAAGTAGGAAAATGTTCAAGTGACTAATTTTTTAACAAACAATTAATGTGATAAATAGTTATTAGTAGATAAAAATGTAATATTAGTAATAAGCCCATATGATAACTAGTAATAATTTACCATGTCAATAATTTGTGAAAATATTGTAAAATAGTTTATGTATATAGCATTTATAGTATGTGTGGTACTAATATTATTTATTTTTCTATGTTCTCGGGCAGAATGCGTTTTTCTGCAGATTTCCAACTCAGCCCTAGTTGTTTAAAACGTTTAGGGTTTTCTAATTTGTCTTAAGTATAAAAAGCAAACCCTAGCCACGTTTTAGTGTTGCTCATATTGCTGTTTGTGTAATCTCTTGTGAGATCTAGAGGAGCTTTTATTTACACAAACTTAGGGTTTTCAAGGAGGAGATATTATTTACATCTTAATGATCAATTTAGTTGCTGCCATTGAAGTTTAAAGAAACACAAGCGGGTGTGCTTGTATCTAGTGGTGAATCCAAGAAAGAAAGAGTTCGTGGATTCGGAGCTTGCACGTGATCGTGTCAGTAAGTTATACTGGTAGGTAGTAATAAGAAGTTGAGCGTGGGGGCTTGTAAGTCTTATTGTATGAACTCGATAGTGGATTCAAGTTTACCTTGAGGATAGCTAGGTCAAATCCTCCCCAGATTTTTACCGGTTTGGTTTCTTAGGTGATCATATCTTTGTGTTATTTATCTTTCTGCTGCTTTGCATGATATGATCTCTGTGATTGTGATAATCTAGATTTGTTAAATTGGACTAAGTAACAACTTGGCTAATTATCTAGGTTAATTCAATTGTGTATTAAGGGGTCTAAAAACCATCAACATGTATCAAACAGGCCATTTATTACCACGTACTTTCGTACGCATTATCAAAACTGTCATACATGATGGATTGTGAGTTGTTAAAAAAAAAAAAAAAATTGGGGTCATGTGAAGTATTATATAATTAACTATAGATTTTCAAGGAAAAACTAGGTATAAAAGTAGGAAAATGTTCAAGTGACTAATTTTTTAACAAACAATTAATGTGATAAATAGTTATTAGTAGATAAAAATGAAATATTAGTAATAAGCCCAGATGATAACTAGTAATAATTTACCATGTCAATAATTTGTGAAAATATTGTAAAATAGTTTATGTATATAGCATTTATAGTATGTGTGGTACTAATATTATTTATTGTTCTATGTTCTTGTAAGTTGTAATTAAATGAGAGTATATCTTTGCTCCTTTCATTAAGGCAAGGAACAATTTGATTGATATGAGAGTCCTTCGCCTCATCATTCGTTGCATTTGTTTACAAATTCTGCCCCTAGAGCATCCACAGCAGTGGAGTTAAAAATTTAGCTTTTTAGCTCTATCAAAAGTTACTTTATTTATTTTACCTACACATATGCTGCAGTAATGGATCTATTTTAGCTTTCAACACAATAAAATAATATAAACATCACAATAAAATAATATATCTCCTACAATAAAATAATATACCCCACTACCCAAAAAAACATCCAAAGCACCTACCACAACCACCTCTACCATCAGCCATAGCTACAACCACAGCCACAACCACCACCACCACCACCACCACCGGTCACAACCACCACTCTACTTTGGCAACCACAACATAACATAAAAAAAAAAAAAAAAAAAAAAAAAAAAAACCGAAAACATCCATAAACCCACTGTCAAAATCAACCACCACCACCATAGCCACCAAACCCATATGAAAATATATAAAAAAAACACAATCATAGCAAAGAGAAAAGAGAGATGGATGGCAGCAGCGACTAGCGGCTTGGGGCTTAGGTCAGAGCGAGGTGGCTTTGTGGCGGCTGGGTGAGCAAAATCGGTGAATAGAGGAAGATGGGCGATCAACGATGTGGGTCTGTGGTGGCTGGGTCGGTGAGGGCAAAGTGGGTCTGTGGGTCAGTGAGGACGATGTGGGTTTGTGGGTCGGTGAGGGCGATGTAGGCGGTCTATGGTGGCGAGTTGTGTCGGTGTTGGTGACGTCGAGAGAGTGAGAGGTTGAGAGATTTGCCGGAGTTGAGAGAGTGAGAGGTTGAGAGACTGGAGCTGAATGAGAGAGAGTGAATGAGAGACCGGTGGGAAAAAAAAAAGAAGCAAGTTGTACCCGAGGAATAAAAAATTACTTTTTATTTTTAGATGTGAGCTACAGTGCACATCTATCTATAGATGTGCACTGTAGCAATTCAGCTAAAAAATTTAGCTATTGCTCCACTGCTGCAAAGGAGTTTTTTGTGTTTTGGCACATCTAAAATAGCTATATAGCTATTTAGCTCCACTGCTGCAAGTGCTCGCAATTCTAAAAAGTCGAGCAACCTTGATACTTTTACAAATTGATATTTAAAGGTTTAAATTAACATTTTAAAAAACATTGAAGCTTAAATACAGTATTTTAAAAGTTTAAGATTTAAATAAAATATATCTAAAATTTAAGATCTAAAAAGTAATTTACTTTTTATTTTTAAGAAAATGAAATGGTGAAATGAGATCCAGGTTCCATTTTTCCCCTATTATATACATTTTGTTTAAATTGGGCTGAATTAATGAATTTTTCTCAAATGTCTATTTAGTTTTTACCCTCCAATAGATAAAATGTACCAAAAAAAAAAAAATATTATATGCTATATAATGAAAATTGGGTCCTAAAAATTGTGGTTTCATCAAGTACATACCCTATTTGATTGTTGTGCAAACTATTTTTAATAATATTTATATAATAACAATTTTAATGTAAGTTGAAAGTTCAATTAGTGTGACAAACACTAATGAATGTTTAGATCCCTAATTTCAAACATAACCAATACAAGCTTATACCCAAACAGTAGTTTTGCAGAGTAATAGGTACAAGCAAAAACCCAAACAGATAAATAACTCTACACCATAATTATTCACGACACAACAACAATTAAAAGGCAAGAGTAAGGGTTAGAGAGATGCAAACACAAAGATAACACCGACACGTGTTATTGAAGAGGAAACTAAATAACTTGGCGAAAAACCTCTTCGCTGCCTTCCAAGCAGTAAAATGATCCACTAAAAAATAAAGTTGGGATACACGAATAGTAATAAACCCTCCAAGCCTAATATGCCTAATGCACCTAAGCCCTCCAAGCTTCTTGCTCCAACAAGGTTAAGCCTAACCGTGTCTTCTTTAGCTTCCTAGATCCTGCAATAAGCCCATTGCATCAACCAAGTGAATTGGTCATCTCCAAACTGTTTCCTAAGCACCAAAATACCTTTTCACTGATATGGGTATGATGAAATAAGGATTTGACAAATGTACATCTCAAAGATATGTCAATGGAGAGGGTGATAAAAGAGGAATTTGGAGAATCAAATGTCTAAGATTGTGGATGAGTCAATCTTGATTTTCTTTAGGGTTTCTCTCTTAAAATTCTCTATGGAAGCTTTCTACATTTCGTGGGTATAAGGGTATCTATAGTAGTGTACGTGAGGAATGTGAAAAGTCATTTTTTAACATAACATGGCATTTTGGTGACTCAGTCTCGCGAGTGGGATGAGTCACGATTTTGAGTTGTGAGATAACTGTCAGGCCAAACTGTACTTTTTTTCCTGTAGTGCTCCAGCTATTGTGACCCTCCACTTCCTGCATGCTACACATGTGTGGCATTTTGGCGAGCTGCTAGTCACGAGTCACTCACAAGATCCAGTCGCGAGAAACCTCCAAATGCACACATTCTTGAATTTCTTCACACTCTCACACACACAACCCTTACATAATTCCCACCTAAATACAAGGTATCTAATTGCTAAATTACAAGTAAATTTGACACGAAATAAAGCCAACACATGATTGAATAAATTCAACCTTACATAAGTGTTGTGTTCTATTACATTATTATATATGTTTTTGTTCAATTATCTTTTCTCATCTTTAATAAATAGTTTTGCTTATTATAATAATTACATTTTATTTATTTATTTGAGATAGAAATCCTACTCAAACATAATTTAATTATATATATGTTTGAAGTTCCCTCTGAGAAATTTGAATCTCGGTTTTTGCCCCCCAATCCTACAATAACTTGTACTTATGGAGTGATCATCACGTCAAGGATGCGTAGTGGTTATAATTACTGCGTTGGATGTTGAATAAAAACCCTAACTTGATTATAACTCAAAATTATTTTATGAAGCATTGATTGGCTGCTACATGGTCCCCTTTGATTTCCATTATTCCCTATTTAATGGGAAGCTTAAATTAGAGATGGACAAATAACGTAAATGGTGTGTTTGTGTGAAGTTTTTGTAGCGTAGTTGAGAGAATACTAGTTATTCAACCCCTTACCTGATAGGATCCATGGGGTATTAATTTATAGGAGGGCCTTAAAGGCCAGTGTTTGTAAAATGAATGATGGCTTCTTTGCCATCTCGTTTCCCCAAGTCAGCTAAAATGACTGGTCTTGTTCCTTAAGAACCTTAAGTTGATTATTAGCAATTCCCCCTATCTGAAGTCGGTTGAAGTGACAAAGGCTGAAATGCTCCTCTTACCAATGGTTAGAGCAGTCTTCTCTTTATGTCAAATAATATTTAATTCATGCCTTTCTTGGTAGTTGGGAGCATTAAATGCTGATAGGTGCTTAACTAATCTAACAAGGTTTCTCAAAGAAGCATCTCGTGATCTTTATTTTGGGGGGGGGGGGTTGGGTTGGATCTTCTTCCAATTTAAGGCCTTTTCGTTTTCCCCACGATTGATTGAACTATATTTCCAATTTTGATCCCACTCTACATGGCTTGGGTTAGTATCCTTGCTCTAAAGCCCGGTTGTTACCATAGTTTGATTGTTAGTAATCAACCCCTTACCTGATAAAATCCATGGGGTATTAATTTATAGGAGGGCCTTAAAGGCCAGTGTTTGTAAAATGAATGATGGCTTCTTTGCCATCTCGTTTCCCCAAGTCAGCTAAAATGACTGGTGTTGCTCCTTAAGAACCCTAAGTTGATTACTAGCAATTCCCCCTATCTAAAGTCGGTTGAAGTGACAAAGGCTGAAATGCTCCTCCTACCAATGGTTAGAGTAGTCTTCTCTTTATGTCAAATAATATTTAATTCATGCCTTTCTTGGTAGTTGGGAGCATTAAATGTTGATAGGTGCTCAACTAATCCAACAAGGTTTCTCAAAGAAGCATCTCGTGATCTCTATTTTTGGGGGGAGGGGGGGTTAGGGTTGGATCTTCTTCCAATTTAAGGCCTTTTCGTTTTCCCCACAATTGACTGAACTATATTTCCAATTTCGATCCCACTCCACATGGCTTGGGTTAGTATCCTTGCTCTAAAGGCCAGTTGTCACCATAGTTTGATTGACCAAGTTTGATCTCAAGTGCACGTGGTTGGAAAACCTGGATTGAAGGGGGGATTGTCTTCTAATTCATCAAGGGAGTCGGTATCTCATGTACCCGGCACATATGAAAGTTTTTTTTTCCAGCAAGGTACCTTAGTCAAGGGAATGAATGATGGCTTCTTTGCCATGGTTAGAGTAGTCTCCTCTTTTTATTTTTTATTTTATTTTTTTATTTTATTTATATATATATATATATTAAGTCAAATGATGATTTGTGTATTTTTTTCATATATATCCAAATTAAGAAAATAAAAACATCTTTATCCGCTTTTATTTTATTCAATACTTTCTAGATTCACAATATTATCAATTTCCTTCTTTAATAACCTCTTAAACACATTATAGATTGGATGTTTTAGTTACAAATCTATCTTAGAAACAATTTTGTTCAAATTTCCAATGACATTTTGTCACCCTAGGTTAAAAAGTTAGAAAGGAAAACCATTAAGCAAATATACATATACATGTGTGTGTTTATATACTGATAGAGGCATTTAAAAATCCATGTCAACAATCCAGACTTTAGGAACCAGTGTATTGAAAATGAAAACATAGACCCAAGAAAAAAAGAAAAAGAAAAAAAAAGTGGAGGACTAATGATTTCACTTTTTGAAAGTTCATACTTTCCGTACCATTATATAAATATATATATATATATATATATATAAAATTCAATCTTTCCTATTATTTTTCATATTTGACTTTTATTTATTGATATATGTATAGTAAATAAATATTTTATGTGGATTAACAATTTGTATATTTTTCTACCAAAATAAAAAAATAAAACAATTTGTATATATATAATATAGATTGCGGCACACACTTACAATATGTTTAGAGTCCTAATAAATTTTACATTTGTGACAAATTATTAATGTAGCTCATTGGAGGCATGGTGCATTAATAGGAGTCCCGAATTGGGTCACATTTGCGGATTTATAAGTTGCCTAATTCGAGTTATGGGTTTCTCAAAAATGGGTCAATAATCACATATGTAAGGCCCTTGTTTTTTGTTCATAAAAAAAATAATAATATAGTATCAGTGGTAGGTAAGATTAGGATCAAAACATGCCAACTCAATAATTCTAAAATTTCCTGTTAAAAATGTTATTCATGTAGCATTAGGACGGGGAAAAAAAAAAAAAAAAAGAAAGAAGGAAAAACACTTCTGTCAAACCAAATCCAGTCTAGATTCTAGAATGTCTAGTTTCTACTTTCAACTGTCAAACTTTTGAAGCTATCTTAAATCTTTATTCTTTTGTATTCTTTAATATATTCCGCAACTCTATTTGTATATTACATTATCAAGAAACCTGATCGGAAGGTTAAAAACAAAGTTTGACTAGAATTAAACGAATGGATTTGGGCTATTATAAACCAATCCTATAATGTGGACCGGAGTTAGGAAAAGACTTTAAAAGCAAAAGGTTTCGTAATGTAATTAGTGCCGATTCTCTCAATCTCAAGGTGGGCCTAAGGTTTCGAGACAAAACAAACGGCAATTGCGGGATAAAGCTGGTGTTGGTCCCCATAGAAACTCATTTTGAAAGTCGGTAGAGTCTTTGTCTTTTTGTCCCTCCTTTAGTCCATTCCCCTCGTGAGTTCATTTGGACATTGACCATTGATAGTCCAATGGCTCCCACCTATCTATTTCATTTCCTCTTCTTATGATATGTGGGGTTTTGCTTTTATTTTTTTGGGTCTCAAAATGATAATAAAATGAACAACACTTGGCGTCCATCATGTCCCTTATAAGAGGCTCAATCCAAAAGAATCTTTGGTTTTTTAAGCAAAAGAATAAAAATATGAAATCGGCAACATAATTTACTTCTTTGAATGTAGAGGTAAGTTTTATAAAGGAGAACTAAAACAAGGATTCCAACTGAACAATGTTGTAGATGTAATTGTAAAAAAGGCTGATTTTTTTTTTCTTCTTCAATAATGTCTTTTATTCATAAAAAAATAAAAATAAAGGAGAACCAAACAAAGGATTCCAACAAAACAGTGTTACAAGCGAGTGGAAATTAACCAGATTTGAACTTACAAAAACTGAACAACCTCTTTGAATAAATTGGTGGGGTTGATTGGAAGAGAGGCAATCTACAAGTTAAATTAGTGGAAAGAATTTTGGAGAAGAATTGTAAATTAATGAGGTATAGAGAAAAGCATAACTTTATATTTAGTCAGGGCAAATTACAATTTAGCCACCTGTGGTTTCGCCGAAATTTAAGTTGCATATTTGTGATTTGAAATTTGACATCTTACCCACTCGAGGTTAGTTCAGTTAGATTTCTTTAATTCATTTATGTTAAAAACATGGTTATATATGTGATTTTGCTTTACTTTTATGTTTCTCCCGTCTAAAAACCCAAAAACATAAAAATACAAGATCAAATAAGATAAAAAATAATCTAGCTGAACATTAGCATCATGGGATTTCAAATCACAGGTAGGCAACTTAAATTTCAGTCAAATCTTAGGTGGGTAAAATGTCAAATTTTATATAACAGATAGGTAATTTAAATTTCAGCCAAATCACAGGTGGATAAGTTGTAATTTGCCATTTAGCTAATAGTGGGTATTTATAGGTTTTTCTCTTAAGTAGGAGTTGGTGATTAGTTGTATAATTTTTTTAGGAAAGGGGGGGGAGGGGGGGTGGATAAGGGTGGGGGGAACGAACTTGACAACATACCATCCCCTCAAATTGGTGGAAGGATGGACTCCTAAGAGCAACCGCATCAGTTCATGCAAATTTTGTCTATTTTTCAAGAAAAAAACCTACTTTTTCTATTTTACACATTCACTTTTACAAAACACCCACATAAGTTTATCTATTTTACACATTTATTCAATAAAATATTCATTCTTTTTACATTTTTTATTATTTCTTTCTCTCTCCTTCCTAGAATCCTCTCACAGACCCAACACAAACCCAAAATCACCCACACCCAACCATCATCTTCTCCGTTAAGCTATAGACCCAACACAAACCCAAAATCACCCACACCCAGCCAACCATCGTCTTCTCCGTTGAGCTACAAACCTAAGAGATCTGGGGTTCAATTCCCGGTTACACCAAAAACCGATTGGTGTCTTAGTTTGATGATAAAGAACTATCATTAGGAGCGAACGCCATAAGTTGAATTTATCTAAAAAAAATTATCTATTAGTTTAGAACAATTATATATTTACATTGTACTATCAATGTAAGATTTACATTGTAAACTAAACAAATGTGTACTTAAGATCTAAATAGACTTTTTTTGAGGATTAAGTTGAACAAATTTTTACTTTTGTTGTTGGGCTTTTTTTAGGGTGTTCAAATTTTCATTTTAGGAAGACAAATCAAAAATAAAATATAAAAAATATTATATAATATAAAAATACATTCCAACTCAGGGGTTTCATTTGAACCCCCTGAACTCTACCTAGCGCCGCCCATGAGTAGATGTGCGCATGAATGCCTTTCAAAACTTGTTCTCCTACCTCCTCTTACCAGGGCAGGCTCAATCAATTTTGGGTTTTAGCTGTTTTAGGCGAAAACTTTAAGTGGGCCTTTTTATTTTATTTAAATATTAATTAAATAATATTTATTTAATTAAGACCATTTTCATTATTATCTTCTAAATCTTTTTAATGGATTTCTTGTTCATTTATTATTTTTTCACCCAATTTTTTTGTTGTGTCTTGTTTAATGTTTGTGGGTCCGAGAGGTCTGCAATCCGGCCCAAACTTTATCTGGGCCCAAGGCCCGTGCCGAGGAGGTATCTTGCCGAAGACGAATGATCAGTGGCCGAGGTAGCAAGGGGAACAGCTGAGAACTTACCCTGTCCTCGGCATTCCAGAGCTTCAATGGGAAGACCAACACCATGGTGTAGGCAATCCCCAAACAGCCCCCTCAAGGGGATGTGAACGGAATGGGGCCCATAGGGAAGCAGGGTGTGAAATTGGACCAAGGAAAATGTGTCCCCTCTTCAGTAAATGCACCTGCCAATACCCAGAGCTGATTAATGAGAAAAGACGTTTGGACGGTGTAAACTTCGATCCATGCAACTAATAGAAAGTTAGACGGGACGGTTGATGGGATGGATACAGAAATAAGCTCCTGCCTGACCTACAAGTGGAGGGTCAGGATCAACCAAGACGGACTATATAATAAAAAGGAAGGTGCACCAACAGGGGGGGTTGGGAAAAATGGCCAAAAACCAGAGCCTCCCAACCCACCTCCAGGAGAAAGACTCTAGGGGTGATGGAAAACTTAAACTGGTATGAATACCACGAAAAACCCACCGTCTGTCGATCAAGGCCTAGCCTTCCAAACCCACGCTCTACAAATGATATTGTTAGGGCCTTTTCACGTGCGAACCCGACACTGTTACGGTCCGCCACGAATCGTGTCCTTACAATTGGCGCCGTCTGTGGGAAAGGCTTGTGTGTTGGTATAGGAGGTGGGTCGATAGAGTTTCTTCGTTATTTCTAACCGTTGGTTATAGAGTTCTAGTATAAAGTTCTGCTAGGGGCTACGTTAAAGCCAAGGTCCCCCGTAAAGAGCAAACTAGGCACTTGGTAGCGTTAATTGTATAGATAAACTCTAGGGGCTTGGCTGAGGAGCTAACTCCCCTAAAGCCAAGATCCCACACCAAGAGAAAACTAGGTTTTGGACAAAACCAGGGCATTGCATGGTCCACGGACTCAAGCGTCTGGGGAAACCAACTACTTGGACGAGGAAAACTAGGTTTTGGATAGAACCAGAGCATTGCATGGTCCACGGACTCAAGCCTATGGGGAAACCAACTACCTGGATGAGGAAAACTAGGTTTTGGACAGAACCAAGGCATTGCATGGTCCACGGACTCAAGCCTATGGGGAAACCAACTACTTGGATGAGGAAAACTAGGTTTTGGATAGAACCAAGGCATTGCATAGTCCTCAGACTCAAGCCTATGGGGAAACCAACTACCTGGATGAGGAAACTAGGTTTTGGACAGAACCAGGGTATTGCATGGTCCACGGACTCAAGCCTATGGGGAAACTAACTACCTGGATGAGGAAAACTAGGTTTTGGACGAAACCAAGGCATTGCATGGTCCATGGACTCAAGCCTATGGGGAAACCAACTACCTGGATGAGGAAAACTAGGTTTTGGACAGAACCAAGGCATTGGCAGATCCCTGATGTCATCAAAACCCTCCTATCCGTCCGAGGGGACGGATAGCAGGATTTTGAGGGGCTATTGTGGGTCCGAGAGGTCTGCAATCCGGCCCAAACTATATCTGGGCCCAGCGCCCGTGCCGAGGAGGTATCTTGCCGAAGACGAATGATCAGTGGCCGAGGTAGTAAGGGGAACGGCTGAGAACTTACCCTGTCCTTGGCATTCCAGAGCTTTAATGGGAAGACCAACACCATGGTGTAGGCAATCCCCAAATAGCCCCCTCAAGGGGATGTGAACGAAATGGGGCCCATAGGGAAGCAGGGTGTGAAATTGGACCAAGGAAAATGCGTCCCCTCTTCAGTAAATGCACCTGCTAATACCCAGAGCTGATTAATGAGAAAAGACGTTTGGACGGTGTAAACTTCGATCCATGCAACTAATAGAAAGTTAGACGGGACGGTTGATGGGATGGATACAGAAATAAGCTCCTGCCTGACCTACAAGTGGAGGGTCAGGATCAACCAAGACGGACTATATAATAAAAAGGAAGGTGCACTAACAGGGGGGGTTGGGAAAAATGGCCAAAAACCAGAGCCTCCCAGCCCACCTCCAGGAGAAAGACTCTAGGGGTGATGGAAAACTTAAACTGGTACGAACACCACGAAAAACCCACCGTCTGTCGATCAAGGCCTAGCCTTCTAAACCCACGCTCTACAAATGATATTGTTAGGGCTTTTTCACGTGCGAACCCGACACTGTTACGGTCCGCCACGAATCGTGTCCTTACAATGTTAATAACGAATTTATCTATAGATTCCTTTTGATATTCTTTTTTTTTATTTAATTTATTTAATTTTTTTTTCTATTGGGTTAAAATGAATTGATCAATTGCAATTAATTAATTAATTACCAAAGTTAATTAATTAGATCAAATTTCATGCAATAGCGTAGTAGCACAAATAAATCACCAATTATACTAAATGCAACGAAAAATAAATTTGACACAGGTGATTTGTTTACGAATGGAGAAAACCACCGACGCAAAACCCCATCGGGTGATTTTAAGGTCACCACTTCCAAGAATCTACTATTATCAATCACAAGTAGTTACAAGTATAAGGAATCTTACCAAATCCTTTGGCCTATCCCGAAATACCAATTTATAGTTGAATCCTTACCTCAATACCTAATTTGATTTGTATTGTAGCGGTAATCTTTTTCTTGATGCACGAATCTCAGTACGTGATTAACCAATGTGTACGAATTCCAATACGTGACTAACTTTAACAACTTGAAGAGGTTGTTGGCTGCAAAGTTCTTCAGTTCATCAATAATGAAGATCAGGAAGCTCCTTGGTCATAAAACCTTTGGCGTAAAGACGCAGCAGTTTTTCAGATAGAATAATGAACTAGGGCACTCAATTGCATGCACGACGACCTTTTAAAATAAACATTATATATGTCTAGGGTTGTGAGAAAAGAAACCCTATACAAATATTTCAGCTTAGGCCGAAAATCAGATTTGGAAGTTCTGATTTCGTAAGTCTCAACAGAAACAGCTTTTGTCGAGCTTTTGTCAAGCTTCGACTATAAACCTCGATAGAAGTCTTTTTGTTGAGATTGCTGTCGTGATTTAATGAACAACTTTTCTTCATTTGTTTCTTAGTCAGATCTTCATGACTTTAACATTTGACTTGAACAATATGTTTCTTGAAGTTCTAAACCCATCCTAGATCTACTCAATTACAAGTAAAGTACATTTTGTTAAAAGATTAGCCCATTACATAAAATATGTCTCTAACATTTTCTTCTTTTATTTTTTTAAAAAGTCTTCATATCTAGATGTATATTTTCTAGTTGTCATTTATCATTTTAAAAAATATTTATAAATAAATGAAACACAATTTATAATAGAAATTTATAATTTAACTAAAATGAAATTTAAAGTATAGACCAATAGATCTAATTTATCAAAAGTAAGATTACAACTTTTCCAAATGATATGGTTACTTTATACTTTAAACTTGCACAAATAAAACATTTATTTTTCATATAACTGAATAAATTATAATTTTTAAAAGATAACTAATGAAAATGTACTTAAACAATACAAATTAAATAAATTACTTGAAATATTAAAAAAAATCGGTACCAATGGAATTGGGAAAAATCAAACTAATTAACATATAAAAAAATTTACATAAAGTCACAAATGGGTTCACGTGATAATGGCTAGTGTCTATAAACTCTTTATCTATTGTTTTTTAATAAAAAGTACAGACTAGGTTTTTGTGTTTTGAATTACAGCGAGTGCCTTTTTACAATATACAATGCATTCTATTAGCTAATAATATGAGCCTTAATTTTTTTTTTTTTTTTAATAAAAGAAATCTAGGTAAAAGGTCAAATAAGTCTTAATTAAAATGTAATCTAAGAGGAGGCTTTCTTTTAATTGGAGGTCTTAGGTGTCTGTCTTAGATGTCTATATGCCTCATATCTATATATGTATTGTTGTTTTGGACTAAAAATTAGAAGGATTCCAATTAAGAGGTGCTCTTCAAGCAATTGTTAATAAATTATTTAAAAATTTTTTTGACATAATTTTATTGGTAATTAAGAAATATTAAAAGCAGTAAAAAAAAATATTGTTGTTTTATTTTTTTTTTTTCCATAATTGTTTTTTTAAAATTTACTAAATCAACTTTTAGTACATCATTATCATTAACTTCAAAAAAAGAGGTGATTATTGCATGAGCTGTTGGAAGCAACTAATGCTTCGACAGGATAGAAGGTTGGGTTCATCATTTGATATGATTAATGAGCATTTTTTGAGAATCTACCACTCTTCAGGAAGATTTTCTGTGAGTGCGTGTTTAGAAAGGGTTGAAAACTTAAAATTATTTTATTATTTAGTTTATTTTTACTATTATTTATGTATTTTGTTGTATTTTTTAATACTATTTATAGGTTCTATTATACTATTTTAATTAATTTTTATTTTTATCTATAGTACTTTTAACAATAAATTTTTAATTTTAACAAAATAAACGATATCTTTTATGGGTTTTAAATTTTTAATCCTTTACTCCAGCAGGCTTAATGAAGAAGATAATGCCGATCAGTGTGCGATCTGAATTATTTATGACTATGACTCTATATGAGTAGGCAAACACTTTGTGGGAGTAAATTGAGTGCTTCTAAGAGCACTCCCTTATGATGAGCTCATTTGCAAATGTGGGCCTTGTGGCAAAGTAAATTAGGCTAGAGCCCAATAACTTAGAGGGAACAATGTGATTTTTGGACCCAATATTTCTTGACTATAAATTGCTCATTATTTTCTAAGCTTATATAAAGAGTTGTCGTATGACCGAAGACCCAATAAATAAAAGAGTTACATCAACAACTAGGGGGGTAGCAAGTAATTTTTGCTCGGGAGATTCAAGGTAAAACTATCATATTGATTTTTCAATGAAAAACTCAAAGTACAGTATATCTATGGCACAAGATTATTATTAGAATTTTTTTATCAGCGTAATTCTAATTAGCACTCAAAAATCAAAGTTCTAACAAGCTAGTCAACTAATTGAGCATCTTAAGTCTTTTTTTTCTTGAGTTTTTTCTATTCTTTTGAAAAACTAACATTCATATAAATCAAATATAAGTATACAAACAAAACTGCTGAAGAAGAAGAAGAAGTTGGTGTCTCTCAATATTTGCTTAGCTTTAAATAGGAAAACTCTTTGTTAAGGATGAGGGAGAAACTAATGAAAATGTGATTATGTGAGAGCATCTTATGGAAGAATTAATGAAGAGAAATTGAAGAGAGAGCACAAGGTGATGAGGAGAGTCTTTTCAGTGGTTGTAAAATGGAAGGGGATATTGTAATAGTTTTGAGAAAGTACAAAACTTAAGTATAATAATATAAGTGTAATACATTAAGTTCTTCAATTTAATTCAAAAGCATGTTTAGCATGACTAATAAAATACAAACAATGTTATTATTTTTAACGACAATTAAACTCAATACATGTGAATTTAATAAGACAATCTAATGTACTACATCTCAGTTTTATCCTTTCAAAAAAATTGAATAACTAAAAACTAAAAAGATATGAATGTGCCTTTCATGCTTTAGAGAAGAATAGAGAAGACAAAATGAGTTAATTTTTATGACTGTACAGTTGGGATTTGGGGTGGGTAGAATTTTATGAGAGACATGTTGAAGAGGGGGGCAATCTTTTAATCTTGTAGGGGCCAGCTCTTAAATCAAAATGATTGTGGGCTAGTTTTTCTTATAATTACAGAGATTTTAAAAAATTTTGGAGGGGCCCTGTGTCCCTGACCCCCCAATGCATAAGGTCCCCTATGACAACAACCATTTAGAACTATCTAGAAGGGATTTAAAAAATGTTGGTTCAATTAAGAATAAGTCATTTGAATGGATGCCTGTTCCAACAAAATATATATATAAAGAAAATGAAAGAGAAGTGGATGTAATGCCAAATCTGGCCAACTAAACTGAAGGTTCCAGGTCCGTTTGAAAATTAAAAAAAAAAAAAGAAATTCAAATAACTTGAAAATTGGTACTTTTGATGGAAGATGAAAAGAAAACTATGGGTATTTTGGAGGAAACTGAAAACATTTCAGTTGATTTCAAGATATACTGCTTACCCAGCCCTGCAAAACTTCTCGTAATTAAGCCACACGGGATCATTTTTTTTATTAAAATTTTTTATTTTGGAGAAAGAAGCAAATTGGGACTTAAAATGTTGTTGAAATTAGAAGTTTGAATCAAGGTTTCGTAATGAAATTAGAAGCCGAAACCTTGATTTGTCAACCCAAGACCAGTTGACAAATCAAGGTTTCGGCTACTTGCTTGAAACATTGTAATAGAATTTTGACTAGAGTAGTATTATACTATTATATTTCTTGAAATTTTTGTAATAAATTTTTACTTGAAATAAATTATGTTAATTATTCTAAAGATAACACGAGCAAAATATCTTGTATGATGTGAACATTTACGCTGACCTACATGTCATTCACGTGACATGTAGGACAAAATTTTATTTTTTATTATATAACTAGTAGGCAGTAGCTCATCTACGCAGTATTGCACCAAAAAAAAAAAAAAAAAAAATTGACAACAAATATTTATATTTAATAAAAATTTAATTAATAATTATTAACATAATATACAAAAATTCAAATTAAAGAATTTAAAAAAAAAGTTTTTATTTTATTAAATATTTGCTTAGGGAATATAAAATCTAAATTAATTCATAATTTGTTTAATGTTGTGTTGCTTTATCCAAAAAGATGATGAATCCTGACTAACTCTTAAAACAAAATTAAAAAATATTATTAAAATGATGATATGAAAAGAAATACGAACTTTAAAAAATAATGTAAAAAATAAGAAGTTAAAAAAGCCAAATGCTTGTATTAATTGATTTCATTATATAGGAGCATATCACATACAATTTGCTAATTTGCAATCCCAATTATATGGCATACTTGGCCTAAGTAGAATCAACCATATTAAAAGTTCAAGTCACATCCACATTAGCAAAATTAACAGAATTATCTCGTATATATGTTGGTTTGAGATCTTCACCAATATGAAGTAATGGAGAGAGAGAATGACAAGTTTTAGTCCATTTGATATCAATTTATTAGACATTTTATAGAAAGCTGGCTGAAGTATAGTTGTATTTAGGGAAAAAAAAAAATCAAGGTTTTAAAAAATTATACATAAAATGATATTTTGTATTAAAAAAAAAGGAAAGAAAAGAAAGAAGTAATACCTCAATTTTTCCATGTATTACTGATAGTGGAACTGCTAAATTTGGCTTATTGGACACTTTTAACTATCAGATTAGGCCCCATATAATCTGTCAGTAAAGCATAAATGTCCATATTGAAAATAAAGTGCTCAAGAGCAAGAAAATGCCCGTGTTTAGATATACTATATAAGACGCCTTTACTAATATTAGAATATAATGTGCTTCCTTCTGTAAGTCAAGTTTTGAACTTCTTGCCCTACGATCGAAGGTGTGATCTGAGTGAGTTAGGATTCAAAGTTGACAACTCCCATTGTTTTGAAAAGACTCTTGCAATTTGAAGCGACAAACCTCAAACAAAAAAGCCAATTAATGCCAAACAGGCAAAAAGAAATAGAGGAAGTTAAGAGATAATAAATTTGGTTCAGGAGAAAGCAGAAACATGTTTTTATATGTAGGAGTTAAGTTCAACTAATATTTTTTGGATTAATTTAAAAAAACTATATATATATTTTAAAGACTTTTTTTAATTTGAAAAAATGGCCTAAGGTGCAATTGCCAAGGCTTGATTTTTTAAACTCTTAATGGTAGCGTACTTATGAAAGTGGACGGAAAGACCAGTACTGGAAATAGGGACAAAATGGGCTTCTGTCCTTTTCAGCCAAATTAATTAGCCTTTTGTCATTCTTCCTAAACTAAATAGGAAAATGCCCCTCTTTTGAAACTCGACTTTCTCAAAATCGAGTTAAAAAAAAAAAAATTCTGGAGCCCTATAGTGACGTTTTCAAGGAAATTGCCTGTAACTCGATTTCATGGATATCAAGTTACAAAATGCCACTATAGGTCCTTGAAAACGTCACTATAGGGCGTAACTCGATTTTGAAAAAGTCGAGTTTCAAAAGAGGGGCATTTCCCTATTTAGTTTGGGAAGAAGGGCAAAAGGTTAATTCATTTGGCTGAAAAGGGCAGAAGCCCATTTTGTCCCTGGAAATAGTTGTAAAATGAAGTGCACGTTTGACAATTATTATTTTTGTCTATTTATTTATTTATTCAGTTTATTTTTGTTATTATTTATTAGTCTCACTACATTTTTTGGTACTATTTATGGGTCTCATTGTACTACTTTAGCTAATTTTTACTTTTATTTATAGTACTTTCAGCAAAAGGTTTTCAGTTTCAACAAAATAAGCGTTCGTTTGGCAAAAATATTATTCAGTTTATTTTTGATATTATTTATGGGTCTCACTGCACTTTTTGGTATTATTCATAAGTTTCACTATACTATTTCAACTAACTTTTACCTTTATCTATAATACTTTCAGCAAAAAATTTTCAATTTCAGCAAAATAAACAGATTCTAAATAGACCTTTAAGTGGATTCTAAAGGGACCGAAGAAATGAAATGAAAAACTTTAAGTATGCGAACAAAAACTGAAGCACACCTTCATCTATCTTTTGTTACATATGAAGCACACACCCTCATCTATCTTTATTACATATGGTGGCACGTGCCACAAAACAAACGGACAACACTAGCGAACGAAAAAATGGAGCTCTTAACAGATACAACAGTAGTCTTTTATTGCAATCATGACTCGAAGACACAAATCTTATGAATCTTCTTAATTATTAATAGGCCAATCAACAATAAGATCATAGATCGATGTTTGATCAATATTCTAGCGATTCATGCTTCCTTGGAACACTGGAGCTGTTGTAGCCATCGCTCCACCAGTTCGTTGCTCCACATTTCCTTTCCAGCCTAAACAATTTCCCACCCCCCCCCCCCCCCAAAAAAAAAAAAAAAAAAAAAAAATCAAAACTCACCTTCGAGAGTAACCCTAGAAGATATATTATACAACCAGTTATTATTATTATTTTTTGGATTTCATTTTATATTATTCATAGGTATATATTTTTTGATCTTATTTTTTATAGGTATATCCACACTTGTTTTTATTACAAAACCAGTCTAAGTGTGTGAGTGTTTTTTTAAAATATTAATAATGTGGTAAATTAATTCACTCATCCACAATAGGAATAAAACCATTTTCAATTTACTTACTAGCAATACGACCTTTGTATTTTTATGCATGACTATATTTGTCATTTGGGTCAATAATCAATATAAAAGAGTGTGAAACTTATTTAGAAACTACGTTTTGAAAATATAATCAAACCTTATAACATACTGTAATTTTTCTTCTTTGATGTTATATATTTCTACCTACAACTTATCATAGGTCCAAGATTTGCAAGGAACTTTTTTTTTCAATTACTTGTAAACAAAAAAGAAAAGAGAAAGAGAAAAGAGGAGGAGAAGAGAAGTGTGTTTTTTTCAACCTATGGTCATGTCGAATCCGCGGGCTTCAAGCTCACGATACTCTTGGCATAAGGCACATGGCTCGCAGCAGAAATGAACCAAGCAATCCCCACAAGGCCTCTCCTCTAACATGTACTGCTGCCTGATTTTTGTGCGATAGGGGTACGAGTACAAGCATCCACAACCAATCAAATTGGCAATTAGTGCGTAAACTACTTCACTAAATCCAGTAGCTGCAACACAAATCACCATGGCACACATCTTAAAAATCAAACACCACCAAAAACCATCACCGTCCAATTGATATATATTCACTGTATACTTACTTTTTGATCCTTTATCAACAATATCTGCAATTCGACCAAAGGTAATGCATGGGCACCAGCATGTCAGGCAACCTGTGAAAAATACCGAGCAACATTGTAGCATTTAAGTTTAGTAAAAGTATATGAATAATGAGAGCGTCTCTTATATAGTAATATTTTTCAGAACTTTTGTTCTTACAATTATTGATATGAGTTGTTTTGTTGGGACTAATATCACTTTCATTTAGATTTATCGTTGACATAATTTTTATTATATAACGACTGTGTCATGTTATGGAAAAAAAATTGTAAAAAGTGTTAGTGTTCAGTGTTTCACTGATGTCTTATAGGGTGTCACGCCAAAGTGTTAAGCTATATCTTACAATTTGAGACGTCATGGCAGCAGTCATAGAGGCCAGAGGACCAAGGGACTGGAGCTTGAAATGAAGCTTGCTGGGAATTCTCGTGGTATTGGCTTGTCGAGTTCATTGGAACACCAGTCACGGTGGCCTGAGCAAATGGTGGCGGCGCATGGGAGTACTGCTCTGTTGAACTTGGGTTTGATGAATACATGATGAGTTAGTAATTGGGACTGCGTATTGATTTGAACAAAGAGGGTTTAAAGGCTGAAAGAATTATGAGGAGGCGATACTTGGATAGGGGTATATATATATATATATATATATATATATATATATATAATGGTGGTTAGTGGTGGAGGAAATGCTGGGATTCGTTTTTTTCGTATGAGTAAGGATTTAAGAAATGGTGACTACAGAATGTTCATGTTTTAAAAGTCAAGCGCAGCCATTGCTGAAACTCTGCTTTTTTTTAACTTTTGAATCACGAAGAAAAGTTCAGAGAACCATATTAATTGTACACAGGGACAGGGCAGTTGAGGATTAATTAATGTGAGAATAATCGTAGAGCTAGGGACTATGTCCACCCTTGTATGAGATCTACACGTAGACTACTTTATTTTTTATTTTTGAAGGGGATAAAATTTAAAGTAGACGGATCCGTTCAACTAAAGCCAATCAAAACAGACGGTGATAAGGAAAGGGACAGTTTGGCGTATTGAGAAACGATCGGTAGAACAGATCGTATCCTGGACGGAGGGGTAGGAAGACGGATGGACCCTCCATAATGGATGGGTTCCAACTAAACAGACGCAAGGGAGACAGGTAATGAAGCCACGTGGCATTTACGTGGCCTAAGTGGTTTCTAAGAAACCTCATATGAAAATGTCTTGTGCCCCACGATTAACCCTAACTCAACGAAGTCTCTAAATAGAAAGGATCTCACAAAATATGTGTATTAATGAGAATCTTCTCCATAAGGAAATGCCTTTGCCTCCAAGAAACAAATGTCAGTTCTACACTACTATAAAAACCCAAAGCGAGAAGTCAAGGTATGTGTAATTCTCCTAGTTCTAGCACTCTAGAGTTGTAGAAATTCTCTCTAACTTAACCTTCGGAGGGTATTTAACCAGTACCACATCAGTACTCTCTGCAAGGTTTTCTTTGTTTTTATTTCTAGGTTCAGTCTAGAGCATGTGAGGACTGTATAGCTCACTGACAATTTTTGGCATCATTAGTTGGCGTTGTCTATGGGAAAGAAAACTATAGTAGCCATATTACCACTTTCCAGACAAAGAGTTGTATGGTACTCACTCGCTTGATGGCAACCAACAATAATAACAAAGATGAACCATGCACTACTGCCCTTGAAAGATAGGTACAGACCCTAGCTGCAGCTGTGGAGGAAAACCACGACTTGGAGGAACAACTGTGCCAAAGGGATGCTGGGCCCAATGGTCATGGAGAAAAGCAAGAGGAGCAACTGCAAAACCACGACTTGGAGGAACAGTTACGCCAAAGGGATGCTGGGCCCACGACTTGGTTTTTCCTTATAAAGCAAAACCATGACTTGGAGGAACAGTTGCACTAAAGGGATGCTGCGCCCAACAATCACTAAAAAAAGCAACAGGGCACCACGCCAAAAGGAGGGATCGAGAAGGACCAGAAGGCAGTAATGCCCCAAGCAGACAAGAGCGACAAGATACCAACCGTTTATTCGTCTAAGATATGGCACCATCGCATATGGTTGCAGAGATGCAAATGATGAAGGAGATGACGGACTTCATGATGAACGTCCTCAAGGTGTGGGTGTCAAACGACCTTGACGAGCTAGTCCACTGGATGGACTCACCATTTACAGCATCTGTCACTTCGTGCCCCTTTCCTGTAAAGTTCCGTATGCCGCAGATAGAAGCCTATGACGGGCCAAAGGATCATTTGGACCACTTAGAGTCATTCAAAACCCTCATGCACTTACAAGGTGTTCCGGATGAGATTATATGCCGAGCCTTCCCAACTACATTGAAAGGTCTTGCTAGGATATGGTTCAGCAGATTGACACCCAACTCCATTGGTACCTTTAAAGAGCTAAGTGCGCAGTTTACATTGCACTTTATAGGGGGCATAGGTATAAGAAATCCACTGTGTGCCTGATGAGCATCAAACAGCGAGAAGACAAGACGTTGAGGTCCTACATAGCACGTTTCAATAAAGAAGCTCTTTTGATAGACGAAGTTGATGACAAGATACTTGTTGTTGTATTCACCAATAGTATGCAAAAGGGGAAGTTTTTGTTATCCTTATACAAGAATGACCTAAAGACCACGTCAGATGTACTTTATCGAGCTACTAAGAACATGAACATAGAGGATGCGCTACTAGCCCAAAAGGAGAAACCCAAGAAGAGGGAAAATTTAGAAGATGCATGATAGAACCAAGGATGGAAAATGATTAGGACCAGAGATCGACGGGAGGATAAGTGCTTTAAACCCCCCACTGGAAGGTTCACCAACTTCACCTTGCTGACTGCCTGATTGATCAGGTATTGATGCAGATTAAGGTCGATACAACCTTGATGTGGCCTGGCAAGTTGAAGGGAGATCCCAGCAAGAGGTCCAGAGACAAGTATTGCCATTTTCATTAGGATCACGTTCACAACACATCTGAATGCCATGACTTGAAGTAATAGATTGAAGCCTTAATCACAAAAGAAAAACTACAACGATTTGTCAGTAAGGAAAGGGCAGACCACCATAGGAGCAGGCCGCAAAAAGAGATAATAAGCACCTTAAGCCACCCTTAGGAGACATAAGGATGATTGTAGGAGGCACCACAACTTTCAGTTCGTCTAGAAAGGCACGTAAAACTTACCTAAGGATGGTTTAGAGCGTCCCACTGATAGGCTTCGTTCCAAAGATGGCACGGATCGGTAACCCTATAATTGGGTTTTCAGAGGAAGATACTCGACGTCTCCACCACCCACATGATGATGCATTCATTGTTAGCATACGGGTAGGGGATTACAATACTCACCGGGTCCTAGTTGATAATGGAAGCTTGGCTAATATCCTCTATTACCTGACATTCCAACAGATGAGGTTTGAGAGAGAGCGGCTCGTACTTACCAATGCATTGCTTGTCGGGTTCAGAGGAATGAGAGTATACCCCCTCGGTGCGGTCACATTGCTCGTAAAGATTGGTGATTACCCTTAACAGATTACTAAGGATGTTACATTCTTTGTCATAGACTATTTATCTACTTACAATGCGATACTGGGTTGTCCTATCCTCAATTCATGGAATGCCGTAACTTTGACCTATCATCTTATGATCAAGTTCCCCACCGAGTATGGAGTAGGAGAGTTACGTAGAAACCAAGTAGCAGCACGCAAATGCTATATAGCGATGCTAGAGATGGACAACCACTTCTAGACCATGACTATAGAAAAATAACGGATGGTTACAGAACCCATTGAAGGGTTGGAAGAGGTACTTCTCGATGACTCCAGGCCTAATTGAACGACTAGGATTGGCATCCTCACTAGTCCACCAGTTCATCAAGTGCTCATGACATTCCTAAGAGAAAACCAAGATGTCTTTGCCTAGAGCCATAAAGACATGCTCGAGATTGACCTATCAATCATGGTGCATAGGTTAAATGTATCGCCTTTCTTTCCCCTTATCTGTTAGAAGAAGCAAGTGTTCGCCTAGGAGCTAGACAAGACTATAGCGGAAGAAGTCCGATTGGCTCGCCAACATAGTAATGGTCAAGAAAGCCAACGAAAAATGAAGGATGTGCGTAGACTTCATGGAATTAAACAAGGCGTGCCCCAAAGATAGCTATCCCCTCCTATGGGTTGACATCCTAGTAGACTTAATAGCAATACACCAGTTATTGAGCTTCATGGATGCATTTTCTGGTTACAACTAGATCAAATTGGATGAAGTTGATTAGGAGAAAACTTCGTTTGTCACCAGTCAAGGCCTCTTTTGCTATAAGGTGATGCCTTTCGGTCTCAAGAATGTGGGTGCAACGTATCAAAGGCTCATGAACAAAATGTTTACACATCAGATTGGAAGAAATGTCCAAGTTTACATGGACGATATGCTGGTGAAAATCCGAAGGGAAGGCGATCATTTAGACAACCTTAAGGAGACCTTTGATACCCTCTGCTCTTACAACATGAAGCTCAATCCGAAATACGTGTTTGGGGTGACAGTTGGAAAATTATTAGGGTTCATGGTGTCTAAGAGAGGTATCGAAGTCAACCCAAACAAGATCCCGGCCATATTGGAGATGGAACCACCAAGGAACATAAAAGAAGTTTAATGCCTCAATGGCAAGGTAGCTGCATTGAACAGGTTCGTGTTGAGGGTGATGGACAAGTGTCTACCTTTCTTTCAAACATTGAAGAAGTCCTTTAAGTGGATGGCCAAGTGTTAATAGGTGTTCAAGGACTTAATGGCATACCTTTCTTCCCTACCATTGTTAAGTCCTTCCAAACTTGGGGAAGAGCTGTTTCTCTACCTGCCCGTCTCCCTAGCTATCGTTAGTATAGCCTTAGTTAGAGAAGAAGACAAGGTGTAGAAACTTGTAGTAGCGCTCTGAGACGCGGAAGAAAGATACCCTCTGATGAAGGCCCACACAGTGATTGTTTTGACAGACAAGCCTTTATAAAGAGCAATGAGTAATCCTGAAGCCGTAGGATGGATGACGCTGTGGGCAATCGAGTTGAGTGAGTTCGATGTACAATACTGACCATGTACTACTATAAAGGGATAGGTGGTCGTTGACTTCATTGCAAAATTCACCAATATGGAAGGCCAGGGGGCAGAAGAGTATCCTCCATGGAGTATTCACACGAACGAATCGTTTAATAGGCAGGCTGACGGAGCAGGTATAGTGCTTCATTCTCCAGAAAGAGATGAGATCGAGTGCATGGTTTGTCTCAAATTCCTTATGACCAATAATGAAGTGGAGTACGAGGCTTTGGTGGCAGGATTGGATCTCGCTAAAGTAGCAGGGGCCATGAGCGTGGTCGTATGTTGTGACTCTTAGGTGGTCACAAGTCAAGTGAACAGGGACTACAAATGCAAAGGGCAAGTAAGAAGATGAATGGACAACTTTCAGGCCAAGTTTGTTTAAATCCCTAGGGAAGAGAATGAGCAAGCCAACCGTCTTGCCAAAACTGCATCAGCAAAACACATGCTCATCCAGTAAGGTACTTTCTTTTGTTTAGCTTCCACCTTAGATAGATGGCATCGGTGTGTAGGAAATAGGCTCAGGAAGCAACCAGACCACATCGATAGTTTCCTATTTGAAAGACGGCACTCTACCCGATGGTAAGGAGGCCGCAAGAAAGCTGAAGGTTCAGGCGGAATGATTCGTCTTGATAAAAGAAGTCCTGTACAAAAAAGGCTTCTCCCTCCCCTACCTAAAATGCTTGAGCCCCGAGGAAGCAGATTATGTCATGAGAGAAGTTCATGAAGGGATTTATGGGAATTATTCAGGGTCACGATCGCTGGTGCACAAGCTAATTCAGGCTGGATACTATTGGCTTACTATGCAGAAGGATGCCCAAGCCTATGTCAAAACCTGCGACAAATGTTAAAGGTTCAGTAACATCATTAGACAACCAACAGAAGAGCTCACTCCAATGATGACTTTATGGCCTTTTGCTCAATGGAGGTTAGATATCATGAGCCCATTCCCAATAGTGATAAAAGAACTGAGATTTCTAATGGTCGGCATAGATTACTTTACCAAATGAGTGGAAGTTGAAACCTTGGCCACCATCACAGAGAAAAACATATGAAACTTCATTTGGAGGAACATCATCTGCAGGTACGGGATCCTTAGAGTTTTGGTCTTAGACAACGGAAAGCAGTTCGACAACGACTTGTTTAGAGATTTTTGCTTACAATTGGGAATCAAGAATCACTACTCCTTACCTGCCCACCCCCAGGCCAATAAACAAGTTGAGGTCACGAACCGTTCCTTACTCAAGATCATTAAGACTCAGCTCGAGGGGGACAAGGGTATATGGCCAGAAGAGTTGCCAAGCATACTATGGGCATATAGGACGACGGCCAGGACACCTACAAGAGAGATGACGTTTCGACTAGCATACATAAGCGAGGCCGTCATCCCAACTGAGGTTGGACTCACAAGCTACAAAGTGGAGAACCATGATGAGAATAGGAACGATAAAGCCATACGCCTACAGCTTGACCTAGTAGATGAAGTAAGAGCAACAGTTGAATAGAGGTTAGTGCGGTACCAGGATCTCATGGCCAAGCATTACAACTCCAGAGTTAGATGCAGAGATTTCCAAGTTGGAGGCCTTATCCTAAGGAAGGTCACCGGTGCCACGAAAGATCCCTCACAAGGAAAGCTGGGACCTAATTGGGAAAGACCGTACATAATCACTTTATGGCAGAGGAAAGACACTTACCACCTGGAGACGCTAGACGGGCAGAAGTTGCACCACCCATGGGACACAGAGCACTTGAAAAGATACTACCAGTAGATGACGGCCTGAACAACAACACTCTTTATTTCCATATTACTTCATTTTAGTTATTTTTTACTATTTATAGTACTTTTTAAGCCCAAAGGGCAGTTTTTTATTCTTTCAAGAACAATTTTTTACTTGTGCACACATTTATCACAATAAGAAGAGTTATTTAGATATGACTTGTGTATGTATATGTCTCTACGAAAATACATCTGTGATTAAGTCCATAAATGGACGGATTCACCCCAAAGGGTGCCATTAAATTACAAAGTCCATAAGTGGACGGGTCCATCCTAAGGGATGCCTCCAAATTAACAAGTCCTTAAGAGGACAGGTTCGCCCCAAAGGGTGTCATTAAATTACTAAGTCCATAAGTGGAAGGATTCATCCTAAGGGGTGTTTTGAAATTATAAAGTCATTTAATGGACGAATTCATCCCTAGGGGTGATTTGAAATTATTAAGTCCCTGAGGGGATGGATTCATCCTAAGAGATGATTTGAAATTATTATGTCTTTGAGGGGATGGGTTTATCCTAAGGGATGCTTTGAAAATGCCAAGTCCCTGAGAAGACGGGCTCATTACAAAGTCCTTAGGAGGACAGGCTAGTTCCAAGGATACTTTCAAAGTACCAAGTCCAAAGTGGATGAGTACACCCAAGTATCCCAAGAATTCAATTGATCCTCAAAGGGATGGGAGCATTGTAACATAAAAACTGGTCCCAAGGTGGACGGGAAAACATATATCTCAAAGATAAGAAACAACCCATAGCCAAAAAAACATTTTCAGATATATAAACAAAAATATAAGCGACGGATATGAAGACAGTTGATAAAAAGCCCATGAAGGGTGAATGTTTATATCTAAAAGCCCAAAAAGCAATGGGTGATGGTAGGAATAAATATTTTTCTCCCAGGAATTAAAAAAAAAAAAAAAAGATAATAGAAACATTCGAATAAATCTACTATTGATAAACAGGGGTTTCTCTGTCCTTCTCTTTAGCCATCTAACCCTTCTTAAGAGGATGGGTCTCATCCTCGACGGATTTGACCTTATCATCATAAGGAGTAGTCTCTCCGTCACCTTGAGGGTCGGGAGTGGTGTCGTTCATAAATAACTCATCGATGCCTTCGGGGTCGGTAAAGCGGGTTGGAGTCTGGGCTTAGGCGTCAATAGAAATTTAGGACGGTCTAGATCCGGGAAGGAGGCTTTGACTTGACAGAGACAATCATCGAAGCCGTTGGCAAAGGAACTACCTAGCTCGTATAAAAGGGCATTGGAGTTACGATATTCATTTATCGCGTCCTTCTTGGCCCAATAGAGCTGCTTCTTTAACTTGGAGATCTCATCCTTCTTGTCCTTAAGTATGTTCCCTAATGCCTCGACTTGCTTCTCTGACTCCTCCAGAGACTTCTTCCTCATATCAAACTTTCGGAGTTGGACCTCCCTCTAGGCATGAAGCTCACGAAGCTTCGTCTGTGTGGTCTCTGCCTTCTCCCTTAGACGACCCATCATCGTCTCCGGGGACATGCAACGGTCCATTAGACCCTTCATCATGAGCACCCCCTACAAGAATTAAAAACAAAGGTTAGAAAAAAGGGGTAACAACAAGACGGAAGGGAGAGAAGGACAGATATTCATACCTGTGTCAAACTAAAAAGACCCATCTCCCCTATGGCCTCGGTTGCATGATTGCCCAAGTCCTCGTAATCATCATCTTTAATGATGGATGAAAGTTGCTTGATTACATATCGTGAGTCTTCATGGAGGAGGATGGGGTGCTTTTCAGTGATGGGACCCTGACCCGTCATCACACCTTTTCCCTTCCCAAGTTGGGGTGGAGGAGGCAGCTTGTTTGAATTAGGGGTCTCTTTAACGGTTGACCTCGTCACTACCTTAGGCTTTTTAGGAGGACGGTTAATCTTATCTGACTTTTTCCTCTTAGAGAACGGGTTAACCAGACTCGTCCCTTTTGGGGGCATGCCCTTCTCCTTTTGCTTCTTCACTCATATAGTAGCCTGCTGATGGATGTAGGCTCTCCTCTTACCATCTTCCATTTCTGCATCGAGACAGAAAGAAGAAGTTAGATAAAATACTAGAAATTGAAGGAAAAAGTGTGAGTGATGGACTTATGTTTGTGTGCTTGTTTGTTGTAGCAATGAGCGGTAGCAGTAGGCTTAGGACCTTCACAGTACCAATGAATGGTGTCCAAAGCAATAAAATTTTGCCATGTCCTCTCTGCCAACTTGATCCTAAAGATCTTCTGCAAAAAGCTCCATTGCTCAAGAGTAACCTTTGGACGACCCTATTTTGACCAGAACGTAACTCTCCACGTGGCAAGTTTTGAGTGTCGGAGAAAATATGGTAGATCCTTGTGGTTTCACACCTCTATCACTTACAACTCACCATATGGCAAGTTGTGATAAAAGATGTGCAAATTTTTGTAGTCCTAACATTGTTTTTTTCTTCTTTGTAAATGAAATTTTATGAGTAGTAACTTCCATACTAACTTTGATCATAAATGATGTCTTTTCATAAATAACTTGCAGAATGATTTGAAGTCCATATGCTCTAATATGATTAGTTTTTTACTCTATTTATACCTATATCATTTTTAAAAACATTTAAAATAGGTACTTTGATATGATAGAGTATTATTTTGGATCCTTGTCTCATGTTCATTTTTAGTCAATTGTTGTGCTAGTGGTATACTTGACTTTTGTGACAAATTGCATGTTCACATAGATATTGTTACAAAACCTTTTGGACCTAGCCAAAAGCCCTAGCATAAAATATTTTAAATAACACTTATTTAAAGAAAAATATTTTAAAAATAAGTTATTTTATTGATTAAATTATCCATATTTTAAAGCTGCGAACTCAATTAACTGTATATAAGATGTAAAGGTTTAAACTTGAACGAGTGAAAATAAGTGGCTACGAATTTTATAAGAAAACTTACGGTTCCAGTCTGGGTTCAAGTTCATGATATGCCGGTGCGATTTCTAAATCGTAAGGTTGCTGAAGATCTATGTGATATGGTGGGCTCGGTTTGTAGTGTGGATGATGTCTCTCAAATGGATGGAGGGAGTTTTATGAGGGTTAGGGTTCTTATTGACATTAACAAACCTCTTTGTGGAGGGCGGCGTTTCTCTTCTTCTCAGGGTGAACAAGGGTGGGTTTCTTTTAAAAATGAGAGAATACCCAAACTGTGTTACTGGTGTGGGTGTTTAAGTCATGTGGACAGAGATTGCGAGCTATGGCTTGATAGTGAAGGCCAATTGAAGAAGGAAGAGCAAGCGTATGGGTCTTGGATTCGTGCTCCACCGTTTGTAAAAGGAAGTAGTCCGGTGATTAAAGTTCCTGGTTTTTATGAGGCAAGGAAGAAGGAGAAGTAACGGGCAAGCAGTAAAACTCCAAGTCCGATTTCAGTGGTGGTTCTAGGTTCGCATAATTCTCCAGTGGTGGCGCAGCCAATAATAGAGGAAGTTGAGGATTTTCCGGTGGATAGTAATGATAGGGGATCGAATCCTGATAAAGAGGAGAGATTCACGGGTGGGAGATCGGCAAAAATCCGTGAGGATAGGGAGGAGTTTGAGGAGAGAATTGCGGAAAGAGATATGGAGCTGAACAAGTTAGAAAAAAGAAATTCCGTAGGATCAGGACTTGATATGGATTCGAATTTGGAGGATGTCAAATCTGGTCACGTAACACAGCCGGTTTCAAATCAGCTCATGCATGCTGAGGCGCGGTTTCCTTATGAGGATCAATCTGGGAGTTTGCTGAGTCAGACTCTGAGTAGGCAGCCACGTGTAAATGAAGCTGAGTTGGTAAGTGTCCCAATCACTTAAAATGTTTTGGGTAATATCCCTAATGATCTAGACAGAACCAACAACTCAACCACGGATGAGATGAGGAAGAGAAAAATGAAGCAAGGCCGGGTTTGCACAGATGAAAATATGAATTCTTTGGGTTCAACTAGAGCAAAGAGACTTTGTGAAGAGGATTGTAGTGGGTTACCAAGGAAGAAAAGAGCGGTTTCTCCCTATGATCAGTTTACACTTTCATCAATGGTGGAGGCTGTTGTGCAGCCCTGCCAAAAACAATGAATCTCTTATGCTAGAACTGTTGGGGGCTTGGAAACCCCCAGACAGAGCAAGAGCTTGGTGACATTGTTCGAGCTCAAGGTCCCTCAGTCGTGTTCCTAGTCGAGACATGGCTGAATAAAGCTAGGTTACTTTTTATTAGAGATAAGCTCAAATTTGAAGGTTCGTTGGAATTTTCAAGAAAGATGAGAGGTGGCGGAGTGGCTATCATGTGGAAAAAAGATGTAGATTTTTCGGTTGATACCTACTCACTGAATCATATAGATGCTATCATAAATAAGGGAAAGGATGATGAATGGAGGTTCACAGGGTTTTATGACGAACCTGATAAAAGAAACCACCACATCTCCTGGGCTACTTTGAGGAGATTAAAATCGAAACACTCTTTGCCTTGGTTATGTGCTGGAGATTTTAATGAAATTACCAAGGCACATGAGAAGCTAGAAGGAAGGTTGAGGCCGAGTAAGCAAATGGAGGACTTTAGGGTGTTCTCGATGAATGTGGATTTCAAGATTTAGGATTTAGTGGTAATAAGTTTACGTGGTATAATGGTCATGGGGAAGGACATACGGTGTGGGAAAGGTTGGATGGAGCAGTGGGTACGGTGGAATGGATGGATATGTTTCTGGCATCTAAGGTGGTACATTTAAAGTGTGCTTCTTCTAATCATAAGCCTCTTATAATTTATTTAGCGGGCATACCAAAGAGGATTAATAAACCATGGAGGTTTGAGCAAATGTGGATGGAGGATGAGGGATGTAGGGAAGTGGTGGAAGATGCATGGTCTTATGACTCTTAGGGAGGTGCTATAAGCAAATTAGAGATGAAAGTTGATTGGTGCCATAGAAATTTGAAATGGTGGAGCAAGGTTGCCTTTGGTAATGTGACCCATGATTTGAAGAAAAAGAAGAAATTATTAGGGATGGCCGAAGTTGATGCAATTAAGGGGGGGGGGTGCTATGCTCGGGTTGTGAGGTTGAAAAAGAGATATCCAAACTCTTAGGGTACGTTTGGTACACTGAATGTGGATTACAACATGAATGGTAATCTTTATTACCAGGAATAAAATGTGTTGTAATGGAATAACTAAATCTATTCATTAGTTTGGTTGTGAGTTGTAACATTAGAATAAAACTTATGATCTATTTTAAGAAATATCTCATTCATACAAATATATTTCCTAGAAGATAATATATTTTGAATTTTAAAGAGATAAGTTTTTTTTGATGATTTTTTATTTCCATAATTGTTAGGTGGATATGGAAAGTTTATTTATTTGGAAATATATTAATGTTAGAAATTATTACATCTACTAAGGAATAACTATTACAACCCTTTTAGAGAGGAATAGTTATTCCCCATTTTAAAAAATAGCTATTCATAAGGAATGACTATTCCCTATAATAAAAACATAACCAAACTATTGAATAGCTGAACCATAGGAATAACTATTGCATTACAGTGCCTATTACAGTCTACCAAACGTGCCCTTAGTGAGGGAGGAATTAATGTGGAAGCAAAGATCTAGATCCTTGTGGCTGCAAGAAGGTGACAATAATACAAGGTACTTTCATAGCCGAGCATCCCATCGATTTAGGAGGAATTGGATTGATAACTTGAAGGATGCCAATGGACAGTTATGTAGTGATGAAGAGGGCATCTTAGCTATTTTGGTTGACTACTACCAGCAGCTATTTACTTCTTCAAATCCATCTATGGTGGAGGAGGTTGTTGCTCACATTCCATGCACCATTACAGATGAGTTGAATGTCGTGCTATTGGCTAATTTTACAAGGGAAGAAGTGGTGGTGGCTTTAAAGCAAATCGAACCTTTGAAAGCGTCGGGGCCGGATGGGTTGCCTCCTTTATTCTTTCAATGTTATTGGCATGTAGTTGGAGATGATGTGACTAAGGCAGTGTTGAGTTGCCTATCCACGGGGGTCGTTCCTACCATTCTCAATGGTACATTTATCACTCTTATCCCTAAGGTAAAAAGCCCTACCAAAGTCTCTGAATTTCGTCCTATTTCTTTGTGTAACATTGTGTATAAGCTTGTTGCAAAGGTTGTTGCCAATAAGATGAGGGGTCTATTGCCTCTTATTATTTCAGAATCACAAAGTGCCTTTCAATCTGATAAGGCGATTTTGGGTAATATCCTTGTAGCTTTCGAGATGCTCCATCATATGAAAAATTAGAAGTAAAAAAAGGGAGGGTTTATGGCTCTCAAACTCGACATGAATAAAGCATATGATAGGGTGGAATGGCATTTTTTGGATTTAACCATGTGGAGGATGGGATTTTCTAACTGGTGGGTGGATTTGATCATGGCTTGTGTGGGGTCAGTTTCCTATCAAATTTTGGTAAATGGTGTTCCAAGAGGGGATATTCGACCAACAAGAGGGATTAGGCAGGGTGATCCACTCTCGCCATACCTCTTTCTGATATGTTCAAAAGCTTTAAATCAGCAACTTCAACATGCAGCCAGATCCGAGGTGATTAGAGGGTTCTCCTTGTGTCAAAATGGTCCAAGAATTAGTTATTTGTTCTTCGCCGATGATACCTTACTATTCTGCCGTGCTTCAAAGGGTGATTTGGAAGCAATTCTTCTAGTATTACGGCTGTATAAGCAATCTTCAGGGCAAAAGTTGAATAGAGATAAAACCACGGTGTTTTTTGGTAAGGCTACAATGGAAGAACGAAGGAGGGAGTTGGTGGAGTTCTTGGGAGCAAATGAGGTTAGGGAATATGAAGTATTTAGGATTACCGGCTGTGGTGGGTCGAAATAAGAAGGAGAGTCTTAATTACATTAGAGAAAGGGTGTGGAATAAGCTTCAAGAGTGGAAGGAGAGGCTCTTATATCAAGCTGGTAAGGAAGTCTTTCTTAAGGTGGTTGTTCAAGCAATTCCCACCTTTGCAATGAGTTTTTTCAAGCTTCCAAAATGTCTCATTCAAGATATTGAGAGATTGATTAGAAATTTTTGGTGGGGGCAAAGGGGAGATCAACGTAAAATTCATTGGAAGGATTGGGAGACATTGTGTAAACTGAAGACTTTGGGTGGAATCGGATTAAAGGATTTGGAGAAGTTCAATGAGGTGATGTTGGCGAAGCAAGTATGGAGGTTGTTAACAGATCACACATCACTGTTCTATCGAGTTTTTAGCTCCAAATTTTTTCCAAATGGCTCGGTTTTGGATGCTAAACCTTCCTCGGGTTCATATGCTTGGCAAAGTATTGTGAAAGCAATTCCATTGATTAAATCAGGTATGTTGTGGAGGGTTGGGGATGGTAAGCAAATAAAAATCTTTGGGGAGAGGTGGCTGCCTGGGGAGGAGCTAGCCAAGGTTTTTTCACCCTCAAGTAGCAGTACTGTAGATTGGACTATGAATATGCTGATGGATCTGAATGGGGCTGGCTACAATGATCACTTAGTGGATGCTATGTTTCTTCCTTTTGAGGCTCAACGGATCAAAAGTATCCCAATTTGTGTCACAAGTCAGGAAGATAGTGTGGTTTGGCCCAAATGTAGAACGAGATCCCATTCTGTCAGATCGAGTTACCAACTATTGTGTGAAGCAGAAGCAATAGGTGCACCATCGGGGTCTACGGATGAGGGTGTCAAGAGATTTTGGAAGAAGATTCGGCAACTCAAAGTGCCAAACAAGGTTTGAGTCTTTCTATGGCGAGCTTGCTCGAGTGCACTTCCTGTAAAAGTGGGATTATACAAAAGGAAGGTAGTTGTTGATAAACTCTGTGATCAATGCTTGGTGGAATTTGAGGATGAGGTTCAAGCACTTTGGAGTTGTGATGGCATCCGAGAAGTTTGGGAAGCCCCATTTGCAGCAGCTAGGATGAAAAACCCGAGGATGAACTCTATGTGTGACCTGGTCAGTTTCATACTTGAGGAGACTGGAGAATTAGATAAATTTGCCATGGTTGCATGGGCAATATGGCAGTGTCGTAATAAGCTTCGGTTAAAGGAAGATAATACCCCGATCCATAAGGTTTATAAATCAGCCTTATCTCTACTCACTGAGTTTTGGCAGAAATAGCCGAGTCACACAGGTCAGCGCTTTTCAAGACCAACTCACTGGACGCCTCCTCCACCTAATTCAGTTAAGGTAAATTTTGATGGTACCGTATTTGGTGATTCGAATGAGGCAGGGGTGGGAGTTGTGGATCGAAATGACAGGGGGGTGGTGAGAGCTGCACTTTTAGAGAAAATTTTGATGCTGCCGTTGGTGGAGGTCTTGAGATGTTGGTTGCTAGGAGAGCTGCTATTTTCGCCAACGAGCCGGGTTTTAAGGATGTATGTTTTGAAGGCGACACCGAGGAGGTGGTGAGAAGTGTCGGAGAGGAAGATAGCTCAAATGCTCTTGTGGGGCACCTAGTAAAAGACTTTAAGTCTATAGCGGGTTTGTTTCAAACTCATTCTATCTTGCATGTAAGACGGCAGGGCAATAATGTAGTCCATGCTCTAGCTAGGGAGGCGAGAATGTCTTTTCCATTATGCATTTGGATGGAGGATGTTCCTCCAAATGTTTTGCATTTTGTATCCAAAGATTTGCCAATTGAATAAATTTTCCCCAGATTGGGGGGATTCTCAAAAAAAAAGAAAAGAAGATTGTGTGTATAAATGTTACACAAGATGTTATTTACACAAAGAATGCAAGGGCTACTTCAAACTTTGATTTGGTAAGTACTTTCTCTCTCTCTCCAAAGCATAAGAATGTAGTTATATATATATATATATATATATATATATATTTATATATTCGTGAGTAATCAAGGTGTCATACATAACCGTTTGGCTAGAATACATAATTTCTAAAACCAAATATGTGCATTTAATTTTTATTTTTTGCTGAAATGTGCATTTATTTCAAAAGATTTGAAATTTATACTTCCAAATCTTACAACATTTGAAATTTGAAAAGTTTTGAATTAAAACTTGTTTTAAACCCTTGAAAGTCTATTTACTTGATTAAATTCACATTATTTCAAGTTTAAAGGAAATCGTTTAAATATTGATTATTCAAAACATTATTTTACATGAATTGTATTGAATCATTATAATGATGTACCTAAGACCCATAATATTGTAGTTAAATTTTTTTTTTTTTTTTGATTGTTGTTAGGACTGATTTTTTTTTTTTTTTTTGGTTGTAAAAACGTGATGTCTACACAATATTGGCACATAATAATGTTTTTTTTAATCAATTTTCTAATTTATTTCAAAACAAGACCTTTTTTTTTCTATTATTTATTTTTTAATTTCTATGCTAGTTGTAGGTAAGCAATAGAAGGTTAAATATGAATGATTCTTTGTAATACACCCCAACTTGATGAACATCATTTTTTTATATTATGAATTTGTATGCGAGGTAAAAGTTAATCTTCATTGACCTTTTATAATTTATTAATTTTTTTTTATAGGTAAGATAGTATTTCACACTTATGGTACCCACTCCATGATGATTGTTCGTTATCATCAAGTTAAGACATTGATTGGTGATAATAACTTAATTTTGCATATTTATATTATTATTAGAAAGCATTGTCATACTTATTTTGATTTAATTCATGCATTTTATAGTTGGTTTTGGAAAAATGCTGATTAATTTTGTACTTAATTGAATTTTAATGCATGAATTTATTTTTTGTAGGATAATGAAATTAAATAAGAAATCTAATAGACTTTACTTTTACAAGGGCCATGATGAAGTCAAAGAAGGCCAATCCAATTAAATTCGAGTCCAATTGGAGCAAAGAATCAAAGGAAATTTGCACCAAATCCAAGTCCAATTCGGATTAGGGTTCCAGTTTGCACACCAGTTAGTATTTGGAGCATATCTTTAGGCTCAGATGTCCAATCGAGATGATTCAAGTTGGGTTGGAAATTTATCTTAAAGGGCTACAACTTTTTAGTTTACCAAAAATCCGAATTATGAATTTAAATGGGCCATAAACGTTGGTTAAGTGAAGCCTAAAAGCTTGGAACTTTTTCCAAACGGGAATTCAACTTGTAATAGGATTCCTTGACCTATTTAAAGACTTTTTAAGGCAAAATTTAGAGGAGAGCTGCTGTAGAACATAATTTAGATTTTCTTAATTTTTTTTTTTTTTTTTTTTATATAGTTTTTAGAGTTTTATTTGTATTATGGCTTGTTAGAAGCCTTGCTAAGGTAAGGGGTGAAACCCAATCATTTATTGGTATGTTCTTAACAATTATTTATTGGTTTTAAAGCTTATGATATTAAGTTTTTGATTAATTTACTCATCTAGAAAAGTGTTTAGTTTTGTATAATTCTTTGATATATCGTAGACTTCGGGCACGTTAAATGCTTAGTATTCCTTGAGAACTAATTTACTAGTTTTGTTTTGCCTAAAATCAATCAATTTCATGAAACTACTTTAGACAATTAATTCTTGAGTTTTTATTGTTAAATCATTTGACTAAGATCATCCTTCATATGAGTTTTAGTTGAGTTATAAAATAAATATTGTTAAGACTACCAATAGATGTGTTGTGTGGGGATCTCTAAACCTTAGCGTCTTAATATATTGTTATTTTCTCTCAATTTAAATTAATTTTACTAAACCACCAAAAATCTCTTCAATTAAACTTTATTATTTTAGTTTTATTCTCTTGTGGTTTGCTAATCAATTCCCTTTTCCCTACGGATTCGACCATGGATTTACCGAGTTATTACTTCACGATAATCCAGCACTTGGGAGCATTATTTAAGTCGTAGCAAGTTGTTGATGCCGTTGCTGGGGATTAGGCAATTAGAGAAGCATTCCACTTCGTTTGGAGAGGTTTTCGACATTAAATTTCTTCACATATTTGGTAATATCTCTCCAACTCTTTTCTTTTTAAGTAGTTTAGTTTTCCTTTAGAGTTTTTTTTTTTCCTTTTATTTTACTTCTTTTTATTGTTAAAGGTATTTGTTTTGTTTTGTTTTCTTTTTCTTTTTCTTTCTTGGTTTACTATTGCATGCGTGTTTGGTGTCATGATAGTGATAATTGCTTGGTTAAAATTGAGTCTAATAATTTGTTTGGCAATTTATCTGATTCTTTCACACATTCTCACATACTTGATATCATGGCGAACTTAGAGAGTAATCATGGTGATGAGAATAATTTAAATAATGAAAACTTCCATGCTTACCAACCCATTAGAACTTTCAGGGATTAGTTGCAACCTACTAGGAGTAGTACACCATCATGCATAATTGATCCAATTAATGCAAATAATTTTAATTTTAAGCCTAGTATGATTTCATTACTTCCTAAATTTCATAGCTTAGATTGTGAAAATCCTTACCTACACTTTAAGGAATTTGAGGAGGTATGTTCTACCTTCCATGACCAATCATTTAATGAAGAGACCATTAGGTTGAAGTTGTTCCCTTTTTCTCTTAAAGACAAGGCAAAAGCTTGGCTTAATTCTTTGAGACCTAGGTCAATTGGTACTTGGCAAGAGATGCAAACTGAGTTTTTAAAGAAATTTTTTTTCCAATTCATAGGCCTATTGCACTTAAAAGACAAATAATGAATTTTTCATAGAAAGATAATGAGACATTTTATCAATATTGGGAAAGATTTAAAGATTTGCTTAATGCTTGTCCACACCATGGCTATGAAACTTGGCGTATAATTAGTTTTTTCTATGAAAGTTTAACTCCAAAGATTTGCCAATTTGTAGAGATGATGTGCAATAGAGAGTTTTTGAATAAAGATCCCGATGAAGCTTTTGATTATTTTGACTTCTTAGCTGATAATGCCCAATCTTGGGATACCACTGATACCTCAGATAGGTCTAGAGCATCCACCAACCCCTCTGGGGGTGGTAAGTACCAACTTTGGGAAGATGATGACCTTAGTGCTAGGGTGGCTAGTATAACTAGGAAGCTTGAAGCCATGGAATTAAGGAAAGTCAATGGAGTCAATATTGTGCATAAAATTGATGAGACTTGTAGAATTTGTGAGACCATGGAACACCCTACCAATGAATGTCCTACAATTTCAGCTTTTAAAGAGGTGTTGCATGATCAAGGAAATGCTATGAACATGGTGAAAAAATCATACTCTTCCCCCTATTTAGAGACATACAATTCAGGGTGGAGGAATCACTCGAATTTTAGTTGGAGAAAGGATAATGTGGTTGCACCTCCTACACATGGTTCTTTAAATTTTGTTCCCTATACTCCCCCTCCAAAGATGAGTCTTGAGGACACTTTGCAACAATTCATGCAGACTCAATCCACCATTAATAATCAGAACACACAAGCAATAAATGACATTAGGTGCACTCTCACAAAATTGACCACATCCATGAGCACAATAGAAAAGGGTAAGTTTCTATCTCAACCACTACCAAACCCCCAAGGTCAATTTTGTGTTGATGATTAAAGTTCCTCTGAAAAATAAAGTGAGTCAAGTTAAATATGTAACTACTCTTTGTAGTGGAAAAATCATTGAAAAAGATATTCCTAAAAGCAATACACATGATGAATCTTCCAAAAATAAAGAGTAGTGATGAGGTCCTTGAGCCTAAATCTGATGAAATTGAAAGGTGTCCTATACCTACTCTTTTTCCCCAAATGTTGATTTCCCCTCAAAAAGTGAATTAAAATTTTGAAATCCTTGAAGTGCTTAAGCAAGTTAAAGTGAACATTTCTCTTTTGGATGCCATAAAGCAAAATCCATCATATGCTAAAATTTTGAAAGATTTGTGTATTGTTATGCGTAAGCTTAATGTAAATAAGAAGACATTTTTGACTGAACAAGTTAGTGCAATCATTTGAAACAATAGACTTCCAAAGTTTAAAGATCCAGGTTGTCACACTATTTCATTTGTGATTGGTAATTAAAAAATAGAGAAAGCTTTGCTTGATCTTGGGGCAAGTGTGAATCTTTTGCCATATTTAGTGTATGAGCAATTAAGTCTAGGAGAGTTAAAACCTACTTTCATAAACCTACCTGATTTATTAATTATTTTATTAGTAACTTCAAAACCTAAAGAGATGCAATTTATTTTGTTACTTACGATAAAAATCAATTGTTTTTGTCCCCTTTATTTTTTTCGTGAATGTACGTATGAAAGGATTTTTTTTTTCCTCACAACTATGGAACAACAAAGTTGGTATTCAAAAACTTGTAATTTACCTTATGTTATATTAGTCTATTTAATATTGTATTTAGATACCCTTTAATTTTGTTAGCGGTTTTAATTTGGTCATGTGTCGTTAAAAGTTTTAGATATCACACGGTCTATGAAGTTGCATCCTTACTCCTTAGTACTTGACATGGCTTTAATGAGAGGTTAAAATGACAATATATGTGACTTCCAAGTTCCAACCCTTCATTTTTTTTTTCAGGCCATGTGTCAATAACCCCAATCACAGTAGACTACTTGTTGTGTGCATTGTCATCTATCTCAAGGAGGCGATAGGTGATCTTACTCTTTCTAGAGTTAATATATTTGAGCTCAGTATTCCATATTGTGTGTCATGTAAACCTAGATAGAACATGGTTTAGTCCATACATCTATTCTACTCATATTCTCTCTAATTTTTTCTAATATAATGTTTATGTCCGAATTCTTTTTCTTAGATCTTTTCTTCTTTAAATTTTGTAGGGGGAGAAGAAATGTTTACTGAATATGGATGATGTGTATTCAATTTTTGTTTGTTTTTTTAAATCATATATTTGACATGTGCGAATTTAATATATGGTAAAATAAAAATACTAATGACATGTGTGAATCTAACACACACACATATATTTTTTCGTGGGTTTTAGTTAGTTTAACTGATAAAGTCTCTTATAGTTGTATAAGAGTTATGAGGTTCACTCATTGCCTACACCAAAAACTGATTGGTGTTTTGGTCTGATGATAAAGAGCTATCATCAAGAGCAGACATCATAGGTTGAAACTCTATCAAATAATTTTTTTTTTTTTTTTTTTGGTATGAGCTTGTGAATTAAGTAGGTATCATAATCCAAGAATGTTTTCAAAATATCATTGATTTTGATTTTTATGAGAAAATTATTTGTTATTTTAAGGATTTAAGAATCATAGTTTGTGTTGACAAACATCTGATCAAAACATGTCTTGTTATAGTTCTTAGAGTCTATAATTTTGTCAAGATACGTGCTCAATGTCTTGCACATTAGTGTGAAAGTCAAGGAATTTTGATTTATTAGGATTCATTCTTGACCAATTGAATACTTTTAGAATCAATCAATCAAATCAAAATCTCGATTGATTGAGTTGTGCTTTCACTGAACTGCAATTTCAACTCATTAGTCCATCAAGTATCTAGGGTTCCATTCTACTTGACCTTGAATATAAGTAAACCCTAATACATGTCCAAGAAGAATTTTGGAGATGCTCTTATATAGATTTAAAGGTTCTGTAACTTGTACTCTCAAAAGCCTTTCCCAGTGATCTTACGTCATCAATTTAATATTGGTGAGTTGTAGTTGCTACTATTCAGTCACCAAGTGTATTGGATCTAAAACGTTCAAGGGTGATCTTTAAGTCATGCACTAGAGGTCCATGTTGTATGTAGTTGGTTGCTATCAAAGACTTCTGTGGATCTCGGAACTCAATTTAGTAATTGTAGTTAAGTTTATGAAGAATATGATTATACAGTTTGAAAACTTTCAGCTGTTAGTGAATTTGGTTCCTTGGGATTGTTAGGTTAAATCCTTCTAAGTTTTTTACTGTTGGATAGTTGGTTCCATTAGTTTTAATTCTTGGGTCAATATATCATTTCTTATTTACATTTCTACTGTCCAATTGATATATTAGTGATTATTTTCTTTTTAAACCAAGGCCTTGCTTAATTAATTTAATAAACTACTTGGCTGTAAAATTGACCAACAACCACTTTGACAGGTGTCTAAACTCAACAGTTATTTTCATTAATTAAACAAATTATATATATGCATATATATTTAATTTGAGTTGGGAAAAAACTTTAATTAATTCGTCTTTTGAAGGAAAATGAGCTTTGCTTGGTTGAAGATTTGAACTTTACTAGATTGAAGTTATGCGACATTGATCTCATTTTGAATATTTTTGATATTCTGTAAACAAATATATTTGTATGGGATTTTTGGATTATTTTCACGAAAGTTCGTGTAGTTTTGAAGAAAAATTCATTTCATAATTATGACAAAATTGTGAACATTTTTTGTTGTAAATAATTAAGATCGGCAAGCCGCTTAATGATTTTCTCTGAAGGGTTTGTATGCTATGCATAATGGAAATAATTCCTTGATTGTAATTATGGTGGATAGAAATCATATTTTATAGTGTTACTACTTGTGAGGTTGATAAATAGTTGGAAAATGATGTACAAGTCCTAAAATGTGACAGTGGTAAGGAACTTAATGAAAAATATCTTGAATACATCGCCTTAGCATAGTTTTATTGTAATATCAATATTATCAATTTAGAATACTCAACTGTGGCAATTAGTGGTGCCACAAACACAATAAAATTTTGTATTTTTTGTTTTCCCTTTGTGTATTAACACCATTTTTATATAATTGACCATCTTCTCTATACCACTTTTTGACATTCTTCTTTATCCACTTATTCACTATATTTTGTGTCCTATGCTTTCAGATTCAATTGGAGGAAATTCAGGAATGTGCTGTATGAGAATTTTCAAGTGCCTCTCAGTGTCAAGGATATTTTGATGCATGATTTTATATCACCATGTATGTGAGTTTTAAAATTCTGTTGAATGGCATATTATGGACCAAAACTAATGTCATATGGATGTTGAGTTTTATAATATATTATATAAATTTGTCTCTGTCTTTTCTAAGTATCTTATAATTTTTTTTTTTTAGATAACAAAGTATCTTATAAATTTGATGGGTTGTGGTGTTAGATACTACAGTATATAGTAAGTTATCATTCTTATATTTTAAACAATTAGTGTATTGCTGAATATAATACCATGTCTAATAGTTTTTTTTTTTTTTTTTTTTTCCTTTTCTTTTAGATTTCTAATTTGCTATTGCTTTTTGTTAACTATGGGTTTAGATTTACTTACCTAGTAGGAAATCAAATACCCACACCTTGGCACTACTGGTGTTCATCAGTCGGGCGATACTGATATTTGGGGTTTTTCTCACTGAACTGTCGGGGTCAGTAATCCCTTAACCGGTACTGATTAGCCTCGTTGGGGTCGGTTTTTTGATCTACGGCGGGGTTCTTTTTTCGGCAACGGCTAGGGATGGTTCATCGGAGAGAGAGAAGATCAAAATCTCAGATTAGATCTAAAATTCCATAATCAAAATCCTAAACTGCGCCAGACATCTTCAAACCTAAACTACACATTAGATCCAAAACCACTTAGATAAATACATTACAACCAAGGCAGCGATGCTTGTGCTCATCGGAAGTGTGATTGGAGTTAGTGGAGCTTCAAGTCAAAAAGTGTTGGGATTGGTTGGGTACTTGAGTAGTGGGGACTGGGTAGTGAGGAAGTTGGCATCATAGAGATTGGCACTTGCGGTCTGGGATCTCAAAAGTAGATCTACTATCAATTATATAGCGTGTCTGAGGAGTGCAAGAGAGAGAGAAACTTGTGTGCGTGAATTACATTTAGTGTAACTTTTAAGTAATCTTACACTAAAACTACCATATATTTTTTAATTGGATGTGAATTTCAATAAATTCATCGTTAGATTACATAATATTCTTATATTCTCTATGCTTACAAATTTTCAAGATGATCAAAGATCAATAACCATATCATTATTCAATTATTTAAATTCAAGTTCTTGTAGTTTAAAATAATGTATAAAAGATAAGTTTATAGATCGAATGATAAATAACATCCGATTGACCTGATAATTGACATGAATGTTGCAAACATATAGAACATGTAATTTAGCGGTGAGATATTCAAAATATGAATTCAATAATAAGTTATTGAGTGATATAATAGTACTTAGAGTTACACCAGGTGTAACTCTCTCTCTCTCTCTCTCTCTCTCTCTCTCTCTATATATATATATATATATATATATATTCTAGAGTTACTTAGAGTTAACCAGATGCCAATCTCTCATGTTGCAAGAGAGAGCACGTGTTGATTAAAAATTGGTAAAAACTATAAATAGCCATAACAAACCTTACGATTTTATCTACACTTAAATTATAGGTATACACCAATATATCCATTACATAGTTACTTCATGTAGAAAAAAGTATTTTGTATTAAATGATACCGCATCACATGTATCAAAACCCAATAAACAAGAAATGTGTGAAAAAATAACTACCCATTAACATATGTCTTTCATTTTTAGTGAGGTAGTTATTGTTTGCAAACATGTCTCTTATATATATATATATATATATATATATATATATATATACATGCACACTATAAAACCAAAGGGTTGTACTTTTTGTTGACCTCATAATATGTTGATGTAAAAGCTTTGCAGCACTCACAAATTTCCACATTATTATTATTTTTTCAATTTGGTTTTTAATATATATATATATATATATATATTATATAATAGTAGAAGCTGAGAGAAAGTGGGTTTCTACAATTAAGAAAGTGGTGACAAATAGGAAAAAAAGACCCCTTTAAAAACTGACACGTGCACAACTTTAAGTTAAAACACCCGCACGGTACACCGTTTCAGTATTCTAAAAAATTTAACTTTTACTTCTATGGCGTTTGAAAGCCTCTCTGCTGTTTCCATTTGTTTTGCAAGGGTAACACCGTTTGACAGTGATAGTGTATATATTAAAATAAAAAAGGGGTTAAAAATAAGAAAAAAGAAAACGTCAACAACTAAAAAAACTAGCCTCTTCACATTAGTCTTCTTAACATTTTTTCTCTCTAAAAAAACCCTTGAGAGGCGATCTCTTCACATCAAACTCTGCAAGGAGAAAAAAAAAAAAAAAACTTGCACCACACTGGAGATTCGTTTAGCTGACCATTGCTATCCCCTTTTGAGTTTTCCAGGTACGTTCTTCTCTCTCTCCATCTCTTTCTCTCTATGAGTTTTTGTTGTTTTGATTTGGTTTTGAAACTTCTTTGTGATTTCGGGATAAGTTTCCCCTGTTTCTGTGAATTTATGGAATATTCTAGATTTGTTTTGCAATTAAAACCCTAGTGATCTCTTCTCTTCAGACTCTGCGACCCAGTGGATATTCGTATGGCCGGCCACCGCCATACCCTGCCGGACTTAGACCATCACAATTGGCATCCGTCAAAGCTAAATACGATCAAACGTCCCATAGGTTTTAAGATATGGAGTTAGAGATCGGCGCTATTCCAACGAAAGGTACGCATCAATTCTCTATGTTCATTCTTATCCTTTTGGTGCTTTGTTGTGAAAATTGATTCTTACGGCATGGACAAGATTGCAGAACCCTAGAATATTGATTCTTCAAATTTCTGTAGTAATTTTCCTGCATAATTTTGTTTTAAAACTATTGTTCGATAAATCTGTGTGCTGTGATTGATATATTCAATTTTTGAATACTGTGGCTTAGTGTATATATAATTTTATATAGGTACAAACTTGATTCGTAAAAGCTATGGTTATAGATGCACACCGCTAATGAGATTGCTAGGTTTATTGAGATATGATATAACTTCTTTGTTTTATTGTGTAATAGTTGAAGCACTAGAATCTTTGTTATGATTCTGATATATCTATCGAATTGTGTGCTTGACATCATTTGTATGCTTTTATATCCTTAGATTCAATGAATATATATAGATTCATGTGCGGATATATAAACTATTGTTTTTTAACTATTGGTTTTTTGATATCAGTTCATGATTATATGGGTTAGATTTTGTTTTAGCTAAGGTTTTTGGGTTAGAATTGTTTTTGTTTTGGGTATTTGGGTTAGATTTGATTCTTTTTGGGGTTTATTTTTTTTGGTAAAAAAGATTGAAATGGTGTTGAATTGCACCAAACTGATCATCTTCTACTATGTAGAAGTCTCCCTTTGAAATTCAGACACGTTTTGTAAGGTTGAATTTATTCAACAATCTAATTGGCTTTATTCCGTGCCAAATTTGCTTGTATTTCAGCATTTAGTAACCCTGTATTTAGGTGGGCTTGTTGTAAGGGTAGTGAGTGAGATAGAGTGAAGTTTGCTCAAAAGTGTGCAAGAAAACAGAGACTCGCGGCTGCAAGCCGCCAGACGCAGCACACATGCCAAGCATGCCAGAAGGTGAACAATCATGCTAGCTGGAGCACTACAGGACAAAACAGGACAATTGGCCATACGGTTATCTCGCGACTGGATCTCGCGACTCAGTCAAGTCTCGAGGTCAAGCTGCGAGCCACCCCTATTTTGTAAAACCTGACGTTTCACATTCCTCTCTCACTCTAGTATAAATACCCCTTTTACCCACGAATGAAAGAGAGCTTCCAGAGAGAATTTTGAGAGAGAAACCCTAAAGAAAAACAAGATTGATTCACCCACAATCTATACATTAGAGTCTCTTCAAATTCATCAACTCTCTTCCTCTCCATTGTCAAATCCTTAAGAGGTATTTTACCAAACCTTGTTCTCAACATATTCATCACTGTGAGAGGGCTGTTTGGATTTCTGGGATTAGGAAGGAACCAATCTACATTGGTTGATGCTATGGTCTAGTAGCGGAATCCGGGAAGCTAGAAAAGAAAAAGGTTCGGCGCAACCTCGTTGGAGCAAGAAGCTTGGAGGGCTTAGGTGCACTGGGTAGATTAGGCTTGGAGGGTCTATTGCTGTCCATGTATCCCAAGTACATTTTCTAGTGGATTGTTTACCGCTTGGAGGGCGGCGGAGAGGTTTACGCCGAGAGCTTCGGTTTCCTCTTCGATAACACATCGCGTGTTGTCTTTGTGTTTGCATCTTCCTTCCCTTTTATCTTTGCCTTTTTATCTGCTGTGGGTTGTGATTTTAATTTGGCTTAGATAGTTTTTCCAATTCCATATTATAGCTTATGTTAATTTTTCGCACACTAGTTGTTTGACATAATGCTTGAATTGGTTAAGTTGTAATTTGAGGGTCTAAACGTTCAAGGGTGTTTATACACATATTTGAACTTTCATTTGGTATCAGAGCGGGTACACTTTTATTGGTTTCAATATCATTGTGTGATCCTTGACTCCCTATTGAGATGGATTGGTCTCAATCCCTAAATGCACCTCCATATTTTGATGGTAGTAATTATGCTTTTTGGAAGGTTCGCATGAGAGCTTTTCTGTGTTCTATTGATGAATCTGTTTGGGATGCTGTTGAGATTGGTTGGACCAGACCTGAGGCAGCCAAATCCACATGGGATAAGGCAGCACTCGTTGCATCTAATGCTAACAGTAAAGCACTCAATGCTATTTTCTGTGGTGTGTCTCCAGATGAATTTCACAGGATCTCCCACATTATCGTTGCCAAAGAAGCATGGGAGATATTGGAAACCACCTACGAAGATACGAAGAAAGTGAAAGACACCAAGTTACAAATGCTGACCACTTGGTTTGAGGAGCTCAAAATGAGTGAGGATGAGTCCTTTGACTCTTTCTATGGGAAGCTAAATGAGGTGGTTGTCAGCAAGTTCAATTTGGGGGAGAAAACGGAGGATTCTAGAATTGTAAGGAAGATCCTTCGATCATTGCCGGAAAGTTTTCGTGCTAAAGTGACAGCGATTGAAGAGAGCAAGGACCTTGATGACATCAAAGTCCATGAGCTGGTTGGTTCTCTTCAGACTTATGAGATGTCGCTGCCCAATCAACGGAAGAGTAAATCTCTTGCTCTTAAGACCATTAATGAGAAGGTGGAAGATCAAGACTCATCGGGAGAAGATGTGGTTGACAAAGATGTTGTATACCTTATTAAAAATTTCAGAAAGTTATTGAAATTCAAAAATAATGGCAAATTTGATGATAAAAGAAAATTCCAAAGTTCTGGAAGGGAGAAAAGGGAATTCAAAAAGAAAGATGGAAAAGAATCCTAACCTACACAAGGTGTCACTTGTTTCGAATGTAACGGGCATGGACACTTTAAGAAAGAATGTTTGAATTATTTGAAATCGAAAGGCAAAGTGTATGCCACAACATTGAGTGACTCGGATTCATCCGACTCAGAATCTGAAGAAAGCTGTGATGGAGAGGGGAACTAGTAAGCTTTTATGACTATTGCTCATGTTGAGTCTTCAGACGAGTTGAATCTGCTTGTACGAGACCTTGGAGAACATAGTGATGAAGAATCACTGGGAATTGTTGAAGAATCAGATGCTGAAAAAGATGAAAGCACAGCTAATCTTCAAGAGAATTATAACTTTCTTCTGGAGAAGTCGGGTGAGTACACAAGGGTGGCTAAGGCTGCTGTGAGAAAAATGAAGAAGGCAGAGGAGGACTATAAAAGTCTCCTAATCCGATATAGGGAGGCCAAATGTGAGAAAGAGACACTGAATGGTGAGCTGTCAGAAGTTTACACAAAAGTGAGATTTCTTGAGCAAGAGGTTGTGCAAGCAAATGCTAAAATAGAGAGGGTCACCACCAAGAAGCTAGATGATGTTATTTCATCTCAAAAGAGCTTTTCAGACAAATCTGGGTTGGGATATACCGGAGGAAGTAGCTTATCTAGAAATGTCACTAAAGAAGTGAAGTTTATAAAGGCCAAAGAATCAGCTGATGTTGGTCCTACTGTTGAGAAGCCCAAGATTGAGGAGAAGAGAAATGTTGGGAACGAACGGTTGTTGAATTCCCGTAATCAATCTGTGGGCAGGTCTGAATCTCATGCCAAGTCACGTCCACGACCACAAAGAGGTCCTAGAGCAACTTATGTGTGTCATCATTGCGGACTTTAAGGGCATACTCGACCAAATTGCCAAAAGTTGAGAGCAAAGAATAGTACAACTCCTCAAAGGTTATGAGGACCTAGAGATGATAGAAGAAATTGGGCAGGTGAACAATCTAGAGACCAAAATGGTGATCCCGGAATGATGAACGTGATGAAGATGATTAATGCATTCACCAACTGCTTGGAAAGCTTCTCACGAAGGTTTGAAAGCCCTAACTCCCGTACCCAATCCTATAAGGAAATCACCCCAAACGCAAGTGATGTGTGGGTGAAAAAGGGTACTCATGCAAAAGCATTACAACATGTCCATGCATTAATACTTCCTATACTTTGCGACGATATTTGTTTGTTTGCTTGTTGTTTTTGCTGTTGGTTGTTTGCTTGTCTACTTGTGCATACTTTTGATTTTTTTGTTTTTGATCAATCTTTTTCTTCTAGTGTCAAAAATCCAAAAATCACATAAAAATTAGAAAATCAAAAAGTTTGATTGACATTGTTGAGTTTTTGTCTCAAAACTTGTTTTGCCTTGTACCTTTGTGCTAATGGCTTTGTGCATTTTCGAGCATTGCTTGTTTCTTTGCACTCATATCACTATGGGAGAAATCTTGAAATCTATGTGATTGTTGTAAATAGATCTTCAAACTTGTCATGAATGATTAGTGAATGGTTATGATGATCTTGAGACATGCATAGACTTGTGTCTATATATCTTCCCACTCTTTATTTTTGTTTTTGCTAAAAAGAGCTCACCAAATATAAATCTCCAAAATGAAAAGAGATATTGAGCTGCAAAAACCTGTCACACATTCTAGTATTCGACTAGGAAAAAGGGTAAGCGACCTAAAATTAAAGTGAGTGTTTATTCAAAAAGCCAAAGGCTAGTTCTTTAAAGTGAAATATCAAATATCACTCTCACAATGAGAGGTAATTGTCTCAAAGGATCAAAAGGATCAAATGTTTTGATTAAAAGTGGAGTCAAATGTAAAGCTCCAAGATATGTTATTAAGTTTTGTGGGAGGTCATATATCCATATTTCTATAATTGAGATAGATCACATGATCTAGTGCTAATTGTGTATGCCTTGGTTGAATTGATCATTGAAGTTTCACATTAGACTAAGGACTATCTCATTGTTGAATATCCACACACAACACACAAGTTTATGTTCAATAAATGCCATAATCATTTGTGTGATTGTATTTGATGAAATGTGTTTTCATATGCTCAATCTTTGTTATTTCAAACACAAAAAGATTTTTGAGTGTTTTAGGTGTTTTTGGAAAGTATTTTGTTTAAAAAAATCTGAAAATTTCAAAAATCTTTTTTTGCCCTGTTTTGGTGACTCAGTCGCGGGTAAGTCAAGTCGCGAGCCTCAGTCGCGTCTTCGCGGGTCATTTTTGGCGGCTTGTTCGCGAGTAGAAGGTCCACTCGTGAGGGTTACTCAGAGATTTTCGCGGCTCAGCTCGCGACTCTCTCGCGGGTAGACCTTCCAGTCGCGAAAAACACTTAGAAAAATTTTTCAAATTTTTGTCTTTGAGTGTTTTGGCGGCTTGAACTGGCAACTTTGTGGCGACTCTCTTCAGTCGCGAAAAACGCGTGTTTGGCAAAAATTAGGGGCAGTTTTTAAATCTTTTTCAGTTTTCCCTCGAACTTTTGTGACTGTTCATCTTCTCTCTCAACTATCTCCTTCCCAAACACTCCGTGCTCCCATTTCCAAACTCCATTGTTGCGTATTTTCTGCTCAAAATCTTCAAGTAACAGGTGTGGGTTTTCATTCTTGAACTCCTTTCTACTTGATTTTGTGTTTTCCCCCTTGATTATTCACATTTTATTATGTTTTTGAGATGGGTTTGTGTTTCAGCTATTGCTCTATGTTCATGCTTAGCTTGTGGATGCTGTTGCTTGAGTTTGAAATTATTTTATTTGTTTCCTTTTTGGTCTTCATCATGTGCTTAGCTAAGTTTTTCTTTTTATTTTATCTGAACTTTTGTTGATGAGTTGATTCAAAATGTTCCTATTGTGAATGTGAAGTTTACTGTGCTGAATGTGCATGTTCTATTGTGTGAATCTATTGAGAGCATCTGTGAGTTTTACTATGCTATTTATGAGTCATGTCATTCTCATCACATTGTCTTTAGGATATTTTCTATCTCTGTTGCTTTAATTCTCCCCTGCATTCTCCCTGTTGTTCTTGTGTGTCCACTTTTTAAGCCTGTTCATCTGTGTGGTTGATTTCAGTAGCATGAGGTTTAATTGTTTTAGTTCATCTGAGTGGTGGCATTTTTGTCCTTGTCACTAACAAAGTTCTGTTTTGGTCTACATATGTTTTGTACTATGTTGTTGTGGCCTCTTCTGATTGTTCACAGATGGCTCCCTCACCTCCGAAGAAGAAAACTTCTGCAAAGAAGACTGACAAACAATTGAAAATGGATTCTAATCTGTTTAGGTCGGTTCAACACTTTGAGAGATACATGGATTTCTTCTTGAAAGAAGGAATTATTCAAGAAAGATTTGTAGATTTGGAGGATTTAAGAAACACCTTTATCCCCAACTGTTTTGAAAGGAGAGGATGGGAAAAGCTTTTGAGTGATCTCCCTGTAGTGTGTGAACCCCTAATTAGGGAGTTTTATTCAAATGTTGTGATAAGGGAGGATGATTTAAGCTGCTGGGTTAGAGGTAAAGAATTCACTTTGGATGCACATGACATTGATGATGTGCTAGGGCTTGAAGGATTAGAAGATCAGGAGTTTGTCAATTACAAAGATAGGATTGTATCTATTGAAACTGTTCAACAAAGGATAGGTGGACAGAGAGAAGGGAAATGTTTGAATACCACAGCCTTTCCAGTGGACATGAGGTGTCTAACAATAATCATGATGTTTAACCTATATCCCATAAAGAAGTTGACTACAATCAACTGTGCAAGAGCAATCTTTCTGATGGATCTCAAAGAAAAGACATTCATTGACATCAGTTCCCACATATATGACACTATTGTGGATGAGACTAGAACAACTTCTAGGCCAAAACTGATCTTTCCTAGTTTGCTAATGAGGATCTTTAGAAAGAAGGGTGTTCCAATCCCTCAAGACACCAGTCCCATGTCCACACCCTCTGCAATTAACAAGCTTATCTGCAAAAGGATAAGTGTTTGGCTTCCAAGTGAAGAAGAAGAAGGTGATGAAGGAGAGGGTGTCCCAATGGAGACTAAGGCAGAGGCAGCAGGGCATGCATCAACCTCAACACCCTGGAGGAGTGGCAAAAGGACTAGAGCATCAACTTCTTCAGATACACCTCCAGATGCTTTTCAAATCATTCTGGAACGACTTGATGGGATCAGAGGAGTCCAGACTGAGCACTCTGAGAGGATGAGAGCCATACAGGATCAGATTGATATTTTGTTTGCAAAACTTGACAACTTCACCACCCAGCATGGATAGTGACCCTTTGGCCATTCCGGTCAAAAAGGGGGAGATGTTCTTTCTGTTGTTGATGAGATTGTTGATGAGAAGCAGAAAAGCAGCTCTTAAGGGGGAGTAATGTGTTGAGGGGGAGTTGTCAAAATCAGAGACATTGTTTATATATGCTTATGTTTTGGGTATTTAATGTTTATGTGAGTTGATACACTGTGGTTTTGGTGTATTCTTGTTTCTAACTCATAACTTACAATCTTGGTTTAATCTTTTATATATATTGTTGATGTTTTTCAGGATATATTGTGTTTGTACCCATGTGCTTATGTAAGCTTTTAGGGTTAATGTTTTTATGCATAGGTTTGTAGGCTTTATGGTTTGTACCATGCTTTATGTAGCCTTTTATGCTATGTTGAAATCAGTACTTCTATCTAAATGTCTTGCATTTTGATTTATGTACTGTCACTCTTGTGCCCTTATAGGATTGTTCCTAAATGCATATACTTAGTGTATTATGCATTGGTTGAATGTTGAGCATACAAGTATCTTGCTTTGTTCTTGTTAACTTGTATGTTCGTGTGTTCATTCCAAGTGTGAATGAGCACTGTGATCACTACCTTGTGGTGTTCACTTGGTTGATCAAGCCATGATTTGATTCTTCACTTCATCTTTGCTTGATCACCTTTAGCTTGTTTCATATGCATTTCATGCTTTTCTGCATACAATGATCATGGTGTATTGTTGTGTTTCAGGAGTTTCATGATCTTATGTTTCAAGTGCTACACAGCTTCTAGAGTTATGTGTGAGTGAGTTTTGTTCAACTGTTCCCAACTCACATGTTAAGTCTAGAGTCTGTTTTAGGGTTTTGTCACAGAATAGTCAAAGGGGGAGATTGTAAGGTTGAATTTATTCAACCATCTAATTGGATTTATTCCGTGCCAAATTTGCTTGTATTTCAGCATTTAGTAACCCTGTATTTAGGTGGGCTTATTGTAAGGGTAGTGAGTGAGATAGAGTGAAGTTTGCTTAAGAGTGTGCAAGAAAACAGAGACTCGCGGCTTGGCCTCGCTGGTGATTTGCGGCTGCAAGCCGCCAGACGCAGCACACGTGCCAAGCATGCCATAAGGTGAACAGTTATGCTAGCTGGAGCACTACAGGACAAAACAGGACAACTGGCCATACGGTTATCTCGTGACTGGATCTCGCGACTCAATCAAGTCACGAGGTCAAGTCGCGAGCCACCCCTGTTTTGTAAAACCTGACGTTTCACATTCCTCTCTCACTCTAGTATAACTACCCATTTTACCCATAAATGAAAGAGAGTTTCCAGAGAGAATTTTGAGAGAGAAACTCTAAAGAAAAACAAGATTGATTCACCCACAATCTATACATTATAGTCTTTTCAAATTCCTCAACTCCTCTCCATTGTTAAATCCTTGAGAGGCATTTTACCAAACCTTGTTCTCACCATATTCATCACTGTGAGAGGGTTGTTTGGATTTCTGGGAAGTAGTTAGGAAGGAACCAATCTACATTGGTTGATGCTACGGTCTAGCAGCGGAATCCGGGAAGCTAGAAAAGAAAAAAATTCGGCGCAACCTCGTTGGAGCAAGAAGTTTGGAGGGCTTAGGTGCACTGGTTAGACTAGGCTTATAGGGTCTATTGCTGTCCATGTATCCCAACTACATTTTCTAGTGGATTGTTTACCGCTTGGAGGGTGGTGGAGAGGTTTTATGCCGAGGGCTTCAGTTTCCTCTTCGATAACACATCGCGTGTTGTCTTTGTGTTTGCATCTTCCTTCCCTTTTATCTTTGCCTTTTTATCTGCTGTGGGTTGTGATTTTAATTTGGCTTAGATACTTTTTCCAATTCCATATTATAGCTTATGTTAATTTTCCGCACACTAGTTGTTTGACATAATGCTTGAATTGGTTAAGTTGTAATTTGGGGGTCTAAACTTTCAAGGGTGTTTATACACATATTTGAACTTTCACGTTTCACTTTAAAAAGCTATACATTACACTTTATATCCTTAGATTAAATGAATATATATAGATTCATGCATATATAAACTATTGTTTTTTAACTATTGGTTTTTTGATATCAGTTCATGATTATATGGATTAGATTTTGTTTTAGCTAAGGTTTTTGGGTTAGAATTGTTTTTGTTTTGGGTATTTGGGTTAGATTTGATTCTTTTTGGGATTATTTTTTTTGGTAAAAGAGATTGAAATGGTGTTGAATCGCACCAAACTGTTCATCTTCTACTATGTAGAAATCTCCCTTTGAAGATACTTGCAACCAATCATAGGTTCTTTACAAATACAATTTCTTTGTTTTCAGTAAATATAAATATTTGAATGGCTGAAATAGATAGGAATAGGTCCAGTGACTAAGGGTGGAGCAGCACCCATTGATCAACTCTAGTCTTTGGGAGGGAATTCATGAGAGTCAGGCATTAAGAAGTTTACAATTTAAAAATGACTATTTGATGTGAGATTCAATTCTTATGTATATTTGTGTGGTTAGTTAATTGCTCTCTTCTTGCATTTAGTATTAGCGTCTTTCTATGATTTCACTTCTACTTGAGTTAGATTGGATTGGTGTTTAGTGATCTCCTTCAACCTAATTTAGAAAAGTCTTTTAATAATAATATTAAAACATATTTAGTCCGGCTTCTCTTACATCTTCATGCCTACTCCATTATTATGTAGGGTTTCCTTGACAATAAGAACACCATATAATCTAATAAAAATGGAACTAAAATAGAGGTTTTCATATCCATTGAATATTTTTTTCAAAGGGTAAATAGAGGCAATACCAGGTCATATGGTGCCAATGTTGTTGAATAGTACTTAACCTTCTAACTTCTAAAATTCTTTTTTCTTTTAAGTTTGATATTAATTATGATTGAATTATAGTCAAAGCTGACAGTTTTTTTTAACTGCATTATTAGTCTATTGAGGAAAATGACTTAGATGTAGTTATTTTGGTTTGACTAATTCTGATTTAAAATTGGCTTGAGAGAGAGGGTGAACCTATTTCTTTAAATTAGAAAGTTTTATTTAAAATGAGGAATGACTTTAATTTGTATTAGTCTGTATATGTCAATCATATCTTTGTTCACTCAGAGTAAGATGAGTCATTGAAGTGGGATGATGTGAATAATAAATTAAGCAGTTATGTTAGTATAAATACTTTCTGTGTTTAATTAAAGCGGTTCACATTCAATTTTGTTTTGTTTGTTCAACTGCCTTTTGTTTATTTATTGTAAAAATACTTTTTCTTTTTTCATAATTATAATTGTTTGTTCAATGTTGTTCAAGATCATCTTTTGTAAGAGCTGAATCTATCTTCACCAAAATGTATAAATTTTGTCTAAATTTGTTGGATTCTTCTTCATATGCAAAGTTTATGGTTTTTTGTTTTGATGTTTTGGTGTATTTCTTTCCTAATTGTTTAATTGCACATTTGTTAGTGGAATAGTGACTACATTTATCTGTAAGTTCATGGAATTAAGCTAAAGCACTAAATATATACCAAAACTTAGAAGTTGGCATATACAATTTACCTTAGGCTATTGGTTGTTGCTGTGATTTTGAAGGTAAAAGCATTATCATACAAAATTGGTTGAAAACTTATTAGCACTTTTGAGTCTGTATTGCTTGGTTGTGGCCAATGCTAATCAGATTTACGCCCAGGCTTAATGATTGACATTGGGAAAGAAAGATGGAAAAATTGATGGTTTTGGTGATTTTAGTCTTTTTTGGTAATGAGATTAACCCTCTTTGAGAGTGTTAGAAAGTTGAGAAAAAAAAAGGACACCACTGGATTGTTTAAAATCTTTATGTATAAGACGAAAACAAACTTTCCAGTTCAAGATTGTGCCAAAAAGTGTTACTGTTTGATGTTAATTTTGCTTTAAGTATTTATTTTATATATCCTTGGCTAATGGAAGCCAAGTTCTTATTTTTTGCAACTCAAAGCATATTACAATGTTTGCTTCCGCTTCTTTTGTAGTCTCTCTTTCATCTTTTTTTGCTGTAGTTTTTAAAAACTTCTTACCCTGTGATTTTGTTGAATACTGAGTTTTTGCCAGGTACAACACGGGTATTTTGCAAAAAGAGTTGCTGCATCAAACTAAGTGGTTTGGATAGCCTGATTTTCCCTCTATTTATCTCATAATTTGAATTAAATTTTCTCCATTGATCTATTTGGTTTTGATTAGGCTCTGAATTGCATATTTTAATCTACTTTTTTCTTCATTTTTTTTAAATTCTATGAATTCTTATTTTGTATTTTACTGAATTGTAAAACTGTAATGACTTTTTTAAAATGCTATGCTTTTAGTGGCCTGCATTTGGTACGTCCACCATATTCACATAGTGGCTTGCATTTGATGCTTTCTTCTTGATTTATTATAATCCAGCTTCTTTGTGATTGGCGTCATGGGATTTAGCCCTTGAATATATTTAGGGAAAAACATGTTTGCCATTTAATAATGGTTGATTTCTTAATGTTGCTGCTCTGAGCATCTATTATTTGTAACTAAAACGTCTAAAACCTCTTTAATGTTTGTGCTAAAAAGTCATGTTTTTTGTTTGATTGTATATTTGTTTAAAGGAATGTATAATTGTTTTAAAGAATGGATGAATTTTTATTGGTAGTAAATTATGTTTCTTTTTCGTTTATTGAATTTGATTAAATAACCAACATATTGCTTAAAATAAGCCAATAAAATATTATGCAAACGTCTTTAATTCTTGGTTCCACTTGAATGACCAAAGAACAACAATATTCAACGTACTTCTACTGATCCAGTAATTCACTAATTGTCTTCGATTAATGTTTTACATTAGTCCATGGATCTTGATTATTATGTTCACTCGGCTTTGCCATTAATTTGGCTTATTTGTTTTAGTTCAATTTTACCATTTAGTGTAGCTCAATGATGACATTGTGTTGGTTTTGAAGGATTTGAATTTCTATTAGTGATGATTATGTAATCATTAATTTCAGTTTCAAACCAGGTTTTATATTTGGTTTGTGGCCTTTACAGCATTTATTCTTTTTTGGTTTTGTTGGTTTTGGTCTGTTGATTTCATGGAAAAACAATTCCAGTATTCTGTTATTTACTAATTTGTTATGAATATTAATGCTTATGGCATGGACAAGAATGGTAGAATCCTAGAATCATGAAAGGCCATCTATAAATTAGATCGACCTCTACATATGCTAATTATTTTTGTTATTTGAATTTGAATTAAAATCCAGATGTTTATTCTCTCTCTTTCAAAGTTTTGGCTTCAGATTATAATCTTTGATTATTTACTGTCATCAGGGACAATCTAAGTCATTAGATGATCTACATTCATAGGGATAGGCAGTTGGTAAAAGAAAAAATGGCAAAATAAAACCTCTTCCCTCCTTCCAATAATTAATTTTACACCCACTTTGTTTCGCTTCTTTTTTGCTGCACCTATACCCAAGGTCAGCATTTTGTTACTTGATGTGTTATACTCTTTATTTAGATGCTTTCTTCTTGATTTATCATAATTCAGAGAGACAAATGAACAAACCTAAAGAAAAAAACATGTTTTTTGTTCAATAATTACACTTTTTTTTTTTCTTTTGCATCCTATTGATCTGATTCTGAACTAGACTTTGTGGGATGTGTATGGTTGTGGTGCAGTGGGTATTCTTTGCTTAGGGATCCCCAGTACAACAAAGGACTTACCAATGACTTACTGCTTACTATTCAAAGGGAGATGGAGAGCTAAAAAAGAGAAAGTGTTATCACTATTCGAAATGATGCAGCAGCTAGCACGCTAAGATTAGAAGGGAAAATAGCAACTACAAAATTCAATTTAGTTTTTAGTTTCTATTTTCCATCCTACCTGATTTGCTGCATTTGAAGAGTGATTGAAATTGTAGAACTTTGAAATTTGAAAGTGTAATGTTTTTTATACAAAGATGATTATCACTTAGATTTTAGTTAATATTCCACTCTATCTACATAATTATTAGTGTTAGCTAATTATGGTTAAAGAACAGCAACTAGCACACTAAGATCAGAAGGGAAAATAGCAACTACAAAATTCAATTTAGTTTTCAGTTTCTATTTTCCATCCTACCTAATGATTTGCTGTTTTTGAAGAGTGATTGAAATTGTACAACTTTGAAATTTGAAAGTGTAATGTCTTTTATACAAAGATGATTATCACTTAGATTTTAGTTAATATTCCACTCTATCTACATAATTATCAGTGTTAGCTAATTATGGTTAAAGAACATTTTTTAAAACTGTGTCATTGATCATATGGAATTTTCAACTTAGTGCTATTTTTACCTTGTTTTTAACATGTGAAAGCAATCAGCAGGATAAAGTTTAAAAAGATTTAAATAATAGTCAAATTTCTCATCTACTTATGAGATTTCAAATGATCCCGCGCATTGCATGGGTTAAACACTAGTATATATTAAATGTCAAAGCTCAGAAAAAATCCAATAAGGTTTTAATTGGATTCTCAATTTTGTGCCACATGTCCCATTTGATTTTTAATTTCTATGCCAAGTGAATCATTGAGTTTAAAATTTGAAGAGTCCTAATCCAATTAGATTCTAAATCTTCTAATTGGATTTCAATTGGAAACCAATTTTGCGCCACGTGTCTATTTAATTTTTTTAATTTTTGTGGCAAATGAATTATTGGGTACAAAAATCGAAGAGTTTAAAAATCCAATTAAATTTTAATATATATATATATATATATATATATATATAAAATGAGAAACCATTACATATTTTTGAAATGTATGATTTAAAAAAAAGGTATAAACTAATATCATGTATGATTTGAACCCCTTCTAAAAAAAGATATAATTTGAATCATGTAATTGTAATTATTTTTAATTGTACCCGTACATATGCATGAGATTACATACTAGCTTCTCTTAAAAGTTAAAACACCAAAGACTCCAAAAACCTTACATTGCAGCCCACGAAGATCCTAATTAAAATACTAATAAACAGGGATGGTGGTAGGCATGGACTTGAAGGGGGCAATTGCCCCTCCCTCTAATATATATATATATATATATATTTTAAATTATTATATATATATATATATATATATAGGCACTAATTTTAGCAATTATTTTTTATAAAATTACACTTTGCCTCTCCTTAACAATATTATTGATTCTTTTACGGGAATACTATAGCCACAAAATTTTTTACCTCATTTTTACAAATTGATGAGATAGCAAATTCTTATTGGTTCACATTTGCATCTACCACTTACATTATTTTATTTACTTACTAATAATTACTCACCACATTAGCAATTTGTTAAAAAATGTTTGTAGCTCTAGCATTTTTTTCCTTTTAAGGGCTATAAAAAAAATTTGTAGATCTAAAATCTTAACAAAATATACAAGCCCAAAAAAAAAAAAAAAAAAAAAACCAATAGTAAAACCAAGAAAAATTAAGCCTAGTTAACCTATTTTACCAAAAAAAATTTGGCCTTTAAAATTTGTTAAGCAAAATAATTTTTTCCTTATTCAATAGACGCACACAACAAAGACACAAAAAAAAAAAAAAAAAAACCCTCAGTGGTGCAGCAAAGTTGGAAGCCGGAGTTGCCAGATGCAACTAATAACAAAGTCATCTCCCTAACTCCAAGTTCTGACACCGTCTTTATAAATCAACCATAGCTTTCGAAAACGTAGGATTTCCAAAGATTCCAACTTCTAAAGGGACGCAAGTGTCACTGTCTGCACAAAAACTAGCTGCTAAATCAAAGAGGTTCCTTCAACTTCACTGCATGTGGTTAAGATGATGATGATGATAATAATAATAATAAGAAACAATATAGAAGCTGAGAGAAAGTGCCTAAATTGTCCTACCTTTTCTCAGGATATGTCAAAGTCCTCCTATCTTAGACTTGGAGCCAACGGTTAGGGATGGCAATTTAAATCTGATTCGCGGATACCTGGCCCGGTCCGACCCTAATGGGCCGGATTTTACCCGATCCGATAAAGAGTAGGGTCGGGTATGGGTTTTTTTAAAAAAAAAACCCGAAGCAGGTCCGGGGTCGGGTTCGGGTTTTTATTAAAAAACCCAAAACCCGACCCGTTTATGACCCGCTTACCCTAAAATTACAAAAAACCCTCCCTTATATATATAGCTGTAATGAAAACCCTATTTCCCATTTTCCCTAACCCAGCCGCCTCTCATAATCTGATCTAATTTCCATTTCACGCCCTCAGCCTCAAGCCTCAGCCTCACATCTCCAGCTCATAATCTCATTCACTCAATCACTCTGTCTCAGCTCTCTCATTCACTGTCTCACACGGCCACAAGCCCACAAGCAGTCAAGCACAGGCAGTTCGTCGCTGATCTCACACTGTCGCCACACTGTCATAAGCCTACAGCTCTCTACTCTTTCAAGTCTCAACTCCGTTCGGCCTCACTGTCGCCGATCTCACTGTCGCACAGGCCTCTTCAGTCTTCCCCTCTCATCTTCCTCGCCCATGGCCTCACGACCTCGTTCCACCTCGATCTCCATCATTTTTTTTTTTTTTTTTTTTTTTTTTTGGGTTCAGTTCGTCTCAAATTCTCAATGTGAGTTTGTGTTTGTGATTGTGATTTTGAAAGGGAAAATCATAGATCCAAAATTTGTGTTTATGTTTGTGATCGTGTTTGGATTTGTGTTTGTGTTTGTGATTTTGGGTCGGAAAATCATAGATCGAAGTTTTTCTGTTTGTGTTTATGATTTTGGGCTTGGCTGGGCATGAGGGACGGGGCCTGCGGGGCCCGTGGAGGCCCGACGGGGCGGGTTTGGGGTAAAGAAAAAAACCCGTTTAATAAACAGGCCGGGTTTGGATTTCTGAGACAGACCTGCGGGTCGGGTCCGGATATGGAAAAACCTGGCCCGAACCCGACCCGTTGCCATTACTACCAACGGTGTTGTATGTTACCACTAAATAGTCCTTCAAACTCTTTGTTTTTTGTTTAATTTTTTTTTTCACTTTTGAGTTTTCTCGACTACATGGCTACCCCATAATATGCTATGTTGATTTGCTGTGGTATCCTTAGCCAATGTGCTAAACTGTTAAAGTTTGTTGATGCCAAATGCCCAATATGTATGTTACAGGTTGTTGATGGGCTATTGGGCTGGATAAGAGTTGAATTGTTGACTGATGGAATTTTGATTGCATTAATCATCCTAATCCGCATCAATGGATGTAAAACTTTTGTAAATTTTGCAAAAAAAAAAAAAAACCTATTTTTTCTATTTTACATACCTAATTTTACAAAATATCCACATCAGTTTGTTTATTCTATACACTTATTCAATAAAATATTCATCTTCACACTTCTCTCTTGAACCCTCTCACAGACCCATCACAACCTAAGCCACCATTAATGATCAATCCACACCCATCATCAACCCACCCAGCCACCATCATCAACCTGCCATCACCAACCCACCATCACCCACTGATCAAACTAAGAATAAAAAAGGATCAAAACTAGACATGGTAAAACGGGAGGGTCGGGTCGGGTTTGGGTCGGATCAAACAAGTTGCGGGCCAAAAACTGGTCATTTTAAGCAGGTTAAAAAGGGGTTTGGGTCAATCGGGTTGCGGGTTGGGTCGGGTTGACCCGTATTTTTCACATGATTTTTTTTTTTTTTAAAGAAAAAATCATGTATTTACTATTCCGAAAGTCATGCAACAAATTACTTGATATAGAATGTATTACTTTGAATTCACCACTTATATCAAGAATGAACTCAGTTAAACTTATTAATACTTATTAAATAATTTTAAAATTATACAAATCCTAATATTGCTATATAAAACAAAATAACACAAAGATAAATAAAACAAATACACAAGTTTGATTTCTACACAATATCAATATCCCAAAATATAAAACAAAATTACGAATGATTTATTAGATGGATAACTCATTTGACAAAGAGTTAAAACATATAAGAAATTTACAATCTTGAAAATAAATTTTATAATCTATTATCAATTGTGGTTGGTATTCTATTTCAATTTGAGATATACATTAAAGTTTGATTGTTTACTTATTTATACATGGCATTTTTTATGAATATCATATTATTACTAAACAATACACACTCTAGGAAATATCATAATTTATTTTGAAAAACCGTTAATTTTGGACATAAATTATTAAAATATTCAATCTAAGAATTCATAATTTATGCTAATTTGATACCTTGGCTTCACTATTTTCACACTTGTGAATTTTTCTCACACATGTCTACAATTTTAAATTTATGTTTTTAACTCTACTGCAACCAGATTATCTTGGCATGTACTTTGCTATTTGATATCTAAAAATCTTTACTTATTAAAGAATGCTTAACCATTCATCTTTCAATTAATTTGCATGCAGTTATATAAATATTTCAATTGTTTCCTTAAAACTCGCAACAAAACAATTAAACTAATATTGTCTTAATTTTATTATTTTTTTTCCAAAAAAAAGTTTTAAAAAATGGTTCGGGTTTGAGTCGGGTCGGGTTGGGTCAAGTTGACCCACAAAAAACACGGGTCAGGTCACGGGTCAACCTGTTTTTGTTTTGGGTTGAAAAAATTGGGTTCGGGTTAGGTATTTTTCGGGTCGAGTCAGAAAATTGACCCCTTTTTCCATGTCTAATCACGACCCCAAAACCCACTCATCAAATAGGAAATCCCAAAACTGATTAGCGAGTGAGCTTGCTTCGGTAGTGATCTTCGGTGGCACGATGAGAGTGAGCTTGCTTCAGAGATCAGTGGCATGGCTTGCTTCGGAGATCAGTGGTGGCTTGCTTTGAAGATCAGTGAGGTGAGAGTGAGGGACTAGAGATAAAAAGAGAGAGAGTTGAGAGTGGAAGCACCAGAGAGAAAAAGAGAGAGTAAGGTGAAGGAGAGAGAAAAAATAGTAAAATATTAAATGCAAAGCTACAGTAATCATGCATATATGCACAGTTACTTGTAGCATTTTTGTAAATATACACAATTTTGCACCCACTGATGTGGGTTTTTTTTGGTTAAAATTTGTAAAATTCATACCTTTTTGCATTTTGGAAGCACTGATGTGGTAGCTCTAACATGGTAAGACTAACGACTATATGGTGATTTAATTTTCCAATTTAAATTTACATGTGAACTGGTTCTATAGGGAGCCCACCCCATCGTAAGATATCCAATTACTAAAATAATCAGGGACAGAGCTATTGTTGGACGTGGGGTAGTGTCCTCTAGAGTTTTAAATTTTTTTTTGTATATATATAATATATTATTTTTAGTAATTTGTTTCAATAAAATTGCATTTTGCACCCTCAACAATATTATTGATATTTTTAAAAGGTATAAAAAAAAATATTAGCCCAAGAACAAAAATTAGGCCCAAACATATTGATGTAGATTGTGGTTTCAGAATTTTCAGTGATTTGTATGGGCTGTGTTGTAGATAGTTAAGGGTTGTTGCTAGGGTTTGTTTAATTAATTTATTTTGGGTTGTTGGAGTTTTTAATATAATTTTTTATCTGAATTTGTTTTAATTTAGGCTTATGTTTGGATTTAACAAAAATGTAGGCTTATGTTTGGGCATGTGATTTTTTGAAAGAAAAATTCTTTTTATTAACAGAGAATGTTCATAATATATGATTGTTTAAGGTCCTCAGATATTGTCGAGAACTGTTTTTTTCTTTTTTGTTTCTCTAAAATTACACAGTAAATTAAAACATGCATTTCTCTTTACAAAAACAGTCCTGTACAGTGAGATTGACATGTCTTTCCATTTGATTTTTGAATTTGATTATGATTATCAATTTTTTATATACTTACTAATATATTTATTATTACTATGTCTTATTCTAGTACAAATCGAATACTTTAGTGGCGTTTTTCAAACTTGGCCTTCTTCCCAGTTAAGTGATGGTATTATGATTTCTTTTGATTACATTTGTTTATGGTATCTTAATTTCTAATGTTGTTTCAACTTTGAAATTTTTATTTCATGTTAAATTATGCTTGATATGACTTTTGATTTTAGTTCTATTATCACATTAGCTGCTGAGCATGTGAATCTGTATCCAACTACTAAAGCTTAGAATGACTTGTTTTTGATGCTGTCTTCCAGATCTTGCACATTTGTTTGCTGCCTCCTAAAGATTGCAATCTTTGTAGTTCTGTACCTCTATAATCATAATGCACTTGAGCATGTGAATTAGTTTCCAACTATTAAAGATTACAAAGCCAGTACCTCTTTTCTTTGAGAAACTGAACATTTTGGTACTACACACAGACAGACATACATTGATCCATGTCTAGGTTTAGAAATATATATTATGTTACTTTCTTTTTTGCGTGCTTGGAGTTGCAAAGGATGTAGGAGTTAATTCTTTCGCTGTTGTTTTTCTGAGTAGGTATTAACTTGATTTAGGTGGTCATTTACTACACTATTATTGATCTTCTTTATTTTGTTTTTTACAAATTATTTTAATTAAAAAAAACTAAAAAAATACTTATTTTGCATGTTCTACTTTCATTTTTGGATAAAGAGCTGCATACTTAACTGCATCAACTCAATGTTTGTTAACAATTTTTGTAAATTTTTTTTTAAAAAGTTCCTGTTGCATAAAAGTTATATATAAATAGTCAATATAAAATCATTAATAAGATCATTTACTACTTTGCCACTAATACATGTATTGCACTATTTGTCTGATGTAGATAGTTTTGTTTATGGAATCTATATTTGTTCATTATTTTGTTTACTTTCTAAATAAAAGAAAAAAGAGAAACAAAAAAAATGACTCTTTTGTTTTTAAACTATTATCATTTTAATTTTTTTTTTTAATAGCTAAGTTGTTATACAAAATAAAAGAAATAATTTTTTAAAATGGTTGGAACATATTGTTTATTGCGATTGTTATACTCATTATAATTGTTTTTAGTTGTTTTTCCAATAATTCATTGTGAGAAGGTAAAATATTTCTTTTAAATGGTTGGAAGGCAAAATATGGAAGGTAAAATATTTGTTTTCAATCATACAACCTGCCCTTGAATATTTTGTATCTATAAAAATTCTCTCTTGGCTTCAACTCAAATTTTTCTCATAAACAATACTACTTTTGTTAGTGGGAAAGAAAGGAAAAACAACTATCGTACATTATCTGTCAAGTAAAAACCAAACAGCTCGGTAACCCAATCTGTTCTGTGTTAGACAGCACCTTTAAGATAATATACCCAACTGTTTTGTTCTTATTACAGAATCTGAATCTAAATTCCCAAATTTTTGAATGTTTACATAAATTTATGATCTTTCCCACTTAGTTTTCTTGTGTCCATGCTTTAATATAAAAGATATTGCATTAAACGACGTCGTTTGGTTATTTTGGCATTTTAAAAGGTGTAGGAGTGGTGGAGAAAGTAGAGGTAGAAGTGGAGATAAGGGAATATAAGTATGAGGAATTAGTTAAAGCCCTTGAAAAGAATTAGATTCCCATAGGTGTATGAAATTTGTTAACCTTGACAAACTTTAGTAGTTTTGGAAATCCTTAAACATTTTTGGTAGTTATAAATAAACAGTTAAGTTCTTTCTTAATCTAACATTTTAATTTATTTAGATTTTTATAATTTTGGGTGTGTTATTGATGGTTGATATACGTGCCGATTTGTTTGGTATGTTATCCGCTCATCCTGTAACTCCCTTGATATCCTTGCTCTAGGAGGTATAAAACAACGCAAGAAAGCTTGGTGAGTTAAACTTTTAGAGCTACTTCCTTTCCAATCGAGTCTAAAATCTTAACAATTTATGCTAGGTTTGTTAATTTTGCTTCCAACAATCTCCCTCTATGTTCTTGATATTTGGTTCTTCATTTTGTGAATTTTAATTATTTTTATTTTTCTTCATTCATCTCTTTTCAAATATTACGATTATTTGTTGGTGATATTTCTACATTATGGTGTTTTTAAAATAAGGCTGCTTTTGAATCAATTTGTATCTATGCTAATGGTGTATATATTGAGAATTTTAATAATAAAGGCATGGAAGACTTTGATAAAATCATGAATCTTAACTTTTGTTGAGGGCTGCAAAAGTAGAAAATGAAAATTCTAGAATTTTGCTTTTGTCTGCACAGTTTTGCAAGGCAGGAAGCTTATGATGGGGGAGCTTTAGTTGTAGAGTAGAGAGAAGAATGAAGCAATCCAAGAGAGATTCGTTGTGATATAATGTAGAGTCAACAACAATATGCTCGTGCCCGTTTTCTCATATTTAATATGATAACTTAAACAAGTCTTATGAAGAAGGTTATTTTTATTGATAAAATATAGTTAGTGTAGCTGCCCGAACGATTTAATAAGATTTTGTTGATTTACAAAAATCTTTGAATATTATGATAATTTGTTATTAGTACATGTCATATATTTTACTCTTTGTTAGTGTTTTTTTCAAATGTGATATGTAATATTTTGATTTGAAATTTTACCCTTTTTGGTGTGAAGGCAATAAACAGTGATAGAACATCATATTATTTTTCATCTACTCAAATTGTAAATCATAACAACAAAAAGTATGTAAGCTTCTACCTAGAATGAACATTGTAAATTGCTTCAAATGAGCAATGATTTGCTTTGTTGGCAGATTAAGAAATATTTGACAAGGTCACTATATATATATATATATATATATATATATATAGACACACACGCACCTACCTTGGTGGACTAGCTCAAATCCTAATGAAATTTGTATATTCTTTCTTGTGTGAGTTATTCCTTAAAATCCAAAGTGAGAAGGTTCATTTAAGTTGACTAAATTTCTCTCAACCCGACAAAAAATGCATATATATATATATATATATATATTCCAAGTTGGACTTTGTTTTCATGTGCTTATACTCGTTATACACGGCCAACTCAATACCCTAGTAGTTTACCTAGAATTGGGTGACCAAACAAGCCAGCGACTCATATATATAATTGAACTAGTTTGCTGCACAGTAACATATATATATATATATATATATTTATTTATATAAAATCAGCAAGGGGCGGTCTTATTCTTGTTGTGCGCAAAGTCCAAAACCAAGTTGGCATTCTCAAAAAAAAGAAAAAAAAAGAAAAAAGAAAAAAAAAAGAAAGGTTGGACTTTGTTTTCATGTGCTTATATTCGTTATACATGGGCAACTCAATGTCCTAGTAGTTTACCGAGAATTGGGTGACCAAACAAGCCACGAACTCATTCGATTATATATATATATATATATATATGTATATATATATATATATATTGTTTTAATAATTTTTATGCATAAGTCTTCTATTTTTAAATATTTTTTTAGCTTTTTAGAAGTTTTAACCTCTAAAATTTTGAATTATTTAATTGTACATTTAAGCAATGACTTCTTTATCAAATTATAATATCAATTGAAGTTAAACATGAGCAATTCATGTAATAATGTGGTTTCATAATAAATATAAAATTTTATAAAATTATTTTAATTTATCACACAATTGTATGAATTTTGATACTAGTCATGACGTAATATTATTTGATAGCAAATACTTTCTCATTATATGACATATTTAAAACGCAAGAAAAAAAATCCATAAAATAAAACTACTTGGTGACTTTATATATATAATTTTAGTATTACAAACTGGAGGACAATATAATCTTTAGCACTCAGATTACTGGTTTAATCAACAACAAAAATAAAAATATGATGCACTCTATCGATTCATGCCTCCTTGGATCACAGGAGCCGTTGCAGTCATCACTCCTTGGGTCCGTTGCTCCACATTTCCTTGCCATCCTAAGCAATCAAAAAGAAAACCATATTAAAAATCACCATCAAGAATTCATAACCCAGAAAAAAATATTTCATATCAAATGGCGTGTGAGTGTGTTTGGTGTGGGAGAGAGAAAAGAAGGTTGTTTTTACCGATGCTGACGTCGAAACCTTGGTGTTTGAGCTCACGATACTCTTGGCACAAGGCACATTGTTCACAGCAGCAATGAACCATGCAATCCCCACAAGAGCCCTCCTGCAACGCGTACTGCCGCCTTATTTTGGAGCGATAGAAGCATGAGTACAAACATCCACAACCAGTCAACCAAGTAATTAATGCATACAGTGCTCCGCTAGCAACGCATGCTGCAATACATACAAATCACCCGTCAGTCACCATCATCATCACCCCAATACATCTAATTTACTTAAAACCAAACTCACCATACAAACTTACATGTTGTTCCTCTGTCTACGATCTCCGCAATTTGTCCAAAAGTAATACAAGGGCACCAACATGTTATGCAACCTGTGGAAAACAACAATAACACCAATAAACAACAGCTTGTATATTCCAAGAATAGTGTTGTAGAATGTAGACACACTATTTTACATTATTTTTCTTGTTGACTTCTTGTTCGCATGTATTTTTCCTCTCTTTGAATACAATTTTCTAATTTTCTCAACAACAAAAATAAAGACAAAACTATTTTACATAACAAATTTAACAATTAATAAATTGATCAATTTGTAGTGATTCTTATATTGGCCTATATATCATTCATACTATTTTATCATCTACCATTAACCATCTATCATATCCATAAATAATATATTTGTTATGAAATATTTTGTGACTCTAGATTTATTGAAGTTTATAAGATTCATATATATTTAATGACACATGCCAAAAGGGCTAAATTTCTTACAATTTCCGACATCATCGCAGCAGTCACAGAGGCCAGTGGACCAAGGTACCGGAGCACTAGACTGAACCTGAAATGGAGCTGCCTGGGGTTGGTATGTGTTCACTGGAATACCCGTCACGGGGGCCTGCCCATATGTAGGTGGCGCGTCGGCATACTTTTGGGGAGCACTTGGGTTTGATGAATACATGACAAAGGTACGTATATGCTGTTGAAAGGAAAATGGCTGAAAGAGACTTTGAGAGAGTTATAGAGATGTTTTTGTTGAGGTATGGGACGAAAGTGCTGGGGTTATATAGGAGTATTCCTAGTTTGTGAAAGGAAGAAATTAACTAAATGTTAACATTACTTGTTTTACGTGTCATAAGCAGCCATGATTGACTCATTTTTATTTAAAAAGATTTTGGCTGAATACAATGTCTCAGTGACTCAGTCTATTCTTTTGCGTGTGTTTACCGATGTCATCTTCCTTCCGGTCAATCTGGTAGAAAAAAATATTGGAAACCCACAAACTGGAAGTGGCAGTTCAAGATTGACTAGCTACTCAGAGAAAATTTAGCATTACAACTTATTTCACAATACTTTTTGACACAACTATGATATGTGACCGTGTGTAAGTAATAGAAAAAAAATAGTGGATTTATATATAAGTAATAAACAATCACTCACTGTCGCATCAAAATTGTGAAAAAAAATTGTGAAATAGTGTGTGGTTCTAGAACTAATTGAGCTAATTTGAAATAATGATTGATATTAAAGTCATTTACATGATTTGCGCCCTATCAGGTAGGACTAGAGTTATTACTACTGTAGTTTAGAAATTTTGACCATTCAAAGCATCGGACAATAGATAGGTTCAGATCGAGATTGAATTGTGATGACATTACAAATAATTTAATAATTATTTAAAATATAAATAAATATATTATATTAGTAAAAATTGAAAATTTTACTAAAATAGTACAAATAAATACTGAGATCTATCTTGTAATAGTATTTTTAATATCATAACTTTCATAAGAGAATTAAGAAATATTAATTTTTATTTTTTTATAAAAAAAAATTCTACTCTAAGAGAAATGTTTTTTTCCATAATTGTTTTTTAAAAATTTACTAAATCAACTTTTAGTACATCATTATCATTAACTTCAAAAAAAGAGGTGATTATTGCGTGAGCTGTTGGAAGCAACTAATGCTTCGACAGGATAGAAGGTATGCGTTCATCATTTGATATGATTGATGAGCATTTTTTGAGAATCTACCAACCTTCAGGAAGATTTTCTATGAGTGCCTGTTTGGAGAGGCTTGAAACTTTAAAATTACTATTTTACTATTTGGTTTATTTTTGTTATTATTTATAAGCTTTATTATATATTTTAATATTATTTATAGAATTCATTATATTATTTTAATTAATTTTTATTTTTATTTACAGTATTTTAAATAATAAAATTTCAATTTCAACAAAATAATTAATATTTATATGAATTTTAAATTTTTAATCCTTTACTCCAGCAGCTTAATGAAGAAGATAATGCTGATCAGTGCGCGATTTGAATTTTTTATGACTATGTCTCTATGAGTAGGCAAACACTTTGTGGGAGTAAATTGTGTGCTTCTAAGAGCACTCCCTTATGATGAGCTCACTTGCAAATGTGGGCCTTGTGGTAAAGTAAATTAGGCTAGAGCCCAACAACTTAGAGGGAACAATGTGATTTTTGGACCCAATATTTCTTGAGTATAAATTGCTCATTATTTTCTAATCCTACATAAAAAGTTGTTGTATGACCAAAGACCCAATAAAAAAAGAGTTACATCAACAACTGGGGGAAGGGGTAGCAAGAAATTTTTGCTTGGGAGGGTCAAGGTAAAACTATTATATTGATTTGTAATTCAATAAAAAACTCAAAGTACAGTTTATCTATAACACAAGATTATTGTTAGATTTTTTTTGTCAGCGTAATTCTAATTAGCACTCAAAAATCAAAATACTAACAAGCTAGTTAACCAATTGAGCATCTTAAGTCTTTTTTTTCTTGAGTTTCTCCTATTCTTTTGAAACTAATAAAAATGTGATTATGTGAGAGCATGTTATGGAAGAAGAAGAAACTAATGAAAATGTGATTATGTGAGAGCATCTTATGGAAGAATTAATGAAGAGAAATTGAAGAGAGAGCACTAGGTGATGAGGAGAGTCTTTTTGGTGGTTGTAAAATGGAAGGGGATATTGTTACAGTTTTGAGAAAGTACAAAACTTAAGTACAATAATCTAAGTGTAATATATTAAGTTCTTCAATTTAATTCAAAAACATGTTTAGCATGACTAATAAAATACAAACAATGTTATTATTTTTAAGGATAATCAAATTCAATACATATGAATTTAATTAGACAATTTAATGTACTACACCTAAGTTTTATCCTTTCAAAATAATTGAGTAACTCAAAACTAAAAAGCCTTTCATGCTTTAGAGAAGAATGGAAAAGACAAAAAGAGTTAATTTTTAAGACTGCATAGTTGGGATTTGGGGTGGGTAGAATTTTATGAGAGACATGTTGAAGTTTAAAATATTTTGGAGGGGCCCTGACCACCCAATGCATAAGGTCCCCTGTGACAACAACCATTTAGAACTATCCAAAAGGGATTTAAAAAATGTTGGTTCAATTAAGAATAATTCATTTGAATGAATGCCTGTTCCAACAAAATATATATAAAGAAAATGAAAGAGAAGTGGATGTAATGCCAAATCTGGCCAACTAACTGAAGGTTCCAGGTCCGTTTAAAAATTAAAAAAAAAAATAAAAAATTCAAAGAACTCGAAAATTGGTACTTTTGATGGAAGATGAAAAGAAAACTATAGGTATTTTGGTGGAAACTGAAAACATTTCAGTTGATTTCAAGATATACTGCTTACCCAGCCATGCAAAACTTCTCGTAATTAAGCCACCTGGGATCATTTTTTTTTTTTAAAATTTTTTATTTTGGAGAAAGGAGCAAATTGGGACTTAAAATGTTGTTGAAATTAGAAGTTTAAATGGACGCCAAACCCAAGACCAGTTGACAAATCAAGGTTTCGGCTACTTGCTTGAAACATTGTAATAGAATTTTGACTAGAGTAGTATTATATTTCTTGAAATTTTTGTAATAAATTTTTACTTGAAATAAATTACGTTAATTATTCTAAAGATAACACGAGCAAAATATCTTGTATGATGTGAACATTTACGCTGACCTACATGTCATTCACGTGACATGTAGGACAAAATTTTATATTTTATTATATAACTAGTGGGCACTAGCTCATCTACGCAGTATTGCACAAAAAAAAAAAAAAAAAAAAAAATTTGACACCAAATATTTATATTTAATAAAAATTTAATTAATAATTATCAACATAATATACAAAAATTCAAATTAAAGAATTAAAAAAAAACAATGTTTTTATTTTATTAAATATTTGCTTAGGGAATATAAAATCTAAATTAATTCATAATTTGTTTAATGTTGTGTTGCTTTATCCAAAAAGATGATGAATAATGTTGTGTTGCTTTATCCAAAAAGATGATGAATCCTGACTAACTCTTAAAACAAAATTAAAAAATATTATTAAAATGATGATATGAAAAAAATGCGAACTTTAAAAAATAATGTAAAAAATAAGAAGTTAAAAAAGCCCAATGCTTTTATTAATTGATTTCATTATATAGGAGCATATCACATACAATTTGCTAATTTGCTATCCCAATTTATATGACATACTTGGCCTAACTACAATCAACCATATTAAAAGTTCAAGTCACATCCACATTAACAAAATTAACAGAATTATCTCGTATGTTGGTTTGAGATCTTCACCACCATGAAGTAATGGAGAGAGAGAATGACAAGTTTTAGTCCATTTGATATCAATTTATTTGACATTTTATAGAAAGCTGGCTGAAGTATAGTTGTATTTGGGAAAATTTTTTTTTTAAAAAAAATTATGCATAAAATGATATTTTGTATAAAAAAAAGGAAAAGAAAAGAAAGAAGTAATACCTCAATTTTTCCATGTATTACTGATAGTGGAACTGCTAAATATGGCTTATTGGACACTTTTAACCATCAGATTAGGCCCCATATAATCTGTCAGTAAAGCATAAATGTCCATATTGAAAAATAAAGTGCTCAAGAGCAAGAAAATGCCCGTGTTTAAATATGCTATATAAGACGCCTTTACTATATTAGAATATAATGTGCTTCCTTCTGTAAGTCAAGTTTTGAACTTCTTGCCCTACGAAGGTGTGATCTGAGTGAGTTAGAATTCAAAGTTGACAACTCCCATTGTTTTGAAAAGACTCGTAGAGCCACTATTGCAATTTGAAGCGACAAACCTCAAAAAAAAAAGCCAATTAATGCCAAACAGGCAAAAAGAAATAGAGGAAGTAAAGAGATAATGAATTTGGTTCAGGAGAGAGAAGAAAAATGTTTTTATATGTAGGAGTTAAGTTCAAATAATTTTTTTTGGATTAATTTAAAAAAAAAACTATATATATATTTTAAAGACTTTTTTTAATGTGAAAAAATTGGCCTAAGGTGCAATTGCCAAGGCTTGATTTTTCAACTCTTAATGGTATCGTACTTGATGAAAGTGGACGGAAAGACCAGTACTGGAAATAGATGTAAAATAAAGTGTACTTTTAACAAATATTATTTTTGTCAACTTATTTTACTATTTAGTTTATTTTTATTATTATTTATTAGTTTTATTATATTTTTTTGTATTATTCATAAGTTCTACTGTACTATTTCAGCTAATTTTTACTTTTATCTATAGTACTTTTAGCAAGCAGTTTTTAGTTTCAGCAAAATAAGTGTTCGTATGGTAAAAATTATTCATAAATCTCAATATACTATTTTAGCTACTTTTTACTTTTATCTATAGTACATTCAATAAAAAGTTTTTAATTTTAACAAAATAAGCGGATTCTAAACGGAACCTTAAGTGGATCCCATTCGGACCAAAGAAATGAAATGAAAAACTTGAAGTATGCGAACGAACAAAAAATGAAGCACACCTTCATCTATATTTTATTACATATGGTGGCACGTGCCACAAAACAAATGGTGGCACGTGCCACAAAACAAATGGCCAATACTAGCGAACGAAAAAATGGAGCTCTTAACAGATACAAAAGTAGTCTTATTATTGCAATCATGACCCGAGGACAAAAATCTTATGAATCTTCTTAATTATTAATAGGCCAATCAAAAATAAGATCATAGATCGATGTTTGATCAATATTCTAGCGATTCATGCTTCCTTGGAACACTGGAGCTGTTGTAGCCATCGCTCCACCAGTTCGTTGCTCCACATTTCCTTTCCAGCCTAAACAATTTCCCAAAAAAAAAAAAAAAAAAAATCAAAACTCACCCTCAAGAGTAACCCTAGAAGATATAATATACAACCAGTTATTATTATTATTTTTTGGACTTTATTTCATTTTATATTATTCATAGGTATATATTTTTTGATCTTATTATTTATAGGTATATATCCACACTTATTTTTATTACAAAACCAGTCTAAGTGTGTGAGTGTTTTTTTAAAATATTAATAATGTGGTAAATTAATTCATTCATCCTCAATAGGAATAAAACCATTTTCAATTTACTTACTAGCAATACGACCTTTGTATTTTTATGCATGACTATATATGTCATTTGGGTCAATAATCAATATAAAAGAGTGTGAAACTTATTTAGAAACTACGTTTTGAAAATATAATCAAACCTTATAACGTATTGTAATTTTTCTTCTTTGATGTTATATATTTCTACCTACAACTTATCATAGGTCCAAGATTTGCAAGGAACTTTTTTTTTTTTTTTTTTCAATTACTTGTAAACAAAAAAGAAAAGAGAAGAGAAAAGAGAAGAGAAGAAGAGAAGTGTGTTTTTTTCAACCTATGGTCATGTCGAATCCGCGGGCTTCAAGCTCACGATACTCTTGGCATAAGGCACATGGCTCGCAGCAGAAATGAACCAAGCAATCCCCACAAGGCCTCTCCTCTAACATGTACTGCTGCCTGATTTTTGTGCGATAGGGGTACGAGTACAAGCATCCACAACCAATCAAATTGGCAATTAGTGCGTAAACTACTTCACTAAATCCAGTAGCTGCAACACAAATCACCATGCCGCACATCTTAAAAATCAACACCACCAAAAACCATCACCGTCCAATTGATATATATTCACTGTATACTTACTTTTTGATCCTTTATCAACAATATCTGCAATTCGACCAAAGGTAATGCATGGGCACCAGCATGTCAGGCAACCTGTGAAAAATACCGAGCAACATTGTAGCATTTAAGTTTAGTAAAAGTATCATATACTATATATAATAGCAGAAGCCTTTCCCTGTAATTAAGGAGGTGCTGACACGTATAAGTTAAAAAAGTGATACATTATATTATTTTGCAAGGGTAACACTGTTTAGCAGCGATTGTGTGTGTGTGTATATATATATATATATATATATATATATATATATATAAAGGGTTAAAAATAAGATAAAAAAAAAACGTCACAACTAAAAAAACCTAGCCTCTTCCCATCAGTCTTCTTAACATTTTCTCTCTCTAAAAAAACCGTAGCGATACTGCGATAGTGAAAGTTCAATTAGTGTAAAAACACCCTTGAACGTTTAGACCCCCAATTTACAAATTAACCAATTCAAGCTTTATGTCAAACAATTAGTGTGCGGAAAATGAACAAAAGCTATAATATAGAATTGGAAAAACTATCTAAACCAAATTAAAATCATAACCCACAGCAGATAATAAAAGGCAAAGATAAAAGGGAAGGAAGATGCAAACATAAAGACAACACGCGATGTGTTATCGAAGAGGAAACCGAAGCCCTCGGTGTAAAACCTCTCCGCCGCCCTCCAAGCGGTAAACAATCCACTAGAAAATGTAATTGGGATACATGGACAGCAATAGACCCTCCAAGCCTAATCTACCCAGTGCATCTAAGCCATCCAAGCTTCTTGCTCCAACGAGGTTGCGCCGAACCTTTTTCCTTTCTAGCTTCCCGGATTCCGCTACTAGACCATAGCATCAACCAATGTAGATTGGTTCCTTTCTAACTGCTTCCTAGAACACCAAACAGCCCTCTCATAGTAATGAATATGGTGAGAACAAGGTTTTGGTAAAATGCCTCTCAAGGGTTTAACAATGGAGAGGAAGAGAGTTGAGGAATTTGAAGAGACTCTAATATATAGATTGTAGGTGAATCAATCTTGTTTTACTCTAGGGTTTCTCTCTCAAAATTCTCTCTGGAAGCTCTCCTTCATTTGTGGGTATAAGGGGTATTTATACTGAGGTGAGAGGAGAATGTGAAACGTTAGGTTTTTCAAAGCAGGGGTGGCTCGCGGCTTGGCCTCGCGACTTGATTGAGTCGCGAGATAACCGTATGGCCAGTTGTCCTGTTTTGTCCTGTAGTGCTCCAACTAGCATGACTGTTCACTTTCTGGTATGCTTGGCACGGGTGCTGCATCTGGCGGCTTGCAGCCGCGAGTCACCCGCGAGATCAAGCCGCGAGTCTCTGTTTTCTTGCACACTCTTGAGCAATCAACACTCTATCTCATTCACTACCCTTACAACAAAACCCACCTAGATACAGGGTTACTAAATGCTGAAATACAAGCAAATTTGGCACGGAAGAAAGCCAACAAGATGGTTGATTAAATTCAACTTTACAATGATAGAGAGAAAGGGAAGGAAAAAAAAACCTAGCGATCTCTTCACATCAAACACTGCAAGGAGAAAAAAAAAAAAAAAAAACTTGCGCCACACTGGAGATTCGTTTGGCCAACCATTGCCATCCCCTTTTCAGTTTTTCAGGTACGTTCTTCTCTCTCTCCCTCTCTTTCTCTCTATGAGCTTTTGTTGTTTTGATTTGGTTTTGAAACTTCCCTGTGATTTCAGGATAAGTTTCCACTGTTTCCATTAATTTGCGGAATATTCTAGATCTGTTTTACGATTAAAACCCTAGCGATCTCTTCTCTTTAGACTTTGCGAACTAGTGGATATTTGTACGGCCAGCCACCGCCATACCCTGCTAGACTTAGACCATCATAAACGGCATCCGTCAAAGCTAAATACGATCAAACGTCCCAGAGGTTTTGAGATATGGAGTTAGAGATTGGCGCTATTCCGACGAAAGGTACGCATCAATTCTCTATGTTCATTCTTCTCCTTTTGGTGCTTTGTTGTCAAAATTGATTCTTACGGCATGGACAAGCATGCAAAACCCTAGAATATTGATTCTTCAAATTTCTGCAGTAATTTTCCTACATAATTTTGTTTTAGAACTATTGTTCGATAAATCTGTGTGTTGTGATTCATATATGTGATATATTCATTCAATTTTCGGATACTGTGGCTTGGCATATATATAATTTTATATGGGTACAAACTTGATTCATAAAAGCTATGGTTACAGATGCACATTGCTAATGAGATTGCTAGGTTTATTGAGATATGATATAACTTCTTTGTTTTATCATGTAATAGTTGAAGCACTAGAATCTTTGTTATGATTCTTATATATCTATGGAATTATGTGCTTGACATCATTCGTATGCTTTTATATCCTTAGATTAAATGAATATATATAGATTCATATGCGGATATATAAACTATTGTTTTTTAACTATTGGTTTTTTGATATTAGTTTATGATTATATGGGTTAGATTTTGTTTTAGCTAAGGTTTTTGGATTAGATTTGTTTTTGTTTTGGGTAATTGGGTTAGATTTGATTCTTTTTGGGATTATTGTTTTTTGGTAAAAGAGATTGAAATGGTGTTGAATCGTACCAAACTGTTCATCTTCTACTATGTAGAAATCTCCCTTTGAAGATACTAGCAGCCAATCACAGGTTCTTTACAAATACAATTTCTTTGTTTCCAGTAAATATAAATATTGGAATGGCTGAAATAGATAGGAATAGCTCGAGACAGGCATTAAGAAGTGTAGCAATTTAAAAATGAATATTTGATGTGAGATTCAATTCTTATGTATATTTGTGTTGTTAGGTAATTGCTCTCTTTTTGCATTTAGTATTAGCATCTTTCTATGATTTCACTTCTACTTGAGTTAGATTGGATTGGTGTTTAGTGATCTTCATGCCTACTTCATTATTATGTAGGGTTTCCTTGACAATGAGAACACCATATAATCAAATAAAAATGGAACCAAAATAGAGGTTTTCATATCCATTGAAATTTTTTTTCAAAGGGTAAACAGAGGCAATACCAGGTCATATGGTGCCAATGTTGTTGAATAGTAGTTAATCTTCTAACTTCTAAAATTCTTATTCCTTTTAAGTTTGATATTAATTATGATTGAATTATAGTAAAAGCTGACAGTTTTTTTAACTGCATTATTAGTCTATTGAGGAAAATGACTTAGACGTAGTTATTTTGGTTTGACTGATTCTGATTTAGAATTGGCTTGAGAGAGAGGGTGAACCTATTTCTTTAAATTAGTAAGTTTTATTTAAAATGAGGTATGAATTTAATTTGTATTAGTCTGTATCTGTCAATCATATCTTTGTTCACTTAGAGTAAGATGAGTCATTGAAGTGGGATGACGTGAATAATGAATTAAGCAGTTATGTTAGTGTAAATACTTTCTTTGTTTAATTAAAGCGGTTCACATTTAATTTTGTTTTGTTTGTTCAACTGCCTTTTGTTTATTTATTGTTAAAATACTTTCTTTGTTTTCATAATTATAATTGTTTGTTCAATGTTGTTCAAGATCATCTTTTGTAAGAGCTGAATCTATCTTCACCAAAATGTATAAATATTGTCTAAATTTGTTGGATTTTTCATATGCAAAGTTTATGGTTCTTTGTTTTGATGTTTTGGTGTATTTCTTTTGTAATTGTTTAATTGCACATTTGTTAGTAGAATAGTGACTACATTTATCTGTAAGTTCATGGAATTAAGTTAAAGCACTAAATATATACTAAAACTTAGAAGTTGGCATATGCAATTTACCTTAGGCTATTGGTTGTTGCTATGATTTTGAATGAGTGAAAATATATACTAAGTTTACTTATTCATAAAAGTCACTGGTCATATGACATTGAACTATTATGTTTTATTTACAAAATATTTGAAGGTAAAAGCATTATCATACAAAATTGGTTGAAAACTTATTAGCACTTTTGAGTCTGTACTGCTTGGTTGTGGCCAAAGCTAATAAGATTTTCGCCTAGGCTTAATGATTGACATTGGGAAAGAAAAAGGGGAAAATTGATGGTTTTTGTGATTGTAATATTTTCTGGTAATGAGATTAACCCCCCTTTGAGAGAGTTAGAAAGTTGAGAAAAAAAAGGACACCATTGGATTGTTTAAAATCTTTATGTATAAGACGAAAACAAACTTTCCAGTTCAAGTTTGTGCCAAAAAGTGTTACTGTTTGATGTTAATTTTGCTTTTAAGTATTTATTTTATATATCCTTGGCTAATGGAAGCCAAATTATTGCCATCATCATATGGGAAATAGCCAGCAGACTATTAAAAACTAAATCAATCTTTCATATTTTTTGCAACTCAAACCATATTACAATGTTTGCTTTTGCTTCTTTTGTACTCTCTCTTTCATCTTTCTTTGCTGTGGTTTTCAAAAACTTCTTACCCTGTCATTTTGTTGAATACTGAGTTTTTTGTCAGGCAATTAAATTTTCTTCGTTGATCTGTTTGGTTTTGATTAGGCTCTGAATTGCATATTTTAATCTGCTTTTTTCTTCATTTTTTTTTATTATAAATTCAATGAATTCTTATTTTGTATTTTACTGAATTGTAAAACTGTCATGACTTTTTTTTTTAATGCTATGCTTTTAGTGGCCTGCACTTGGTACCTCCACCATATTCACGTAGTGGCCTGCATTTGATGCTTTCTTCTTGATTTATCATAATCCAGCTTCTTTGTGACTTGGCGTCATGGGGTTTAGCCGTTGAATATATTTAGGGAAAAACATGTTTGCCATTTAATAATGGTTGATTTCTCAATGTTGCTGCTCTGAGCATCTATTATTTGAAACTAAAAAGTCTAAAACCTCTTTAATGTTTGTGCTAAAAAGTCATGTTTTCCGTTTGATTGTATATTTGTTTAAAGGAATGTATAATTGTTTTAAAGAATGAATGAATTTTTATTGGCAATAAATTATGTTTCTTTTTTGTTTATTGAATTTGATTAAATAACCAACATATTGCTTAAAATAAGCCAGTAAGATATTATGCAAATGTCTTTAATTCTTGGTTCCACCTAAATGACCAAAGAACAACAATATTCTGCGTACTTCTATTGATCCGGTAATTCACTAATTGTCTTCGATTAATGTTTTACATTAGTCCATGGATTTTGATTATTATGTTTGCTTGGCTTTGCAATTAATTTGGCTTATTTGTTTTAGTTGAATTTTACCATTCAGTGTAGCTCAATGATTACATTGTGTTGGTTTTGAAGGATTTGAATTTCTATTAGTGATGATTATGTAATCATTAATTTCAGTTTCAAACCAGGTTTTATATTTTTGGTTTGTGGCCTTTACAACATTTATTCTTTTTTGGTTTTTGTTGGTTTTGGTCTTTTGATTTCATGGAAAAACAATTCCAGTATTCTGTTATTTACTAATTTGTTATGAATATTAATGCTTATGGCATGGACAAGAATGGCAGAACCCTAGAATCATGAAAGGCCATCTATAAATTAGATCGACCTCTACATATGCTGATTATTGAAAAAACAGACTAACCTCTTCATTTAAAAGGAACATTGACAAGATAATTGAAAGATAAAACTATTTAACAATTTAATACAGTTTGCTTGAATGCTGATTTTCTTTTTACTTATCTCATACTTAGTATTACATTTTGTTCATTTACTGTAATCCTGTTTTAATTGGCTTTGATTTGCATGTTTTAGCCAGCTTCTATCTTTACAAATTGATTTCTTCAGCCAATTCTCCCTTCTACTTATTTCACATCCTCATTGCTATTTTTTGTTATTTGAATTTGAATTAAAATCCGGATGTTTATTCTTTCTCTTTCAAAGTTTTGGCCTCAGATTATAATCTTTGATTATTTATTGTCATCAGGGGCAATCTAAGTCATTAGATGATCTACATTCATAGGGATAAGTAGTTGGTAAAAGAAAAAAACGGCAAAATAAAACCTCTCCCTCCTTAATAATTAATTTGACACCCACTCTGTTTTGCTTTTTTTCTGCTGCACCTATACCCAAGGTCAGCATTTGGTTACTTGATGTGTTATACTCTTTATTTAGATGCTTTATTCTTGATTTATCATAATACAGAGAGACAAATGAACAAACCTAAAGAAAAAAACATGTTTGTTATTCAATAATGGTTGACTTCTTTGCATTTTTTTTCCAATGTTTGTAGGTTTTGGTGTTTTGGGCTGCTCTGAATAAATATATGATTCATAAAATGTTCGCATAATTTTTCATATGTGTGTGCATCCACCCTTTGGTGTTAGTTCCTGAGTTTTTTTTGAAAATTTTCCTTCGCAATCTAATGAAGAGATAAAAAGAAGGCAGTGGGTTAATTTTCTATTGATGAGTAATGGAATTTTAGGAATATGCTTTAGCAATACAAAATTTTGAATCAAAAACAAGGGTCATACATTAGGTTTTACTTTCTCTGCTAACAGAGGTTATATTTATTTTATGTGTCCATTAAGGGTTGATTTTCTTAATAGGTTGTAGCTTTCTTTTTAGATTTTTTGTGTTGGCCTGTAATAATTTTTCCTAAGGGAATCTTTGCCTATATATATATACACACATAATATTTAACAATGCTTTTACTTGGTTCTCTTTTAGAATAGCATTTTGTTATTTCCTATTGGCTTTTCTTTTATATATGGCTGTTAGAGTCATTTTTGTGATGCCATCTCTAATCATCTATCTCTAATCACCAATGATTTGTATTCTATGTTTTGTTAATAGCCATATTTGTAAGATGGATGGTTTAAGATCTGAATGTTTGAGGAGTAAAGTTATTTTGTAATTTTTAGTAAGTAAAATTATTGGTTTTTAATGTTAAGTGCAGATGATACTTTGGTAGAAGATGGATTCAATAATTGTGATATACCTCAAGAAATCCAAGAATCAGAAAATGAGAGTGGTTGTGAAGAATTTCCAAGTAAATGACTTAAATTTACAAGGAAAAAAAATATTGATATTCATTTTTGTTTACATCATTATTATTGTTCTCATATTTTAAAATTCATATAGAAAAAGGGGTTTCAGCTGGTTTTTCCTATTATTGGATTTGAACCAATGACTTACTGCTTACTATTCAAAGGGAGGCGGAGAGCTAAGAAAGAGAAAGTGTTATCACTATTCGAAAATGATGCAGCAGCTAGCACGCTAAGATCAGAAGGGAAAATAGCAACTACAAAATTCAATTTAGTTTTCAGTTTCTATTTTCCATCCTACCTGATTTGCTGTTTTTGAAGAGTGATTGAAATTGTAGAACTTTGAAATTTGAAAGTGTAATGTTTTTAATACAAAGTTGATTATCACTTAGATTTTAGTTAATATTCCACCCTATCTACATAATTATCAGTGTCAGCTAATTATGGTTAAAGAACATTTTTAAAAACTATCTATCATTGATCATATGGAATTTTCAACTTAGTGCTATTTTCAACATGTTTTTAACATGTGAAAGCAATCAGCTGGATAAAGTTTAAAAAGATTAAAATAATAGCCAAATTTATCTTCTACTTATGAGATTTCAAATGATCCTGCGCATTGCGCGGGTTAAACACTAGTATGAATAATGAGAGTGTCTCTTATATAGTAATATTTTTCAGAACTTTTGTTTTGTTCTTACAATTATTGATATGAGTTGTTATGTTGGGACTAATATTACTTTCATCTACATCTAGATTTATCGTTGACATAATTTTTATTACATAACAACTGTGTCATGTCATGGAAAAAGAATTGTAAAAAGTGTAAGGTTGAATTTAATCAACCATGTGTTGGCTTTATTCCATGACAAATTTGCTTGTAATACAGCACTTAGAAACCCTGTATTTAGGTGGGAATCATGTAAGGGTAGTGTGTGAGAGAGTGTGAAGAAATGCTCAAGACAGTGCAGTGAAGCAGAGACTCGCGGCTAGGGCTCGCGGGAGGCTCGCGGCTTGCAAGCCGCCAAAAGTTGCACACGTGCAGAGCATGCAGGGAGCTGAACAGTCATGCTAGCTGGAACACTACAGGACAAAAATCCAGACTGGCCATTCAGCTATCTCGCGGCTTGAACTCGCGACTCAGTCAAGTCGTGAGGTCAAGTCGCCAGCCAGCCCTGTTTTTGGAAAAAACTGACTCTTCGCATTCCATTCTCACACCAGTATAAATACTCCTCATTCCCACAAAGTATGTGTGGCCATTCAGAAAGAAAAACCCTAAGAGAGGTTTCTTCAAAACACCCACCCAATTAGAGAGAGCTACTCATTCTTAGAGAGAAACCTTTGTAGTCTCTTCTCATTCCCTCTCTCATTGTCATACCTATTGAGAGGAGATTTCTATCCAAACACTACCCACACCAATTTAGAGTGTTGAGTGTTTTTGGAGCTTTGGGAAGCATTGGAGGATGCCAAGGATGGCGGATGCTACGGTCTAGTAGCGGAATCCGGTAAGCTAGAAAAGAAAAAGGTTCGGCACAACCTCGTTGGAGCAAAAAGCGTGGAGGGCTTAGGTACATAGGGTAGATTAGGCTTGGAGGGTCTATTGCTGTTCATGTATCCCAACTACATTTTATAGTGGATTATTGACCGCTTGGAGGGTGGCGGAGAGGTTTTACGCCGAGGGCTTCGGTTTCCTCTTCGATAACACATCGTGTGTTGTCCTTGTGTTTGCATCTCTCTTCCCTTTATCTTTGCCTTTTATTTTCTGCTGTGGATGTGTTTTTAATTGGCTTAGATTGTTTACCAATTCTGTATTAAGCTTTTGTTCATGTTCCGCACATTAATTGTTTGATTTAAAGCTTGTATTGGTAATTTGTATATTGGGGGTCTAAACGTTCAAGGGTGTTTATACACATATTTGAACTTTCAATTGGTATCAGAGCGGGTACACTTGTTGTGGTTTAAATACCTAAGTGTGATCCTTGGCCCCTTGTGTTTATTTGCCATGGATTGTGCTTTGTATGCCTCTTTGTATGATTTGGTTGGTGATGAATGTAACATGCCACGTGTTTGTGAAAATGCCTCTATGAGTGTTAATCCTCATAAGTGTAATGACATGTTATTTGAATCTATGGGTGTTGTTGACAAACTCTTGAAGAAAAATGCTAAGAAATTTCAAAAGAATTTAAGCAAGTTATTTTGTGAAAAGGATGATTTGATTGCTAAGCTCAATGAATCCAACAAATTGGTTGTGAAATATAAAAAACTTGCTGAAGATTCTCTTGAAAAGCTAAAAGAGTTTGAATGTTTGAATATGGACTTGGATGCTAAACTTGTTTTGTCTAACAAACTTGTTGATGAGTTAAAATGTGAAAATGAATCTCTTAAGATGCATGCCAAGTGTTTGATTGCTGAACCTATTGTTAAAAAGGATGATAATATTTGTTGCAATCATGTTGTGGTACCCGATTTTGTGCCTAGTGTGTGTTCTACCTTAAAGGACAAATCGGTGTACATTCCTCCACATAAAAGAAATCAAAAGGTGGAGAGAAAGGCTGTTAAGTCAAAGCCTTCGTTTAGGTCTCAACCTAAGGTTTTGAATGGATCTAAGTTTGTTCCAACTTGCCACCATTGTGGTGTGATTGGTCATATAAGACCTCAATGTCATAAGTTGAAGAGGGAAAAAAACCATGTTACTAGATCCCTTTCCAAAAAGCCTAGTGGATCTAAACACATTGTTTGCCACCATTGTGGTGCCTTTGGTCATCTAAGACCTCAATGCTCTAAGTTTCATACTTTTAAAAGAATCAAAAGAAAAGAGAAACTTGAGCTTTTTGGAAGTGCTAAAAAGAGTAAACCGGTTTTGAGTGAAAATAGCATGTTGTTAAAGAAAATGTTTAATGCTCTTAACTCCTTGACTATGTGCATCTCCGGTTCTCATTCTTCCAACCCTCGTCTCACTTCTCTTGAGACACTCATTCCAAACAATCGTTCCGTTTGGATGAGGAAGGGTTCCTTTGGTTGAGCTTTTGTTCTTTTGGTCCTTGATCTAATTCTTTCGATCTTTGTAGGACCCTTCATGCATTAAATGTCATATCTTCATGCATTTTGTGCATCTTGCATTTATTTATTTGCATTGTTTTGTTTTTGATCTTACTTTTATATTTCAGTTTTGTGTGAGTAAAAAATCCAAAACCACATAAAAAGTGAAAAATTCAAAAAGTTTGATCGTATATGTTTGAGCACATATCACATGTGAGTTTGGCCTTGTACCTTTGTACAAATGGCTTTGTGCATTTACGAGCTTAGCTTGTTATTTTTGCACCTATATCTTTGTGGGAAAAATCTTGACATCTTTGTGTGATTGTTGTAAATCGATCTTCAAGCTTGTCATGAATGATTAGTCAATAGTCATGTTGGTTTTGATACATGCGTAGACTTGTGCTTATATCTCTTCCCACTCTTTTATTTTTATTGCTTAAAGAGCTCAATAAATGTAAATCTCAAAATGAAAAGAGATAATGAGCTGCAAAAGCCGTCGCATATACTAGTATTCGACTAGGAAAAAGGGAAAGCGACTTATATGAAAATGTATGATGCCTAAAAAGCCAAAGGCTTGTTCATCAAATTGAAATATCACAAATTTCAGGCATCAATCTCAAAATGAGATGTTTTGATTCAAAATGATCAAATGTTATGAATTGTAAAGAAGCCAAATGAAAAGCTTCAATCTTATGTAATCATTTTCTTGTGGGAGGTCATATATGTTCATTTCTATAATTGAGATAGACCACTTGACTTAGTACTAGTTGTGTATGACTTGATTGAATTGATCATTGAAGCTTCACTCTAGACTAAGGACTATTTCACATTTGATACACACACACAACACACATGCCTAATGTTCAATGAATGTCTTATTCATTTGTTAGATTGTACTTGTCTAAATGTGATGTGTGTGTGCTCAATCTTATATGGATTAATCCAAAAAGATTTTTGATCATTTTATATGTTTTTGGAAGTGATTTTTATCACTTTTTGTGTTTATGTTTAGTGCTTACTTTGTTTTTCGATGTTTAAACATGTTCTGAATTGAAAAACAGGTGTCAGAGTTTTTCGCGGCTTAGCTGGCGACTCGCCAGTCGCGAAACCCCAGTCGCGAGTTCATCCAGAAGCTTTTGGCGGCTCACTCGTGGCTTGCTCACGGCTCACTCGCGACTCGCGAAAATTTTCGCGACTGAAACTCGCGGCTCGCGGCTGAAACTCGCGGCTCGCGACTTTCTCGCGACTGAACCTCGCAACTTGCCCAGTCGCGAATTGCCCAGAAACAGCTTTTTAATGGGCTTTTTGTGGGAAACTTGTTTTAAACCTCTCCCATCCTCTCTAAAACCCCTCTTTCAATATTTTTACATCAAAACCCAATCAATTTGAATGGTTTTTCATTCCATTAACATTTCTAAGGTAATTATAAATTCTTTTCATTATTTTTGATCCTTGGATTATGTTTTGGAGAGTTTTGTGCTCTTGGTTGGGATTTTTATCATTGGGGTTGGGAAAACTTAATTTTTGTCAAATTTCTTTATGGGATTGGTTTCTTTTGTTGATATGCATTGGATGTTGGCCCCTTGTGGCAGAAAGAACATGTATTAAGGGTGGATTTCATGATGTTCATGCATTGTTTCACATTATTATTCATAGTGTGCATGCTAGGTGTTTGATAAAATGCCTCTTAGACATTTTCTCGCTTGTTTGGACTCCGATGAGTACCAAACTTTGGGGTTTCTCATGTTTCCTCATTAGGAACATGTTTGGTTCATTAGTTGTGTTTTTTTGCACACTTTGCCCCACATGTGCATTTTTCATGCATTGGTCATGCATTGCACTTAGCCACCTCTTGCACACACCTTTGCTACCCTTGTCATGCATTGGTCTTTACTTTATTTCTTCATCCTAGCATGTCATGGTTACCTTATGCTTTGTAGCATGTTACTTTGTCTTAGGTTTGAGTTTCATTTTCTCATTAATCTTGCACCCCTCATACATCATTATCATTGTTTGTTCATTCATCTCTTGCCCTTTTTTCTCCTTGACCCTTTGTCTATTCCTGACAAAAAGGGGGAGAGTATACTCTAGAGAGTATACCGGAGTGTTTTGTCATTTCTATATGACTCTTGTTATGACTCTTGTGCATATCCTTAGGGGGAGAAATTCTATTTCTCGTGCACATTTGTAGGGGGAGAGATTTTCCATAGTGGAGATGCATATACCAAGGGGGAGAAGACATTGTGTTATCTTGGAAACTTTGTTCTGTTTGTTTTCTTGTTGGCTTTATGGTGCTTTGAGTTATGCTTTGTTGTTCTCATTGCATCATGTTTGTGCTTTGGACATGCATTTATCCCTATGCTATTGTGCTTCTTTGAATGCATGTTCGTATGATCATTGGCTTTGCTATGTGATCATTGTAGTCATTTCTATATGACTGTTTTGGTGTATGATCAAGTTGCTCACATGTTTCACATCATGTTTACTTGATCGCAATTTACTTGTTACATTATACTTGTCCTTTTATTACTTGCTTTACCTTGAGGGTCTAATGTGTTTTGTGCAAGTGTTTCAGGTTACAAGTATATATGTTCTAAGTTCATCACAACTTCTCATCATTTTGAAGGGAAGAAACTTTAAGCACTTTTAGTTTATATTGTTTAAGTTTTTATTCAATATAATGTGGTTTGTACCCATGTTGCTTTTGTAAGCTTTTAGGGTTTATTACTTGTAGGCTTTATGGTTTGTACCATGCTTTATGCAGCCTCTATGATTTTGTTAAATCAGTACTTCTATCCAAATGTCATGCATTTGCTGGTTAAGTACTGTCACTCTTGTGCCCTTATAGGATTGTTCCTAGATGCATATACTTAGTGTGTTGCGCATTGGTTGAGTGTAGAACATGCAAGTGACTTGCATTGAGCTTGTTTACGTGTTTGTTCAAGTGTTCATTCCAAGTGTGAATGAGCATTATGGTCACTACCTTGTAGTGATTGCTTTGTTGATCTAGCCATGGTTTGTTTCTTAACTCCATTTTTGCTTGATCACATATAGCTTGCTTCATATGCATTTCATGCTTTTCTGTATACAATAATCATGGTGTATTGTTGTGTTTCAGGAGACTCATATTCATATGATTCAAGTGCTTCACAGCTTCTAGATTTAGGTGTGAGTGAGTTTTGCCATTGTTCCCAAACTCACGTTTAAGTCTAGAGTCTATTTTAGGGTGTTTTGTCACGGAATAGCCAAAGGGGGAGATTGTAAGGTTGAATTTAATCAACCATGTGTTGGCTTTATTCCATGACAAATTTGCTTGTAATACAGCACTTAGAAACCCTGTATTTAGGTGGGAATCATGTAAGGGTAGTGTGTGAGAGAGTGTGAAGAAATGCTCAAGACAGTGCAGTGAAGCAGAGACTCGCGGCTAGGACTCGCGGGAGGCTCGCGGCTTGCAAGCCGCCAAAAGTTGCACACGTGCAGAGCATGCAGGGCAGCTGAACAGTCATGCCAGCTAGAGCACTATAGGACGAAAATCCAGACTGGCCATTCAGCTATCTCGCGGCTTGAACTCGCGACTCAGTCAAGTCGCGAGGTCAAGTCGCCAACCAGCCCTGTTTTTGGAAAAAACTAACTCTTCGTATTCCATTCTCAGACCAGTATAAATACCCCTCATTCCCACAAAGTATGTGTGGCCATTCAGAAAGAAAAACCCTAAGAGAGGTTTCTTCAAAACACCCACCCAATTAGAGAGAGCTACTCATTCTTAGAGAGAAACCTTTGTAGTCTCTTCTCATTCCCTCTCTCATTGTCATACCTATTGAGAGGAGATTTCTATCCAAACACTACCCACACCAATTTAGAGTGTTGAGTGTTTTTGGAGTTTTGGGAAGCATTGGAAGATGCCAAGGATGGCGGATGCTACGGTCTAGTAGCGGAATCCGGTAAGCTAGAAAAGAAAAAGGTTCGGCGCAACCTCGTTGGAGCAAGAAGCTTGGAGGGTTTAGGTACATCTGGTAGATTAGGCTTGGAGGGTCTATTGCTGTTCATGTATCCCAACTACATTTTCTAGTGGATTATTGACCGCTTGGAGGGCGGCGGAGAGGTTTTACGCCTAGGGCTTCGGTTTCCTCTTCGATAACACATCGTGTGTTATCCTTGTGTTTGCATCTCTCTTCCCTTTATCTTTGCCTTTTATTTTCTGCTGTGAATGTGTTTTTAATTGGCTTAGATTGTTTACCAATTCTGTATTAAGCTTTTGTTCATGTTCTGCACATTAATTGTTTGATTTAAAGCTTGTTTTGGTAATTTGTATATTGGGGGTCTAAATGTTCAAGGGTGTTTATACACATATTTGAACTTTCAAAAAGTGTTAGTGTTCGGTGTTTCACTGATGTCTTATAGGGTGTCACGCCAAAGTGTTAAGCTATATCTTACAATTTGAGACGTCATGGCAGCAGTCATAGAGGCCAGAGGACCAAGGGACTAGAGCTTGAAATGAAGCTTGCTGGGAATTCTCGTGGTATTGGCTTGTCAAGTTCATTGGAACACCAGTCACGGTGGCCTGAGCAAATGGTGACGGCGCATGGGAGTACTGCTCTGTTGTTAGGTTTGATGAATACATGATGAGTTAGTAAATGGGACTGCGTATTGATTTGAACAAAGAGGGTTTAAAGGCTAAAAGAATTATGAGGAGGTGATACTAGGATAGGGGTATATATATAATGGTGGTTAGTGGTGGAGGAAATGCTGGGATTCGTTTTTTTCGTATGAGTGAGGATTAAGAAATGGTGACTACAGAATGTTCATGTTTTACAAGTCAAGCGCAGCCATGGTTGAAACTCTGCTTTTTTTACTTTTGAATCACGAAGAAAAGTTCAGTAAACCATATTATATTGTGCACAGGGACAGGGCAGTTGAGGATTAATTATTGTGAGAATAATCGTAGAGCTAGGGACTATATCTACCTTTGTATGAGATCTCCACAGTAAATTGCTTTATTTTTGAAGGGGATAAAATTTAAAGTAGACAGATCCGTTCAAATGAAGCCAATCATAAGAGACGGTACTAAGGAAAGGGACGGTTTGGCATACTGACAAACAACTGGTAGAACAGATTGTATCTTGGACGGAGGGGTAGGAAGATGGATGGACCCTCCATAATGGACGGATTCCAACTAAATGGACGCAAGGGAGACGGGTAATGAAGCAACATGGCATCTACGTGGCCTAAGTGTTCTCCAAGAAACCTCATATGAAAATGTCTTGTGCCCCATGATTAATCCTAACTCAACAAAGCTCTACATGGAAAGGATCCCATAAAATACGTGTATTAATGAGAATCTTCCCCGAAAGGAAACACCTTTGCCTCCAAGAAATAAAGGTCGGTTCTACACTACTATAAAAACCTAAAGCCCTCAGAAGTCAAGGTACGCGTAATTCTCTCAGCTTTGGTACTTTAGAGTTGTAGAAATTCTTTCTAACTTAACCTTCGAAGGGTATTTGACCGGTACCACACCGGTACTCTTTGCAAGGTCTTCTTTGTCTTTGTTTTGTAGGTTCTGTCTAGAGCATTTGAGGATTATGCAGCTCACTAATGATTTTTGGCATCATTAGTTGGCGCCGTTTGTGGAAAAGAAAACAATAGCAGCCATATTACCACTTCCCAGACAAAAAGTTGTATGGTACACTTGCTCGATGGCAATCAACAATAATAATGGAGATGAACCACACACAACTGCCCTCGAAAGACAGGTACAGACCCTAGCCACAGCTGTGGAATGCCTTAGTAAGCAAAACCACGACCTGGAGGAATAGCTGCGCCAAAGGGATGTTGGGCCTAATAGTTACAGAGAAGAGCAAGAGGGCACCAGCACTGAAAGGATGGACCAAGAAGGACCGGAAGGCAGCAATGCCCTGAGCAGACAAGAGCGACATGTTATCAGCCGTCCATCCGTCGCAGATATGGCACCACCACATATGGTCACAGAGATGCAGATGATGACGGAGAGGATGGACTTCATGATGAATACCCTCAAGGTACGGGTGTCAAACTACCTTGATGACCTGGTCCATTGGATGGACTCGCCATTTACAACACCTATCACTTCATGCCCCTTCCTGCAAAGTTCTGTATGTCACAGAGAGAAGCCTATGACGGGTTAAAGGATCTCTTGGACCACTTAGAGTCATTTAAAACCCTCATGCACTTACAAGGTGTTCCGGACGAGATTATATGCCGATCCTTCCCAACTACATTGAAAGGTCCCGTTAGGATATGGTTCAGCAGATTGACACTTAACTTCATCGGTACCTTCAAAGAGCTAAGTGCACAGTTTGCATCACACTTCATAAAGGGGCATAGGTACAAAAAATCTACTGCATGCCTGATGAGCATCAAACAACAGAAGACGAGACGCTGAGGTCCTACATAGCATGTTTCAATAAGGAAGCTCTTTCAATAGACGAAGTTAATGACAAGATACTTGTTGCTGCATTCACCAACGGTATGCGAAAGGGGAAGTTTTTGTTCTCCTTATATAAGAACGACCTCAAGACCATGTTAGATGGGCTTTATCGAGCTAAGTACATGAATGCAGAGGAAGCGCTACAGGCCTGAGAGGAGAAGCCCAAGAAGAGGGAAAAGCAAGAAGATGCACGACAGGACCAAAGATGAAAAATGATTAGAACTGGAGACTGACGGGATGATAAGTGCTTTAAACCCCCCACTAGAAGGTTCACTAACTTCATCTCACTGACTGCCCCGATTGATCATGTATTGATGCTGATCAAGGATGATATGACCTTAACGTAGCCTAGCAAGTTAAAGGGAGATCCCAACAAGAGGTCTAGAGACAAGTATTGCTGTTTTCATCGAGATCATGGTCACGACACGTCTGAATGCAATGACTTGACAGATTGAAGCCCTAATCAAACAAGAAAAACTACAACAATTCGTCAGTAAGGAAAGGGCAGACCCACCACAAAAGCAGGTTGAAAGAAGAGATAATGAGCGCCCCAGGCCATTCTTAGGAGACATAAGTGTAAGGTTGAATTTATTCAACCATCTAATTGGCTTTATTCCGTGCCAAATTTGCTTGTAATTCAGCATTTAGTAACCCTGTATTTAGGTGGGTTTGATGTAAGGGTAATGAGTGAGATAGAGTGAAAATTGCTCAAGAGTGTGCAAGAAAATAGAGACTCGCGGTTGGGCCTCGCGGGTGACTCGCGGCTGCAAGCCGCCAGACGCAGCACACGTGCCAAGCATGCTGGAAGGTGAACAGTCATGCAAGCTGGAGCACTACAGGACAAAACAGGACAACTGGCCATACGGTTATCTTGCGACTGGATCTCGCGACTTAGTCAAGACGCGAGCCACCCCTGTTTTGTAAAACCTGACGTTTCACACTCCTCTCCCACTCCAGTATAAATACCCCTTTTACCCACGATTGTAAGAGAGCTTCCAGAGAGAATTTTGAGAGAGAAACCCTAAAGAAAAACAAGATTGATTCACCCACAATCTATACATTAGAGTCTCTTCAAATTCCTCAACTCTCTTCCTCTCCATTGTCAAATCCTTGAGAGGCATTATACCAAACCTGATTCTCACCATTATCATTACTATGAGAGAGCTGTTTGGATTTCTGGGAAGCAGTTAGGAAGGAACCAATCTTCATTGGTTGATGCTACGGTCTAGTAGCGGAATCCGGGAAGCTAGAAAAGAAAAAGGTTCGGCGCAACCTCATTGGAGCAAGAAGCTTGGAGGGCTTAGGTGCATTGGGTAGATTAGGCTTGGAGGGTCTATTGCTGTCCATGTATCCCAACTGTATTTTCTAGTGGATTGTTTACTGCTTGGAGGGCGGCGGAGAGATTTTACGCCGAGGGTTTCGGTTTCCTCTTCGATAACACATCGCGTGTTGTCTTTGTGTTTGCATCTTCCTTCCTCTCTATCTTTGCCTTTTTATTATCTGCTGTGGATTGTGTTTTGTTTTGGCTTAGATAGTTTTTAACCAATTCCATATTATAGCTTATGTTAAGTTTTCGCACACTTGTTATTTGACATATTGCTTGAATTGGTTAAGTTGTAATTTGGGGGTCTAAACGTTCTAGGGTGTTTATACATGTTTTTGAAATTTCAATTGGTATCAGAGCAGGTACACTTGTTGTGGTTTAATTACCTAAGTGTGATCCTTGACCCATTGTGTTTATTTGCCATGGATTGTGCTTTGTATGACTCTTTGCATGATTTGGTTGGTGATGAATGTAACATGCCACGTGTTTGTGAAAATGCCTCTATGAGTGTTAATCCTCATAAGTGTGATGACATGTTATTTGAATCTATGGGTGTTGTTGACAAACTCTTGAAGAAAAATGCTAAAAAGTTTCAAAAGAATTTGAGCAAGTTATTTTCTGAAAAGGATGATTTGATTGCTAAGCTCAATGAATCCAACAAATTGGTTGAGAAATATAAAAAACTTGCTGAAATTTCTCTTGAAAAGCTGAAAGAGTTTGAATGTTTGAATATGGACTTGAATGCTAAACTTGTTTTGTCTAACAAACTTGTTGATGATCTTAAATGTGAAAATGAATCTCTTAAGATGCATGCCAAGTGTTTGTTTGCTGAACCTATTGTTAAAAAGGATGAAAATATTTGTTGCAATCATGTTGTGGTACCCGATTTTGTGCCTAGTGTGTGTTCTACCTTAATGGACAAATCGGTGTACATTCCTCCACATAAAAGGAATCAAAAGGTGGAGAGAAAGGTCGTTAAGTCAAAGCCTCCGTTTAGGTCTCAACCTAAGGTTTTGAATGCATCTAAGTTTGTTCCAACTTGCCACCATTGCGGTGTGATTGGTCATATAAGACCTCAATGCTCCAAGTTGAAAAGGGAACAAAATAATGTTGCTAGATCTCTTCCCAAAAAGCCTAGTAGACCTAAACACATTGTGTGTCACCATTGTGGTGCCTTTGGTCATGTAAGACCTCAATGCTCTAAGTTTCATGCTTTTAAAAGAATCAAAAGAAAAAAAAACTTGAGTTTTTTGGAAGTTGTGCTAAAAAGAGTAAACCGGTTTTGAGTGAAGATAGCATGTTGTTAAAAAAATGTTTAATGCTTTTAACTCCTTGACTATGTGCATCTCTGGTTCTCATTCTTCCAACCCTCGTCTTGCTTCTCTTGAGACACTCATTCCAAACACTCGTTCCGTTTGGATGAGGAAGGGTTCATATGGTTGAGCTTGTGCTCTTTTTGGTCCTTGATCTAATTCTTTCGATCTTTGTTGGACCCTTCATGCATTAAATGTCATATCATCATGCATTTTGTGCATCTTGCATTTATTTGTATGCATTGTTTTGTTCTTGATCTTACTTTTATGTTTCTGCTTTGTGTGAGTAAAAAAATCCAAAACCACATAAAAAGTGAAAAATTCAAAAAGTTTGATCGTATATGTTTGAGCACATATCACATGTGAGTTTGGCCTTGTACCTTTATACAAATGGCTTTGTGCATTTACGAGCTTAGCTTGTTATTTTTGCACTTATATCTTTGTGGGAAAAATCTTGACATCTTTGTGTGATTGTTGTAAATCGATCTTCAAGCTTGTCTTGAATGATTAGTCAATAGTCATGTTGGTTTTGATACATGCGTAGACTTGTGCTTATATTTCTTCCCACTCTTTTATTTTTATTGCTTAAAGAGCTCAATAAATGTAAATCTCAAAATGAAAAGAGATAATGAGCTGCAAAAGCCGTCGCACATGCTAGTATTCGACTAGGAAAAAGGGAAAGCGACTTAAATGAAATTGTATGATGCCCAAAAAGCCAAAGGCTTGTTCGTCAAATTGACATATCACAAATTTCAGGCATTGATCTTAAAATGAGATGTTTTGATTCAAAATGATCAAATGTTATGAATTGTAAAGAAGCTAAATAAAAAGCTTCATCATATGTAATCATTTTCTTGTGGGAGGTCATATATGTTCATTTCTATAATTGAGATAGACCACTTGACTTAGCACTAGTTGTGTATGACTTGATTGAATTGATCATTGAAACTTCACTCTAGACTAAGGACTATTCCACATTTGATACACACACACAACACACATGCCTAATGTTCAATAAATGTCTTATTCATTTGTTAGATTGTACTTGTCTAAATGTGATGTGTGTGCGCTCAATCATATATGGTTCAATCCAAAAAGATTTTTGATCTTTTTATATGTTTTTGGAAGTGATTTTTATCACTCTTTGTGTTCATGTTTAGTGTTTTCTTTGTTTTTCATTGTTTAACCATGTTCTGTATTGAAAAACAGGTTTTAGAGTTTTTCGCGGCTCAGCTGGCGACTTGCCAGTCGCGAAACCCCAGTCGCGAGCTCATCTAGAAGCTTTTGGCGACTCACTCGCGACTCGTGATAATTTTCGCGACTGAACCTCGCGACTCGCCCAGTCGTGAATCGCCCAGAAACAGCTTTTTAAAGGGTTTTTTGTGGGAAACTTGTTTTAAACCTCTCCCATCCTCTCTAAAACCCCTCTTTCAATATTTTTACATCAAAACCCAACCAATTTGAATGATTTTTCATTCCATTAACATTTCTAAGGTAATTACAAATTTTTTTCATTATTTTTGATCCTTAGATTATGTTTTGGAGAGTTTTGTACTCATGGTTGGGATTTTTATCATAGGGGTTGGGAAAACTTAATTTTTGTCAAATTTCTTCATGGGATTGGTTTCTTTTGTTGATTTGCATTGGATGTTGGCCCTTTGTGGCAAAAAGAACATGTATTAAGGGTGGATTTTATGTTGTTCATGCATTGTTTTGCATTATTGTTCATGGTATGCATACTAGGTGTTTGATAAAATGTCTCTTAGGCATTTTCTCGCTTGTTTGGACTCCGATGAGTACCAAACTTTGGGGTTTCTCATGTTTCCTCATTAGGAACATGTTTGGTTCATTTGTTGTGTATTTAACACACCTTGCCCCACATGTGCATTTTTCATGCATTGGTCATGCATTGCACTTAGTCACCTCTTGCACACACCTTTGCTACCCTTGTCATGCATTGGTCTTGACCTTGCTTCTTCATCCTAGCATGTCATGTCTACCTTATGCTCTGTAGCATTTTACATTGTCTTAGGTTTGAGCTTAATTTTCTCATTCACCTCCCTCCTCTCATGCATCATTATCATTGTTCGTTCCTTCATCTCTTGCCCTCGTTTCTCCTTGGGCCTTTGTCTATTCCTGACAAAAAGGGGGAGAGTATACTTTAGAGAGTATATCAGAGTGGTTTGTCATTTTTATATGACTCTTGTGCACATCCTTAGGGGGAGAAATTCTATTTCTCATGCACATTTGTAGGGGGAGAGATTTTTCCATTGTAGGGATGCATATACCAAGGGGGAGAAGACATTGTGTTAACTTGAAAACTTTGTTCTGTTTGTTTTCTTGTTGGCTTTATGGTGCTTTGAGTTATGCTTTGTTGTTCTCATTGCATCATGTTTGTGCTTTGGACTTGCATATATCCCTATGCTATTGTGCTTCTTTGAATGCATGTTCGGATGATAATTTGCTTTGCTATGTGATCATTGTAGTCATTTCTATATGACTGTTTTGGTGTATGATCAAGTTGCTCATATGTTTCACATCATATTTACTTGATTGCAATTTACTTGTTACATTATACTTGTCCTTTTATTTCTTGCTTTACCTTGAGGGTCTAATGTGTTTTGTGCAAGTGTTTCAGGTTACAAGTATATATGTTCCTAGTGCATCACAGCTTCTCATCATTTTGAAGGGGAGAAACTTTAAGCACTTTTAGTTTATATTGTCTAAGTTTTTATTCAATATAATATGCTTTGTACCCATGTGCTTTTGTAAGCTTTTAGGGTTAATGTTTTATGTATAGTTTGTAGGTTTTATGGTTTGTACCTTGCTTAATGCAGCCTTTATGCTTTGTTGAAATCAGTACTTTAATCTAAATGTCTTGCATTTTGATTTATGTATAGTCACTCTTGTGCCCTTGTAGGATTGTTCCTAGATGCATATACCTTGTGTATTATGCATTGGTTGAGTGTTGAGAATATAAGTATCTTGCCTTGTGCTTGTTAACTTGTATGTCCTTGTGTTCATTCCAAGTGTGAATGAGTACTGTGATCACTACCTTGTGGTGTTCACTTGGCTGATCAAGCCATGATTTGTTTCTTAACTCCATCTTTGTTTGATCACATATTGCCTGTTTCATATGCATTTTATGATTTTCTGCTTACAATGATCATGGTGTATTGTTGTGTTTCAGGAGTATTATGTTCATATGATTCAAATGCTTCACAGTTTCTAGAGTTAAGTATGAGTGAGTTTTGTTCAACTGTTCCCAACTCACATGTTAAGTCTAGAGTCTGTTTTAGGGTTTTGTCACGGAATAGCCAAAGAGGGAGATTGTAAGGTTGAATTTATTCAACCATCTAATTGGCTTTATTCCGTGCCAAATTTGCTTGTAATTCAGCATTTAGTAACCCTGTATTTAGGTGGGTTTGATGTAAGGGTAGTGAGTGAGATAGAGTGAAAATTGCTCAAGAGTATGCAAGAAAACAGAGACTCGCGGGTGACTCGCAGCTGCAAGCCGCCAGACGCAGCACACGTGCCAAGCATGCTGGAAGGTGAACAGTCATGCAAGCTGGAGCACTACAGGACAAAATAGGACAACTGGCCATACGGTTATCTCGCGACTGGATCTCGCGACTTAGTCAAGCCGCGAGGTCAAGCCGCGAGCCACCCCTGTTTTGTAAAACCTGACGTTTCACACTCCTCTCCCACTCCAGTATAAATACCCCTTTTACCCACGATTGTAAGAGAGCTTCCAGAGAGAATTTTGAGAGAGAAACCCTAAAGAAAAACAAGATTGATTCACCCACAATCTATACATTAGAGTCTCTTCAAATTCCTCAACTCTCTTCCTCTCTATTGTCAAATCCTTGAGAGGTATTATACCAAACCTGATTCTCACCATTATCATTACTGTGAGAGAGCTGTTTGGATTTCTGGGAAGCAGTTAGGAAGGAACCAATCTTCATTGGTTGATGCTACGGTCTAGTAGCGGAATCCGGAAAGCTAGAAAAGAAAAAGGTTTGGCGCAACCTCGTTGGAGCAAGAAGCTTGGAGGGCTTAGGTGCACTGGGTAGATTAGGCTTGGAGGGTCTATTGCTGTCCATGTATCCCAACTGTATTTTCTAGTGGATTGTTTACCGCTTGGAGGGCGGCGGAGAGGTTTTACGCCGAGGGCTTCGGTTTCCTCTTCGATAACACATCGCGTGTTGTCTTTGTGTTTGCATCTTCCTTCCTCCCTATCTTTGCTTTTTTATTATCTGCTGTGGATTGTGTTTTGTTTTGGCTTAGATAGTTTTTAACCAATTCCATATTATAGCTTATGTTAAGTTTCCGTACACTTGTTGTTTGACATATTGCTTGAATTGGTTAAGTTGTAATTTGGGGGTCTAAACGTTCAAGGGTGTTTATACACGTTTTTGAACTTTCAATAAGGATGATTGTAGGAGGCACCACAGCTTTCGGTTCGTCCAAAAAGGCATGTAGGACTTACCTAAGGATGGTTCAGAGCGTCCAACTAATAGGCTTCGTTCCAAAGATGGCACAGATCGACAACCTTATAATCGGGTTTTCGGAGGAAGATGGTAGACGTCTCCACCACCCACACAATGATGCACTCGTTGTTAGCATATGGGTAGGGGATTACAACACTCATCGGGTCCTAGTTGATAATGGAAGCTCGATTAATATCCTCTATTACCTGACATTCCAGCAGATGAGGATCGAGAGAAAGCAACTCGTACTGACTAATGCACTGTTCATCGGGTTTGGAGGAACGAGAGTATACCCCCTTGGTATAGGCACATTGCCCGTAACGGTTGGTGATTACCCTTAATAGATTACTAAGGATGTTACATTCCTTGTCATCGATTGTTTGTCTGCTTACAATGGAAGGCCGTAACTTCGACCTATCATTTGATGATCAAGTTCCCCACTAAGCAATAACTGGTGTCTTGCTGTCGAGTTTACCAAGATGTCAACCCACAGAAGGGGGTAGCTATCTTTAGGGCACGCCTTTTTTTAATTCCGTGACGTCTACGCACATCTTCCATTTTTCGTTGGCTTTTTTAACCATCACTACATTGGCCAGTCAATCGAGGTAGTACACTTCCTTGATGAATTCTGCATCTTGCAATTTGCGGACTGCTTTCGCTATAATCTTGTCTTGCTTCTAGGCGAACATTTGCTTCTTCTGACGTAGAGGGGGAAAGGAGGGTGATACATTCAACCTGTGCACCATGATTGACGGGTCGATCCCGAGCATGTCTTTATGGCTTTAGGCAAAGACATCCTGGTTTTCTCTTAGGAATGTTGTGAGCGCTTGACGAACTAGCAGACTAGTGAGGGTGTTGATCCTAGTTGTTTGATCAGGCCTGAAGTCATCGAAGAGTACCTCTTCCAACCCTTCAACAAGTTCTGCAACCATTCGTTATTTTTCTATGGTCATGGTTTGGAAGTGGTTGTCCATCTCCAGCATTGCTATGTAGCACTCACGTGTTACTACTTGGTCTCTATGTACCTCTCCTACTCCTGGAGGAGGACGGGGTGCTTTTCAGTGACGAGACTCTAACCTGTCATCACACCTTTTTCCTTCCCAAGATGGGGCAGAGGAGGTAGCTTGTTTGAATTAGTGGTCTCCTCAACAGTTGACCCTATCACCACCTTGGGCTTTTTAGGAGGACGATCAATCTTATTTGACCGTTTCCTATTAGTGAATGGGTTAACCAGACCTGTCCCCTTCAGGGGCATGCCTTTCTGCTTTTGCTTCTTCACTTGTACAGCAGCCTGCTGACGGATCTAGGCCCTTCTCTTACCATCTTCCATTTCTGCATCAAGAGGGACGGAAAGAAGAAGTTAGATAAAATACTAGAAATTGAAGGAAAAAGTGTGAGTGACGGACTTATGTTTGTGTGCTTGTTCGTCGTAGCGACAGGCAATACCAATAGGCTTTGGACCTTCACAGTACCAATGAATGGTGTCCAAAGTAATAAGCTTTTGCCATGTCCTCTCCACCAACTTGATCGATCTTTTCCAAAAAACTCTATTGCTCAAGAGTAACCTCTGAACGGTCCTGAGCTGCAATAAGAGACGGTTAGGCCAATGCATAGAAATAGAAAACAGAGTTTAAACCAAACAGACACCTACCAGACAAGGGCATTATACCCCCAAGTTTTTATCAATGAGAATGTTCTCCTGATAATCAGGGTGACACATCTAGTTGTCCCCTTGAATGAATAAGTACCGACTCTTTCAGTTTTGTGGAATTAGGAGTCTTACACACTAGCCTAAGTGACGACTTCCTTGGTAGGAAGCTGTACATCCCCCTAGACTGGATGATTTCAGAAGGATGGTGGCAGTGGAAGAACTCCTCCACCATCAGCTTACGTTCCCTGTTGGTCAAGACCCCATACAACACTTCCGCTCAAAGGAAGACTCTCCAGGCGTTTACAGAGATCTAGGTGATGGCTAGCCCCAAGTATTGAAGTAAATGGCGGTGAAGAGCATTTAAAGGGAGCCTAAGTCCCACCTTAAACATCTGCTTGTACACTCCGACGTCTTCGACATCCTAGTAGTAACATTTTTCAAATTTGAAGGGTAGACGGATGGGGACGTTGGTGGGAATTTGATACCTCTCTCGAAGGGTCTCAAAGTATGGTCTTTTGACGATGGAGTTAAAGTCATTGACTGTCCACATGAGGGGAAGGAGAAATTGCCTAAGACCATCAGGACTTGTAACGAATCTAATAGGGGATTCAACATTTCCTATGTTCTCTTTGTTGTTTGAATCCCCACTTGAACCACTCTCTAATCCGTCCACATTCGAGTCCTCATCCTCTTCTGTGGAAGGTAAGTTGGCAGACAGAACCCTTTCATCATAAGAGGTGCCAGAGTCATCTTGACTAGATGGATACACCTCATTATAGCCCGCTCCTTTGTGGACACACGATTGCTTACTCAACGTTTCACTAGACATCTATCACCTACATGTGATGGATAAACTCCTAAGACTTTACAGGTCTACATATGCGACGGGCATACAGTATTTAAAGTAAACAACAAAAGAGAAATCTCAGCATAAGATGAAGAATACTTACAGTTGAACGATGCAAAGAGGCGACAGAAGTGGCGTAGTAGACGGTCACGCTAAACTGATGGATGATAGTTTTTGGCAGGAGACGGTAGTGCTCTGACATTGGACATTTGTTGCGGAAAGTAAAATGAAAGGGAGAAGTAACCTATATATAGAGGAAACGGCGCGGAAGATGAAGAGACACTTCGGTCCTGGTGATCAACCACTAAAATTGTGCCACGTGCCCCCTACATTAATGATTCTAAGCTAGCCTGTCAATCAAAATGCAACTCCCTAGAATTAAGTTAGACCGTCACTTCATGGGTCAATCTATGCAACCAGGTGACGGACCCATATAGTGAAGGGGCAACTGAAGGGGATAAAATTTAAAGTAGATGGATCCGTTCAACTGAAGCCAATCATAAGAGATGGTACTAAGGAAAGGGATGGTCTAGCGTATTGACAAACAACTGGTAGAACAAATCGTATTCTAGACGGAGGGGTTGGAAGACGGACAAACCCTTCATAATGGACGGATTCCAACTAAACAGACACAAGGGAGGTGGGTAATGAAGCTATGTGGCATCTACGTGGCTTAAGTGGTCTCCAAGAAACCTCATATGAAAATGTCTTGTGCCCCACGATTAACCCTAAATCAATGAAGTCTTTATATGGAAAGAATCCCATAAAATACGTGTATTAATGAGGATCTTCTCCACAAGGAAACACCCTTGCCTCCTAGAAACAAAGGTCAGTTCTACATTATTATAAAAACCCAAAGCCCTCAGAAGTCAAGGTATGTGTAATTCTCCCAGCTCTGGCACTCTAGAGTTGTAGAAATTCTCTACAACTTAACTTTCAGAGGGTATTTGGCCGGTACCACACCGGTACTCTCTGTAAGGTCTTCTTTGTCTTTGTTTCACAAGTTTTGTCTAGAGCATGTGAGGACTGTACAGCTCACTGACGATTTTTGGCATCATCAATTTTTATTTTTATGTATACGAATCTGAAAAAGGGTTTGATAACCAGTGTATTTGGGCCAATTCTATTTCTAGGACTAGAAGCCTTGTCCGTATAATACAAAGGAGAGTAGGATTCACATGATCAGAGCAAGACCATCCTAAACTAAGAAATGTGCAAGGGAGTCAGGACTTTGGTTTGGCATCTTTTGTGAGAGAGAGTTGGGCCTGAGAGAATCCATGATTTGATCCAAACATAAGAGAGTTAGGGTACAAACTTGGGTCTTGTATCTTGAGCTCGATAGGTTTGGAGGGTTAAGCTTAAACAACCAAATATTGTGACGCAAAGCAGGCTAAAAACGAGAGTCAAGCGCTATCTATCATCGATTTAGGATTGCTTGGACGAACCAGCGCAGCTAGCTAACGTACCCATGGTTTAAGGTTAATGGCGACTGATGGACAATCCATATTCATGTGAGATGGGATGACAGTCCCTCCTTTTCATGGTGCATGTCATGGGTGCTCATGTGGAGGGGATGTGGATATAGAGTGTATGGTGTAACCACCAATTATTGAACTTTCTTAAAGGTGTGGTTGATCACCCAAGTTTTGAAAAAAAATGGTTTTACCCCCATTATTTTCTCTAATCCTAAATTAAACGAAATAATATGTGGAACCAAAAAAAAAAAAAAAATTCCGGATTTAATTCTGAAGGTATTAGGCACCCTAACCCTATAAACAACACCTAAATTTTAATTATCCCTTAAAAATGTGTGCAATACTATAAATAATGGGAAATGTGAATGGATGTCTTTAAAACAATGGTTAATAATTCATTTGAAGAAAATTTTTAGGGAAAAAAAAATCCATTTCTCATAAAAGTGGTGTCAAAACTTTTTTAAAATTAATTATTAACTATTATTCTAAGGACAATCATTAGCATAACCCATAAACAAAATACTTGTCCAATCTCAAGGGGCATATGTCCCCATTATAATTCATGCATCAAGAATGTTAGGACATATGTGTTTAATATGTTAAGAACATATGTCATGATTTTATGTAATTGGCTTATCTTTTGGCAAAACGCACTTTACTTATGTTTGGGTAGATTTAGGATGTCTTTAAATACTTCAAGAAACCTTGTTCCAAGATCAAGTATTGAAGCCTTCAAGTCTGTTCAAGAAAAAAGATTCTTTCAAGAAAACAAGTTCAGATTGCAAAATCATTAAAGCTCGACAATTGCATCTATCGAGCTTAAGGAAGTTGTTCTACATTCGGTATGCTCAACACCTGCTTGACAGCTGCTCAACACCTGCTATCTGTCGAGGTTTAAGATTTTCAGAATTTCAATATGATTTTCTTGGGATCCATGAATGTGTCTTTGGGCATTCTTTTCTCCTAACCCTAGACATATAAAAGGATTAGTTTAAGGGCCGTTAAAGTGTTCACAAGTTGCACAAGTTTTGAGCAAACTCTGTTAAAGTAAATTGTGACCGGAGACGAAATTCTTGCCCCAGTTCATCTCCTTCTTTTGAAGAAGTTGCTGTGTATGTGCACTGTAGGGTTTTGTGACCAAGCATCTTCTTGATCTTCATCATGTGGATGAACTGAAATCTTTGCAACCAACAATCTTCTTAGTTGGTGATTGAAGTCGTGTACTGGGATCCACGCAATTGGTTAGTCACGTACTGGGAATCGTGCATCTGAAAGGGGAACTGTCACTAGAGAACAAGTCCAATCGGGTATTGGGGTAAGGGTTTAACTGTAGGTTAGTAAGGTAATTGGATTCCTTTACTTGTAACCACTTGTTGTGATAATAGTGGAGTTTCATGAGTGGTGACCTGAAAATCACCCAGTGGGGTTTTTGCCGTTAGGTTTTTCCTATTAGTAAACAAATCACCTTGTCTTTTATTTTCCGCTGCATATTTAGTTTATTGGTGATTTGTTTGTGCTACCACGTGTTTGCATGATAAATTGATTAATTAATAATTTGGCTAATTAATTAATTAATTTTTATTAGAAGGGGTCATTCAATTTGTGCCCTATTAAGTGATATCAGAGCAAGCATACTCTGATTAGGATTTAATCTTTGCTGTGTTGATCCATTGACCCCTGTTTGTCATGGATAGAGGACAATCACTAATCATACCTCCTTTATTTGATGGCACTAACTGTGCATACTAGAAAGTACGCATGAGAGCTTTCTTGCAGTCTTTAGATGAGAAAGTGTGGCAAGCTGTGGAGATAGGCTGGACTAAGCCTACAGAAGTGCCAGCCGATTGAGATGATGCCAAGATTAAGGCGGCGAACTTCAACAATAGAGCATTGAATGCATTATTCAGTGTAGTCACAAATGAGGAGTTCAAGAAGATATCCTTAACTAAAACATCCAAGGAGGCTTGGACCATTCTCTAGACAACCTATGAGGGTACTAAAGCTATCAAGGACTCAAAGCTTTAGAGGCTCACTACAAGCTTTAAAGAGATAAAGATGGAGGAGGATGAGTTTTTCGATGAGTTCTATGCCAAGCTAAAGGACATAGTGAACTCAGACTTCAATCTTGGGGAAACCATTCATGAACCCAAGATTGTGAGGAAAGCGTTCAGATCTCTGCCCGAGAGATTTCATGCCAAGATTACAGCAATAGAGGAATCAAAGGATATTGACAAGATTCCTTTAATTGAGCTGGTTGGAAACTTATAGACCTATGAGCTAGGGTTGACAAGAATAGGTAAGTCGGGTAAAAGCAAGAGTATAGCACTGAAGGCCAAGAGTAATGAAATAGATGAATCTTCTGATGATGAAGATTCCAAGATAAAGTCCTACATCACCAGGCAGTTCAAAAAGTTTATGAAGAATGCCAATGGAAAGGGTTTTGACAAGGATTGCAGGCAACCTAGTTCTTCTCAGTTTAAAGGCCAAGACAAAGGGAAGAAGGATGCTAAGGAAGGTGGTCAGTACATTGTTCCCTCAGGAACTAAGTGCTTTGGGTGTCAAGACTTCGGTCACATGAAGCATGAGTGTCCTACATACCTCAAGAGCATTGAGAAGAGTAAGGCACTTGCAGTTACCTTGAGCGACATTGAGCCTGAGGATGATTTCGACAATGAGGATGACAGAATCTTAAATTCCTTCACTGTCATGGTCAATCCTATTGATGGGATTGTTGAAGATGTGGTTGAAGAAGAGGAACTGGTGAAATCCAAATTTGAGAAGATGGATGATCGAGATGACATCCATATAGCCTATGAGAAACTGTACAAGCTTTCTGAGAAGTGTGAGAAACTGTATAGGCTAACCACCAAGAAGCTCAGTGATGTGGAACTTGACCGTGAGGAGCTTTCCACAAAGTTTGATGAGGCTAATCAGACTATTGGGGCGCTGAGATTTAAGAACAATTTCTTGGCTGAGAAGACCAAGAAGCTTGAAGTAGAGCTATGTCAAGTCAGAGCTCAACTGGAAAGGACTTCAAGCGCAAAACTGGATGAGATGCTAAGCATTCAGAAATCTGCTTCAGATCGATTAGGTTTAGGGTATGGACTTTCTTCCTCTAATACTGCTTCTTCTAGTACTACTGTTTTTGTTCCTCCTACTAATAATGTTAAAACTGAGAACAATAAGATTAAAACTGAATTAACTAGTGAGAACATAGACAAGGGTAAATCTATCTTAGGAGCACTCCCTAAGCTTGAGAAGAAAGATGTTAAAAACCCTAGGGATAAGAAGGCTAACTGTCAAAAGTTTAAATAAAAGAAGCAGCATCTCTATCATCATTGTGGAGTTGCTAGTCATACTCGACCAAATTGCTACAAGTGGCTTGCCATTCAACAAAGCAACGGCATGATAGCATCTGGGATCCAAAATCAGTTTCAATCCTCTCTTGCTCCCCTTGGAGATCTTCTCAAAGCCCTCATGTTCCTTTCGAACTTGAACGGTTTTAATTCTTCTCCTTAATCGCCGGTTCAAGGGTTTGCTAGACAAAAAGGTACTTCCAAGGTGTAGAAGGAAAAGGGCTTCAAGTGATTCTGTCACTTTTCTCTCTCTCTTCTTGTTTTTGTGTGTGCATTACTTAGGTGCTTTTATTTCGTGTTTTGAGTCAGTCTAGTTTTTATGACTTTGTTTGTTTAACATGTTTTTGTTTGGTTATTTTTTAGTTTTTGCTTTGTTTTGTTTTTTTTTTTTAATTAAAAAAATTGAAAAATCAGAAAAATACAAAAACAATGTGTGTTTTGTGTACTTTGGTACTTTTGTACCTTGGATGGCCATTGAAACAAAGTCTTCTAAATTTTGTATCATTTGTAACTTATATGAGCATCTCTATGCACAACTAAGCAAGTGAGCTTTGTGGCTCGTGTTTGTGATGAGTACGATTAAGTTGTCTCTTAAATTTAACACTCATATCACTCTTTTTGTCGGGAAGGACTAAAAAATTCTGAGAGAAAGGCATAAATAACTATCTCACCACTGTTGCCCGCCAATCATAATAAGACACCTGTATGTTTCGGCATAGCAAAAGTGCAGTGTCAATGACATTTGTGTGCTTAGGCATAACAAAATTTGAAAGTTCAAATATGTGTATAAACACCCTTGAACGTTTAGACCCCCAATTTACAAATTAACCAATTCAAGTTTTATGTCAAACAATGAGTGTGCGGAAAATGAACATAAGCTATAATATGGAATTGGATAAACTATCTAAGCCAAATTAAAATCACAACCCACAGCAGATAATAAAAGGCAAAGATAAAAGGGAAGGAAGATGCAAACACAAAGATAACACGCGATGTGTTATCGAAGAGGAAACCGAAGCCCTCAGCGTAAAACCTCTCCGCCGCCCTCCAAGCGGTAAACAATCCACTAGGAAATGTAGTTGGGATACAAGGACAGCAATAGAACCTCCAAGCCTAATCTACCTAGTGCATCTAAGCCCTCCAAGCTTCTTGCTCCAATGAGGTTGCGCCGAACCTTTTTCTTTTCTAGCTTCCCGGATCCCGCTACTAGACCATAGCATCAACCAATGTAGATTGGTTCCTTCCTAACTGCTTCCCAGCAAACCAAACAACCCTCTCACAGAGATGAATATGGTGAGACAAGGTTTTGGTAAAATGCCTCTCAAGGATTTGACAATGGAGAGGAAGAGAGTTGAGGAATTTGAAGAGACTCTAATGTATAGATTATTGGTGAATCAATCTTGTTTTTCTTTAGGGTTTCTCTCTCAAAATTCTCTCTGGAAGCTCTCAAACATTTGTGGGTATAAGGGGTATTTATACTGGAGTGAGAGAGGAATGTGAAACGTCAGGTTTTACAAAACAGGGGTGGCTCGCGGCTTGGCCTCGTGACTTGACTAAGTCGCGAGATAACCGTATGCCCAGTTGTCCTGTTTTGTCTTGTAGTGCTCCAGCTAACATGACTGTTCACCTTCTGGCACGCTTGGCACGTGTGCTGCGTTTGGCGGCTTGAAGCCGCGAGCTACCCACGAGAGCAAGCTGCGAGTCTCTGTTTTCTTGCACACTCTTGAGCAATCAACACTCTATCTCACTCACTACCCTCACATCAAACCCACCTAAATACAGGGTTACTAAATGCTGAAATACAAGCAAATTTGGCACGGAATAAAGCCAATAAAATGGTTGATTAAATTCAACCTTACAAAATTGGAATGTCAAATATCATTGGGTATTTATTTTCTCTCTCTAATAAGCCCATGCATGATATGTTTAAAGGAAGAATATGCAAAGAAAAATCAAAAGCAAAAGATCAAAAATGCTTTAAAAATGATTGCAAGCATTCTAGGAGATGTGGGAGTTATAGGATGTATCTCAAAGGTGATAGTCCCCATCAAGCAGTTATGATTGTGTGTGAGTTAAAGATTTTCTCATATCTCAAATTGTCATAACACGCATACACTTATGCAATCTTGCGATGTTTTTCACACACAACACGTAATATTCTTTGCTATTCTTGATACATGTGCAGGTACAATGTGATTTGGCCATCACAAGGTTTTAAATGTATTAATGTATGCTCACTAAACTGTTTTGACTTGTTTTTGAAATATAAAATTGGTTAGACTTGTTTAGTGTGTGTGTGTGTTTTAGAAGATCCATGTGCTTAAATTTTGTTTGAAAGATGATTTTGAAAGCTTAATATGTTGATTGGATCGTTGGTTGAGTTGCATGTTGGATTGCATTTATATCTATGTTTTTCACATCTCGAAAAACTGCTTTTAAAAGCTGGCTCGACACCTCCTTGATACCTCCTCGATAGCTAGCTATCTGTCGAGCTTCCTAAGCTTTTTCTTATCGCAATCTTGCCTGCACCTCGATACCTGGTGGATTGATCGAGATTGGGTCTGTTTCCTTGATAGCTTCTCGATACCTAGTGGATCGATCGAGCTTTTGTTCTTGATTCTGATGAGTTGATCCTTGATACCTCCTCGACACCTCAACTGTCAATGAGCATTTTCTTGACACCTCCTCAACAGATCGCTTGATACCTCTTGATACCTGCATCTGTCAATATTTACTGGCTCCTCTATATAAGGCCTCTGCGTGATCCGGTTCTCATTTCCATCGATCTCTCTCTCGATACATCTCTGTTTCTCTCGCAAAAACACTCAAATCTCACTCCAATCTTGGTTCTCAAGGATTCTTCAAGGTTTTTCAAGTTTTTCTTTGCTTGGTTAGCTTTTAATCCTTTCTCATTCATGCATTTCATGTTTTTAAACCTAGGTGATATCGCTTCGAGTCAGTAAGGTGGATGCTCTGGCTTCGGTGGGCTACTGAAAGGTGGAAGGCCTACTGAAAGTTCAAATATGTGTATAAACACCCTTGAACGTTTAGACCCCCAAAAACAAAATAACCAATTCAAGCAATATGTCAAACAACTAGTGTGCGGAAACTTAACATAAGCTATAATATGGAATTGGTAAAAACTATCTAAGCCGAAATAAAACACAATCCACAACAGATAATAAAAAGGCAAAGATAGAGAGGAAGGAAGATGCAAACACAAAGACAACACGCAATGTGTTATCGAAGAGGAAACCGAAGCCCTCGGCGTAAAACCTCTCCGCCGCCCTCAAAGTGGTAAACAATCCACTAGAAAATACAGTTGGGATACAAGGACAGCAATAGACCCTCCAAGCCTAATCTACCCAGTGCACCTAAGCCCTCCAAGCTTCTTGCTCCAACGAGGTTGCGCCGAACCTTTTTCTTTTCTAGCTTCCCGGATTCCGCTACTAGACCGTAGCATCAACCAATGAAGATTGGTTCCTTCCTAACTGCTTCCCAGAAATCCAAACAGCTGTCTCATAGTGATGATGATGGTGAGAACCAGGTTTGGTATAATGCCTCTCAAGGATTTGACAATGGAGAGGAAGAGAGTTGAGGAATTTGAAGAGACTTTAAGGTATAGATTGTGGGTGAAACAATCTGGTTTTTCTTTAGGGTTTCTCTCTCAAAATTCTCTCTGGAAGCTCTCTTACAATCGTGGATAAAAGGGGTATTTATACTGGAGTGGGAGAGGAATGTGAAACGTCAGGTTTTTACAAAACAGGGGTGGCTTGCGGCTTGACCTCGCGGCTTGACTAAGTCGCGAGATCCAGTCGCGAGATAACCGTATGGCCAGTTGTCCTGTTTTGTCCTGTAGTGCTCCAGCTTGCATGATTGTTCACCTTCCAGCATGCTTGGCACGTGTGCTGCGTCTGGCGGCTTGCAGCCGCGAGTCACCCGCGAGTCCCAGCCGCGAGTCTCTGTTTTCTTGCACACTCTTGAGCAATCTTCACTCTGTCTCACTCACTACCCTTACATCAAACCCACCTAAATACAGGGTTACTAAATGCTGAATTACAAGCAAATTTGGCACGGAATAAAGCCAATTAGATGGTTGAATAAATTCAACCTTACAATCTCCCCCTTTGGCTATTCCGTGACAAAACCGTAAAACAGACTCTAGACTTAACATGTGAGTTGGGAACAGTTGAACAAAACTCACTCACACCTAACTCTAGAAGCTGTGATGCACTTGAATCATATGAACATAATACTCCTGAAACACAACAATACACCATGATCATTGTAAGCAGAAAATTATAAATGCATATGAAACAGGCAATATGTGATCAAGCAAAGATGGAGTTAAGAAATAAACCATGGCTTGATCAACCAAGTGAACACCACAAGGTAGTAAACACAGTGCTCATTCACACTTGGAATGAACACAAGGACATACAAGTTAACAAGCCCAAGGCAAGACACTTGTATGCTCAACACTCAACCAATGCATAACACACAAGGTATATGCATCTAGGAACAATCCTACAAGGGCACAAGAGTGACAGTACATAAACCAAAATGCAGGACATTTAGATTAAAGTACTGATTTCAACATAGCATAAAGGCTGCAATAAGCAAGGTACAAACCAAAAAGCCTACAAACTATGCATAAAACATAAGCCTAAAAGCTTACAAAAGCAACATGGGTACAAACCACAAAATACTGAATATAAACTTAAACAATATAAACTAAAAGTGCTTAAAGTTTCTCCCCTTTAAAGTGATGAGAAGCTGTGATGCATTTAGAACATATATACTTGTAGCCTGAAACACTTGCACAAAACATATTAAACCCTCAAGGTAAAGCAAGTAATAAAGGGAAAGTATAAAATAACAAGTAAATTGCAATCAAGTAAATATGATGTGAAACATATGAGCAAATTGATCAAACACCAAAAAAGTCATATAGAAGTGACTACGATGATCACATAGCAAAGCAAATGATCATCTGAACATGCATTCAATGAAGCATACTAGCATAGGGATATATGCATGTCCAAAGCACAAACATGATGCAATGAGAACAACAAAGCATAACTCAAAGCACCATAAAGCCAACAAGAAAACAAACAGAACAAAGTTTTCTAGTTAACACAATGTCTTCTCCCCCTTGGTATATGCATCTCCACTATGGAAAATCTCTCCCCCTACAAATGTGCATGAGAAATAGAATTTCTCCCCCTAAGGATGTGCACAAGAGTCATATAGAAATGACAAAACACTCCAATATATACTCTCTAGAGTATACTCTCCTCCTTTTTGTCAGGAATAGACAAAGGGTCAAGAAAAAATGAGGGCAAGAGATGAAGGAACGAACAATGATAATGATGCATGAGGGGTGCAAGATGAAAGAGAAAATGAAGCTCAAACCTAAGACAAAGTAACATGCTACAAAGCATAAGGTAAACATGACATGCTAGGATGAAGAAATAAGGTAAAGACCAATGCATGACAAGGGTAACAAAAGTGTGTGCAAGAGATGGCTAAGTGCAATGCATGACCAATGCATGAAAAATGCACATGTGGGGCAAGGTGTGTTAAATACACAACCAATGAACCAAACATGTTTCTAATGAGGAAACATGAGAAACCCCAAAGTTTGGTACTCATCGGAGTCCATACAAGCGAGAAAATGTCTAAGAGGCATTTTATCAAACACCTAGCATGCACACTATGAACAATAATGTGAAACAATGCATGAACATCATGAAATCCACCCTTAATACATGTTCTATTTGCCACAAGGGGCCAACATCCAATGCAAATCAGCAAAAGAAACCAAACCCATGAAGAAATTTGACAAAAATTAAGTTTTCCCAACCCCTATGATAAAAATCCCAACCAAGAGCACAAAACTCTCCAAAACATAATCTAAGGATCAAAATTAATGAAAAGAGTTTATAAATACCTTAGAAATGTTAATGAAATGAAAAATCATTCAAATTGGTTGGGTTTTGATGTAAAAATATTGAAAGAGGGGTTTTAGAGAGGATGGGAGAGGTTTAAAACAAGTTTCCCACAAAAAGCCCTTTAAAAAGCTGTTTCTGGGCGTTTCGCGACTAGGCGAGTAGTGAGGTTCAGTCGCGAAAATTTTCGCGAGTCGCGAGTGAATCGCGAAAAAGCCGCGAGTCGCGAGTGAGTCGCGAAAATTTTCGCAGTCGTGAGTGAGTCGCGAGCAAGCCGCGAGTGAGTCGCCAAAAGCTTCTGGATGAACTCGCGACTAGGGTTTTGCGACTGACGAGTCGCCAGCTAAGCCGCGAAAAACTCTGACACCTGTTTTTCAATACAGAATATGGTTAAGCAATGAAAAACAAAGTAAAACTAAACATGAACACAAAGAGTGATAAAAAACACTTCCAAAAACATATAAAATGATCAAAAATCTTTTTGGATTGAACCATATATGATTGAGCACACACACATCACATTTAGACAAGTACAATCTAACAAATGAATAAGACATTTATTGAACATTAGGCATGTGTGTTGTGTGTGTGTATCAAATGTGGAATAGTCCTTAGTCTAGAGTGAAGCTTCAATGATCAATTCAATCAAGTCATACACAACTAGTACTAAGTCAAATGGTCTATCTCAATTATAGAAATGAATATATATGACCTCCCATAAGAAAATGATTACATAAGATTGAAGTTTTTCATTTGGCTTCTTACAATTCATATCATTTGATCATTTTGAATCAATACAACTCATTTTGAGCAATACATCTCATTTTTGAGATTGATGCCAGAAATTTGTGATATTTCAAATTGATGAACAAGCCTTTGGCTTTTTGGGCATCATACATTTTCATATAAGTCGCTTTCCCTTTTTCCTAGTCGAATACTAGTATGTGCGACGGCTTTTGCAGCTCATTATCTCTTTTCATTTTGAGATTTACATTTATAGAGCTCTTTAAGCAATAAAAATAAAAGAGTGGGAAGAGATATAAGCACAAGTCTACACATGTATCAAAACCAACATGACTATTGACTAATCATTCATGACAAGCTTGAAGATCGATTTACAACAATCACACAAAGATGTCAAGATTTTTCCCACAAAGATATAAGTGCAAAAATAACAAGCTAAGCTCGTAAATGCACAAAGCCATTTGTACAAAGGTACAAGGCCAAACTCACATGTGATATGTGCTCAAACATATACGATCAAACTTTTTGAATTTTTCACTTTTTATGTGGTTTTGGATTTTTTACTCACACAAAGCAGAAACATAAAAGTAAGATCAGGAATAAAACAATGCATACAAATAAATGCAAGATGCACAAAATGCATGATGATATGACATTTAATGCATGAAGGGTCCTACAAAGATCGAAAGAATTAGATCAAGGACCAAAAAGAGCACAAGCTCAACTATAGGAACCCTTCCTCATCCAAACAGAATGATTGTTTGGAATGAGTGTCTCATGGGAAGTGAGACGAGGGTTGGAAGAATGAAAACCGGATATGCACATAGACAAGGAGGTAAGAGCATTAACCACTTTCTTCAACAACTTGCCATTATCCATCCAATCCGGTTTAGCTTTCAAAGCACAACTTCCAAAAAGCTCAAGTTTCTCTTTTCTTTTGATTCTCTTAAGAGCTTGAAACTTAGAACAATGAGGTCTTAGATGACCAAAGGCACCACAATGGTGACAAACAATGTATTTAGGTCCATTAGGCTTTTTGGGAAGCGATCTAACAACAAAGGTTTGTTCTCTTTTAAACTTGGGGCATTGGGGTCTTATGTGACCGATCACACCGCAATGGTGGCAAGTAGGAACAAACTTAGATCCACTCAAATCCCTATATTGGGACCTAAACAGAGGCTTAGGCTTAAAAGCCTTTCTCTCCACTTTTTGATTTCTTTTGTGTGGAGGAATGTACATCGATTTGTCCTTTGAGGTAGAACACACAATAGGCACAAAATCGGGTACCACAACATGATTGCAACATATATTTTCTTCCATTTTAGCAATAGGTTCAACAATCAAACACTTGGCATGCATCTTAAGAGATTCATTTTCAAATTTAAGATCATCAACAAGTTTGTTAGACAAAACAAGTTTAGCATCCAAGTCCTTATTTAAACATTCAAACTCTTTCAGCTTTTGAAGAGAAATTTCAGCAAGATTCTTATATTTCTCAACCAATTTGTTGGATTCATTGAGTTTAGCAATTAAATCATCATTTTCACAAACTAATTTGCTCAAATTCTTTTGAAACTTCTTAGCTCATTTCTTCAAGAGTTTGTCAACAACACCCATAGATTCAAGTAACATGTCATCACAATTATGAGGATTAACACTCATAGACGCATTTTCACAAACACATGGCATGTTACAATCAACAATATCCATAGAAGCATACAAAGCTTTATCCATGGCAAAACACACAAGGGGTCAAGGATCACACTTAGGTAATAAAACCAAAACAAGTGTACCCGCTCTGATACCAAGTGAAAGTTCAAATATGTGTATAAACACCCTTGACCGTTTAGACCCCCAAAAACAAAATAACCAATTCAAGCAATATGTCAAACAACTAGTGTGCGGAAACTTAACATAAGCTATAATATGGAATTGGTAAAAACTATCTAAGCCGAAATAAAACACAATCCACAGCAGATAATAAAAAGGAAAAGATAGAGAGGAAGGAAGATGCAAACACAAAGACAACACGCGATGTGTTATCGAAGAGGAAACCGAAGCCCTCGGCGTAAAACCTCTCCACCGCCCTCCAAGCGGTAAACAATCCACTAGAAAATACAGTTGGGATACAAGGACAGCAATAGACCCTCCAAGCCTAATCTACCCAGTGCACCTAAGCCCTCCAAACTTCTTGCTCCAACGAGGTTGCGCTGAACCTTTTTCTTTTCTAACTTCTCGCATTCTGCTACTATACCGTAGCATCAACCAATGAAGATTGGTTCCTTCCTAACTGCTTCCCAGAAATCCAAACAGCTGTCTCACAGTGATGATGATGGTGAGAACCAGGTTTGGTATAATGCCTCTCAAGGATTTGACAATGGAGAGGAAGAGAGTTGAGGAATTCGAAGAGACTCTAAGGTATAGATTGTGGGTGAAACAATCTGGTTTTTCTTTAGGGTTTTTCTCTCAAAATTCTCTCTGGAAGCTCTCTTACAATTGTGGGTAAAAGGGGTATTTATACTGGAGTGGGAGAGGAATGTGAAACGTCAGGTTTTTACAAAACAGGGGTGGCTCGCGGCTTGACTAAGTCGCGAGATCCAGTCGCGAGATAACCGTATGGCCAGTTGTCCTGTTTTGTCCTGTAGTGCTCCAGCTTGCATGACTGTTCACCTTCCAGCATGCTTGGCACGTGTGCTGTGTCTGGCGGCTTGCAGCCGCGAGTCACCCGCGAGTCCCAGCTGCGAGTCTCCGTTTTCTTGCACACTCTTGAGCAATCTTCACTCTGTCTCACTCACTACCCTTACATCAAACCCACCTAAATACAGGGTTACTAAATGCTGAATTACAAGTAAATTTGGTACGGAATAAAGCCAATTAGATGGTTGAATAAATTCAACCTTACACCTACAAAAGCAAACACGCTGTCAAAAAGGGGATCGGAAAAGACCGGCCAAACCCCCTCTGATGGAAAAGTTAGTCTCTCACAGGAATGGAATTCCAACTTTTTGGGAGTCAAGTCTCAGAATGTTCTTACCTCTATTTGGTTCAGACCGGTCCTTTATATAGAGATCTTGGGGACGGTTATTTGTCCAATAACCTCATCAAGATTTGTGGAAGCCAATGAGTCTGGAGTTAACTTCCTCAATGGCTACTAAAGTTGTAACCGCTAACGGAAGTTAACTCATTCGAGGGATTCAGGGCGATAACTATGGGTTTAGTAACCACTACAAAGAGTCGAAAGTTTTCTATGTGTTGGGCATTTGTCTGTCTAGTGTATGACAATTTGATCATCCCTGGACATTTGATGATTGTCCATGTATGACCTTTATGGACGAGTTTATTGTCCATAGGAGACTTCATTTTTCAAGAGCAATATTATCGTCCATGAACATCTTTTCTTCTTCTGGGGTGAGTCTTGATCTTGCTTGCTCTATTGGCTCTGGATGGTACCTTTGGACGAGCTGGAGTTGGACTAATTTTCCACTTCCCCGTCAGTTGCCCCTTTGTTTAATGGGTCGTCCAGGATATTGTTGTGATTTTAACAAGATTTTACTTTTTTGTGAGCCACATGTCGCGAAGCTGTTGGTTAGCTAGTTGTGTCTATCTCGTTTCCCAAAGGAACCGCCACGTGTCAATTTTTGAGTGGCGAGCGTCGTTTCACTAGCCCTGTTGCTGGAGCCTATAAATAATGCATTCTCTTTCATGCCCCTTACTTTCCTCTCATTTTCCCTTCAGCCATCTTGCCCAAGAGCCTTTTCTTGCTTTCCTCCTAGTTCTATCAGGTATTTCCTCTTTTTTTTTTTAGGTTTTCATCTTAAATCTTTCTACATTTCAACCATGTCTTCGTTAGTAGTTTAGAGAAGGGGATAGATGAGTACTAGGACGGTTCTTCTGGGAGTTAGGGTAGTGATGAGAGTAGTGTAGATAGCTCATCCTGTAGCGGTTCCTAAGACGAGCATTATTTGTCTGGAGTTCCTGGCATTCCCTTGGAGGAATTTCAGGAACTACAACGTAGGATGGCTTCTGGATTTGGGGCTAGCTTGTCCAGACAGCCATCTAGCCCTCCTCAAGACAAGGAAGAGGACGAGAAGGATGTCATTTATAGTTGTACCCCAGAGGTAGCATCCACCTTAGACGCTGCCAAGTTGAAAACTCTTGTAGATAGATACCAGATTCCTAGAGAGCATAACCCTTGTTTACCCAAGGCTGGAGAATGGTGTTGTTCTCCTTCCTCTGGTTTAGGGGTATACACTTCTTACCTTTTAACTGACCTTAGGTTTCCTCTAAATTCATTTTGCAGAGACCTCTTCCAAAGATTAGGTATTGGACCTAACCAGCTCAACCCCAATGTTTGGAGGACGATAGTCGCCATGTAAGTGCTATGGCATGAGGCACTGGAAGGGAACTGTCCAATTACGGTGGACGAGTTCCTTTACTATTATAAGCCCTCAGAGATAAAGAAATCTACTGGTGTTTACTAGTTCTCATCCATGGGCATTTATTACAGTTTAATAAAGGGCTGCAGTTCGTCTGACTGGCTCTGGAAAAAAGAATTTTTATTATTTCTGGAAATTGGGCTAGGGACCTAGCTGACGTGGGTAATCCCCCCTTCCCACCTTTTACCAGCCTTCTAGGTTGTCTTCGTCCTGAGGGTATGTTTCCTTTCCATTTTACTTCGTTTTTCCTTACATGTTTCCTATCCTTCAATCGTCTAACTCTTTCTCTTGGTGATGCAGCTGTTGTCAGTCCACGTTTGGACAAATTTTACTTGGATCAGATAGACGAGGTTCGCACCTTCCTTGGGAGAACTTTCCTCGATTTGGTAACTCTCAGTCGTCTAGCAGCTTGGGGACTTGGCCCAGTACCTACTGCAGAAAACCTCAGTCACGAGAAGACTACCCGTCAAAGTAATTATCGTCCACTTTACTTCATTTTTTTTTTTTTTTTTAAATTTGATCTTCCTCGTCACAGGGATAATTACAATGAGGGAAAACAAAGAAAAAACAATAACTAGTGGGGATGAGGATGTTGCTGCACCCCCAACTGCACCACTAGTCGTCCAAGTGACTTCCGTCCAGGCACGAAAGAGAAAGTCTAAGTCGATATCCAGTGCCGTGGACCTGGACGACCTTCCAAGTCGACAAGGCCCCAAGAAGCAAAAGCCTGGTAAGACTTCTCTTCCCAAGGTCCCCAAGTTTACGCCTCCGACGGTGAACTTGGACGACCCTTCTGTGGATGTGGAGCCCGTCCAAACAATCCATCCCATCCAGACTGATCTCCTCCCCCTCCAGCCAAAGCTTCTCGCAAGCCTAGTTCATCGGAGCCCTCTAATCGTCCTTCCAACCTGGTTCTGGACAAGGGTTACGCATGGAGGACGTTCAAAGGAATCATCACTGAGCATGAAGTTAATGAATGCTACAACATGTCAATGAAAGAATTTGAACGTACTGGCATCCATGACCTTTTTAAGGTAAGTCTTTCCCTCGTCCTTGTGTGTAAATTTTTTTTTTTTGTTTTTTGAATAGGATGTCTAACTGCCTTTCGTCCATATGCAAGCTATGTCAAAATTTTATACAGCAACCTGCCAGGCTAAGGAACTTGCTACAGAGGCTAAGATGGCTAAGGAAAAAGCTAAGGAGCTGAACAATGAAGTTCTGCTAAAAAAAGGGGGAGGTCCTTAGGTTGACCAAGGATTTTAATTGTTTACAAGGAAGTGAGACGAAGCTGAAGAACGAGGTGGAAGAGCTTAAAGCTAATAACATAGAAAAAGATACCCGTATCGTCTATCTTGAAGGGCAAGTCTCTAAGTTTGTCTCGTCCTTAGAGAAAGCACGTGAAGAAGCCATAGCAGCCTTCAAGAAGTCTGACGAGTATAAGAATCGTCTAGACAGCCACTATGCAGCTGGCTATGAGGACTTTTGTGCTGATGCTAAGGAGACATATCCTGACTTGAACTTTGATTCTTTCAAGCTTCCCCTCGCTAATGAAAGTTCCTTGTTGCAGACGAGTTCTGAGGACGTCAACATAATGGACGATGCTAACACTGAAGTGACCTAGGACAACCCCAAGACTAGCTTGCCCAAGTGATTACATTTTCCTTAGAAAATTTATTTTACTTTTATTTGGACGTTGTTTTGGGTTTTGTTCTTTACTCCTTTTATTCAAATTTATCTAAGTACAATTGTCTCATCCAAGATTATGGACGAGTCTTATATACAATCAGTTTACATTTTCATAACTTTTAAGGGTTTTTTGGATGTGGGTCATCCACCATTCTTTAAATTCCATGAACAAATGAATGTTTTCTATTTTCACCTTCCATTGTGTTTGAATACATACATTTCCATCTTTATGTATGAAATTTATTTTCATTATTCATATCATTTTTGTGGCTGTGTGGTTTGTCCATCTAGGAAATCAGTTTGCCTCGTCTTGAGTATAGGGGTGAATTTCTTATTACATCACCAAAATAGGGCAAATTGAATCCTTTTAGCTATCAAGTACAGTTCGTCCATGAATGATGTTCTTCTTGATTAGCTTTTATTCGTTATTCAAATTTAGGGACGATCATATTTTTGTCCTTGATAAGACTCCCCAGCAATTTCTCGTCTATGCATTGGATTGTTACGCTGGTTAGATTCGTTTATGGGTTTGTGCTTTTGCACAATCTTTGTTCGTCCATATTTTGGATGACCATTTCTCAGGTTTCATCTCGTCTTAAGCTTTAGATGGATATACCTTGTTTTATTTTTCGTTTAACTCAAGTTTCATCTCGTCTTAAGCTTTAGACAGATATACCTTGTTTCATTTTTCTTTTAAGGAAAGCTTATGGACGATGCATCCTTGCGTCCAAGGATTTCTTTCGTCCATGCTTGGTTGCTTCTTTATGGATCATTACGAATGAATATACAGAAATAAAGGATTCCCATACAATATACTTGAAAATACATCATATATATATCTGAAAATCCAAACTTATGCAAACATTCGTCCACAGGCATGGTACATGCTTGAAAGCTAGTGCCTTAGGGAATTAAAAATACAAACCAACTTGTCCATGAATAGCACAAAAGTGAAAACATTAATGTACTTTCTAGGGGATTATTAAAATACTTAAAACACATAGTAGTAGTAAGCAAACACGAGAATACTTCCACTCGTCTAGGTATCTCGTCCGTGGCCACTTTCGTCCAGAGTCAGCAATTATTGATGGTATTTCCTTAGGTGCTCAACATTCCAAGGGTGTTCTAGCCTCCGTCCATCCAAAACTTTTAAATAGTAGGATCCTTACCTCTTGCAGTTGATAACCCTATAAGGTCCTTCCCAATTTGGCCCCAGTTTCCTATAGGCCAGGTTTCTTGTTGCCAAGGTAACCCTTTTCAGGACGAGATCCTCAATGTTGAAGCGCCTGGGCTTCACCATGGCATCATATTGTCTTGCCATAAGACTTTTGTACCTCGCTGTTCTCTGTTCTGCATCCATCCTGACCTCGTCCATAAGGTCAAGGTTAAGACGGAGCTGTTCTTCGTTTTCTTCAGCCTGATACTTCCCCACCCTGTGGCTGGCCATATGTACTTCTGCCGGTATAACTGCCTCACTTCCATAGGCTAGTTTAAAAGGAGTTTCCCCTGTGGGAGTTCTCACTATTGTTCTGTAAGCCCATAAAACACTCGGTAACTCATCCGGCCATAATCCTTTTGCCCTTTCAAGCCGAGTCTTGATGATCTTCAACAAGGGTCGGTTTGCTATTTCTGCCTGGCCATTGGCCTGTAGGTGGGAGGGTAAGGAGTAATGCTTCCTGATTCCAAGCTGTTCACAAAATTCCCTGAAAGGCGTGTTGTCGAACTGTCGTCCATTGTCAGATACTAGTACCCTAGGTACCTCGAATTTGCATACGATGTTCTTCCAGACGAAATTCTTGACATTTTGTTGTATAATTTTTGCCAAGGGTTCAGCTTCCACCCATTTTGTGAAGTAATCTATTCCTACCACCAAAAACTTCATTTGCCGACTTCTAATTGGAAAGAGCCCCAAAATATCCAGTCCCCATTACGCGAAAGGCCAATGGGCCATCATTGGTGTAAGATACTCTGTTGGCTGTCTAGGAATGTTACTGAAGCGCTGACATTGATCACATACCTTAACATATGCCTTAGCATCAGCTTGGATGGTTAGCCAATAGAATCCACTACGGATGACTTTATGGACGAGTGATCTGGCTCCTGAATGGTTACCACATGCTCCTTCATGAACCTCCCTCAACATGTAGTTTGCCTCGTCCGGAGCCAAATACCTTAGGAGAGGCTGGGAAAAACCTTTTTTGTATAACACTTCGTCCATAAGTATGTACCTGGCTGATTTGACCCTGAGCTTCCTAACTTCGTCCTTCTCTTCTAGAAACCTTCCGTCCTTCAAGTATGACACTATTGGGGTCATCCAATTTTCATCACCCTCTATCTGCAGCATCTCTGGAAGGTCTATATTTGGCATGTATTGTATTGCATTCAACTCGTCCATTGCTTCATTCGCAGAGGCTTCCTTTGCCAGAGTATTTGCTACCACATTCTCTTCCCTTGGGGTTTGAATGAAATCAGCTTCTTTGAATTTCTTCACAAGGCGTACTACCTTCTTTAAATATTTCTTCATTCTCTCTTACTTGGCTTCACATACCCCATTTACTTGGCCTATGACCAATTGAGAGTCTCCCAAGACAAGTATTAAGTTTGCTTCTATAGATTTAGCCAACTCCAACCCCTTTAAAAGGGTTTTATACTCCACTTCATTATTAGTGGTTTTGTATTGCAAACGAGCCTTGTACTTTAATTTGTCTCATTTTGGTGATTGTAAAACAACTCTTATACCTCCAGTATGCAATGTAGACGATCCATCTACATGGACGACTAATTTTTTATTATACTATCTTTCACCAAAATCCTTGTAACTTGGAGTGAACTCTGCAATGAAATCTGCTAGGGCTTAGGCCTTTATTGCATTTCTCGGTTGGTACCGAATGTCGAATTCACTAAGTTCCACCACCCATTGAATCAGCAGTCCTATAGCTTCCAGCTTGTTCATTGCCTTCTTGAGTGAATGGTCCATCATGATATTGATGACATGAACTTAGAAGTAATGTCTTAACTTTCTAGAAGCTGTTATTAGTGCAAAAGCCAACTTCTCTATCAGTGGGTACCTTCCTTCTGCTCCTCTAAGTGCTCGGCTAGTGTAGTACACGGGTTTTTGCACTTTTCCTTCCTCCCTGATTAGAGCTGAACTTACGGCATATGGAGACACCGCTAAGTACAGATACAGTTCCTCTCTTTGCACGTACGGACTTAATAATGGAGCTGTAGTGAGATAGTCCTTCAGATCTTGGAAGGCCTTTTGACATTCGTCCGTCCATTCGAATGCCTTCCTGAGGGCTTTCAAGAAAGGTAAACATTTGTCTGTGGCTTTTGAAACAAACCTGTTCAAAGTAGCAACTCGCCTAGCGAGGGATTGGACTTCCTTGATATTCTTCGGTGGTTTCATGTCCAATATGGCTTGGATCTTGTCTGGATTCGCTTCGATTCCTCTTTGCGAAACCATGAACCCCAGAAACTTTCTCGACGATACTCCGAATGCACACTTACTTGGGTTCAATTTCATCTTATATTGCCTGAGTCTTTCAAAGGTTTCCTGTAGATCGTCCAAATGGCTTCCTTCGTCTATGCTCTTCACAAGCATGTCATCGACATAGACCTCTACATTTTGCCCTATCTGTGGATAGAACTTGTGATTAACCAACCTTTGATAAGTTGTCCCTGCGTTTTTTAGACCAAAGGGCATCACCTTATAGCAAAACAAACCTTGACTGGTAATGAAAGAGGTCTTTTCCTGATCAACTTTGTCCATCTTTATCTGATTTTATCCTGAGAAGACGTCCATGAAGCTCAACAATTGATGGCCAGTCATAGAGTCCACCAATTGATCAATGCGTGGCAAAGGATAACTATCTTTGGGGCAAGCCTTGTTCAAATCAGTGAAATCTACACACATTTTCCACTTGCCATTTGCTTTCTTCACCATCACCACATTGGCTAACCAATCCGGGTAATAGACTTCCTTAATAAACTGTGTGTGGTCAGTTTCTGAACCTCTTCCTTGATTGCCTTATCTCGCTCAGGAGCGAACACCCTCTTCTTCTGACGAATAGGCTTAGAAAAGGGGAATACATTCAATCGATGAGTGATTACACTTTGATCGATTCCCTGCATGTCGTCATGACTCCATGCAAAAACATCGATACTCTTTCTCAGGAACTGGATGAGCTCTTTTCTTGCCTTCTCCTTCATACCAATTCCAATTCTGGTGAATTTCTCGGGATCATCTTGCAAAAGAACATTTTTTAGTACTTCCATGGGCTTTGCAACAACCTTTCTTTCCTCAATACTCATTGTCTGTACCTGCTCGTCCAAAGCCATCATGGCTAAATAGCATTCTCTAGCTGCCAATTGATCTCCTTGTGCTTGCCCTATCCTGTACTCCGTAAGGAATTTGACTGATAGATGGTAGGTAGATGTTATCGCCTTCCAACTGTTCAGAGTTGGTCTTCCACCACGAGGAGATTGACTTCCTTAGTTATTTGCTGCGGGTATGACCCTACCACTACTGGTAATGTAATGGTGCCTACGGGTTGCATCTTTATTCCTCCGAACCCTATCAATGGTGAGCACACTGGACAAAGTTGATCCCGCCCAAGCCTCATTTGTTGGAATGTAGGGTAGTACAATATATCAGCTGAACTTCCATTATCAACTAACACTCTCCTAGTTGTATAATCTGCAATAAGCAGAGTAATGACAATTGCATCGTCATGCGGGTGATTGATCCTTTTAGCATCTTCGTCGGTGAATGAAATGGCCGGCTCGTCCATTGATCTCATCCTTGGTAATCATCCAGAGAGTTAGACATTTTGCACCACTTTGAGATACGTCTTCTTCGACTTGGAAGATTGCCTCGTCGAGTTTCCTCCTATGATAATCCTTATCTCTCCTAGTGGGGGCCAGGACGATTCCTCCATTTTTCCCTTCAAGATCTCATCTTTATGATCCCTTCCAACAAAGTGCCTCAGCTTTTCTTATCTAATAAGATTCTAAATTTGCTGCTTCAAGTCATAACATTCATCCATGTCATGTCTATGGTCCCTATGAAAGCGACAATATTTACTCTTATTTCGCTTATTGGGATCTCCTTTCATCTTCTTTGGCCATTTTAGAGAAGGGTCATCTTTGATTTGCATGAGCACATGATCAAGTGGAGCGTTTAGGAGCGTGTAGTTCTGTCTTCTTCCCAAGGGACTCGTCTTCCTATTATCTCGTTCCTTCTTATCTTCTGTTCGTCCCTTCTTTAGAAGAGGGCCTTGTTCTGAGTGGCGTGCCGGGTGCGCTTCCATCCTTTTAGCTATTTTCCTCTTTTTGGCTATGATCGCATCTTCTACATCCATAAAGTTCTGAGCCGAATGGACGAGCTCAGCCATGGTTTGAGGCTCCTTCTCATATAGCTTGTAGATAAATAGATTAGAATTAATCCCATTATGGAAGGCCGCCAATAGAAGCTTGTCGTCTACCTCGTCCACAATAAGGGCTTCTCTGTTGAAGCGAGTGATGAATGACCGCAGGCTCTTATTCTCCCCTTGCTCTATGGTCAACAAGCTGGACGAGGAACGCTTGTGTCTCTGTCCCCCAAGGAAATTGTTAACAAACAACTTGCTCAACTCTTTGAAATAACCTACAGAACTTGGGGGTATTTTGCTGAACCAGACTCGTGCTAGACCTTTAACGGTGGTAGGGAAAGCTCTACACATGATTTCATCAGGGACCCCTTTAAGGTGCATCGTTGTCTTGAAAGTAGCAATGTGATCAGATGGGTCACGCATTCCATCAAATGAATCTAGAGAAGGCAACTTGAACTTTGATGGTAGAGGATGACCATTGCTGGAAGCCGTAAAGGGAGAGTCAGTTCTGTAGACCAAATCTTCTATAGGATTCGTCCTCTTCATGTTCTTTTTCATTTCCTCCATGACTTTCTTCATTTGGTCCATCTCTTCTTTCAAGTGTGGTACTGTCCGTGAAGTGGTGCCTCTTAACTGACTTCCAATTTCAGTATTTTCTCTATCACCATGACCCTGTGTTTGTCCTCCTCCTTCACGTTCCTCACGTGTCTGTCTTCTTTGATTGATCTCCATTCTTAACTCTTGGTTTTGGCAAGTCAACTCCGCCATTATAGCTGCCATAGATTGCACACGCTGGACAGACTATGTCTGCATGACTGGTGCAGATTGGCGATTGCGTTGGGGATCGCTTGAAATGCCTCTGCTTCCTTGACGACCTGGGCTAGTAGCCCTCGATCTGGTTTTGACCATCCTAACCTTTTGTCCCGAAAAAGAAAATTGCAAAACAATCTATCTCCCCACAGACGGCGCCAACTGATATCGCTTTAAGTCAGTAAGGTGGATGCTTTGGCTTCGGTGGGCTATTGAACGGTGGAAGGCCTACAAAAGCAAACATGCTGTCAAAAAGGGGATTGGAGAAGATTGGCCAAACCCCCTCCGATGGCAAAGTTAGTCTCTCACAGGAATGGAATTCCAACTTTTTGGGAGTCAAGTCTCAAAATGTTCTTACCTCTATTTGGTTCAGACCGATCCTTTTTATAGAGATCCTGGGGACGGTTATTTGTCTAATAACGTCCTCAAGATTTGTGGAAGCTAATGAGTCCAGAGTTTACTTCCTCAACGGCTACTAAAGTTGTAACCGCTAACGGAAGTTAACTCATTCGAGGGATTCATGGCGATAGCTATGGGTTTAGTAACCGCTACAAAGAGTCGAAAGTTTTCTAAGTGTTGCACATTTGTCCGTCTAGTGTATGACGATTTGGTCATCCCTGGACATCTGATGATCGTCCATGGATGACCTTTATGGACGAGTTTATCGTCCATGGGAGACTTCATTGTTTAAGAGCAATATTATCGTCCATGAACATCTTTTCTTCTTTTGGGGTGATTCTTGATCTTGCTTGCTCTATTGGCTTTGGACAATACCTTTGGACGAACTGGAGTTAGACTAATTTTCCACTTCCTCATCACTAGGTTTTGGGATTTTTGAAAAATTTTGGGGTTTTTCAAAATTGATAATCTTTTGTTGAAATTTTGGGTTGGGTTTTCACTTAAATGTGTTTAAAACCTCATACATTGCATCACATTAGTATTATAATGGTATTGCCATGCATTTAGATGTGTACTATATGTTTGTGTGCTGATAGGTTTGGATTGGACTGAGCCCATGATGTAATTTGATTTGCATGTCATATGCTTATGCATTTCCCATGCATACATACTTCTTTTCAATATACTTGTTATATTTGAAACTGCTTGGGACTTTTCTGATTGTCATCTTTTCTCTCCCTTTCTGTTAATTTACGTTAGTCGTGTCTATGGCACCTAAGCGTAAATCCACTCCAGCTGGGAATCCTCTTCATTCCGATGCTTCTTCTTTGTCTAATCCTACTCTATCTCATATCCGGTTCCGTGATGATGATGCCTTTAAGGCATTTTTGGAGAACTTTTCTAGACGAGGCATTCATTCAGAACGCTAAGTCATCTTGATGGATTTTGCAATCACCAACCTTCCCTCTGTCATTCACAGTAGGGGATAGGAGTCATTGTGTAATGTCCCGGTCACATGTTCTCTCATGCTTATCTAGGAGTTCCACTCCAACATGCATGGAATTGATCGATCAATACCTCTTTTCTTCACTTGCGTTCGAGATACGTGCACTCCTATCACATCGTAGTTGGTTGTAGATGTGCTTCGGGTCCCTAGGATAGAGTTTCCTGACTATCCTAGTTATGAGCGTCTGAGAATTGTGTCCAGGGATAAGCTCATGTCTGCTTTTTGTGAGCGCCCTATTGCTTGGAGTGTGCATCTTTTTACATCATGTCGACCTTTTGTTAAAGGTCCTAGATTCATGAACATGGTTATGACTTATGTTTTGCATCCACTCTCTCACTATAACTCCAACACAGAGCCTCGTGCTAGATTTTTGTTATCAATTCTTGAGCATCTTACCATAGATTTTCCTTCTCATTTCATTTTGTCTATTATAGATGTTCATCTAGATTCGGCGTCTCATGATAAGCTCATCTTTCCTTCCGCTATCATGAGGATTCTACGCCATTTTTCCGTTCCTTTTCCCTCTTTCGACCATTTTATCGTCATGTGTGCCATAGATTACGCTACCGTTAAACGTAGCGAGTCCTAGCTTCGGTCGCAGCAGTCGGATTCAGCAACTCCTTCCTTTCATTCAGTTCTATCCCATTCTACTCTATCCACATTGGCTCCTCCTTCTTCTTCAGGCGATGTGTCTTTAGGAGACATCATGGCGCAGTTGCAGCGCATGGATGCTTGCCTAGATACACTCTCTACGAAGTTGTATTAGGTGAACATTCGTGTCGGTTGTATTGTACGACGACAGGCGTCAATGGGTGGTTTTGCTCCTGAGGCTACTCCTTCACCACCTTCTCCCGTGGCTTCTGATTTTGAGAATAAGGATGATGATGATGGTGATGACGATGATGCTTTGGATGATGCTGATGGAGATGCTAGCTCTACCGATGAGATGTCTACTTGACACTCTTACCCTTTGTCATTTGTGACAAAAAGGGGGAGTAGTCTTGGTATGAGAGTAGTCCATCTTAGGGAGAGTGTTAGTATAGGACCATTTTGTTAGGGGGAGTGTTGATACTTTTTGAGGGATGTAGTGAGGATAGTATGTATCTTTTATTTTCTTTCTTTTTAGATACATTACTCTTGTACATGAGGTCTTGTGACCATTTATAGATATACATTATACTTATCTCTTTCTTTATATTGATGTATGTTTTTCTTTCACCTACCTCTTCATGTGTTGTTTCTTTTCTCCCTTTATACACATGTTTTTTACACTTGTATGCAATTTTGTTATTTCTGTTTCACACAAAAATGCCTTGATGAGTTTTGTTTAAAGTATTTTAGAAATACAGGTTGTCAAAGTCTACTTGCCATTCTGTTTCACACAAAAATGCCTTCATGAGTTTTGTTTAAAATGTTTCAAAAATACAGGTTGTCAAAGTCTACTTGCCATAAACTCTCTTCTTGCAAAGTTTTTTCAAGAGTTTGTGTTAGGATAGATTTTATTGTATTCAATAAGTGAATATGAGTTGAGTGATTTATGACTTCTCTCATATGTTCATTTGTTTGTTGTAGTTTTGTCACTGATTGCCAAAGGAGGAGATTGTTAGGATATATGTGTTTCACATGTTAAGAACATATGTCATGATTTTATGTAATTGCTTATCCTTTGGCAAAACGCACTTTACTTGTATTTGGGTAGATTTAGGATATTTTTAAATACTTCAAGAAACCTTTTTTCAAGATTAAGTATTAAAGCCTTCAAGTCTGTTCAAGAAAATAAGTTCAGAGTGCAAAATCATTAAAGCTTGACAACTGCATCTATCGAGCTTAAGGAAGCTGTTCTACATTTGGTGTGCTCAACAGCTGCTATCTGTCGAGGTTTAAGATTTTCAGAATTTCAATCTTATTTTCTTGGGATCCGTGAATGTGTCTTTGAGCTTTCTTTTCTCCTAACCCTAGACATATAAAAGGATCAGTTTACGGGCCGTCAAAGTGTTCACAAGTTGTACAAGCTTTAAGCAAACCCTGTTCAAGCAAATTGTGACCGGAGACAAAGTTCTTACCCTAGTTCATCTCTTTCTCTTGAAGAAGTTACTGTGTATGTGGACCATAGGGTTTTGTGACCAAGCATCATCTTGATCTTCATCGTTTGGATGAACTGAAGGACTTTGCAACTAACAACCTTCTTAGTTGGTGATTGAAGTCGCGTACTGGGATCTGTGTAATTGGTTAGTCACGTACTAGGAGTCGTGCATCTGAAAGGAGAACTGTCACTAGAGAACAAGTCCAATTGGGTATTGGGCTAAGGGTTCAATTATAAGTTGGTAAAGTATTGAGATTCCTTTACTTGTAACCGCTTGTTGTGATAATAGTGGAGTTTCGGGAGTGGTGACCTGAAAATCACCCAGTAGAGTTTTTGCCGTTAGGTTTTCCCCATTAGTAAACAAATCATCGTGTCTTTTATTTTCTGTTGCATATTTAGTTTATTGATGATTTGTTTGTGCTACCACGCGTTTGCATGATAAATTGATTAATTAATAACTTGGCTAATTAATTAATTAATTTATATCACAAGGGATCATTTAGTTTGTGGTCTATCAGAGAATAATACACAAGATATTAATGGTTTTGATTTCAGAGAAAGAAAAAAAAAATTTATTTTAGTTTAAAAATTGTTTTGTAAAACCCGTGACTAATAAGGGGATGATGTTAAGATGGACTTGAAATGTTATTGGCATCCATTGCAGATATGTTTGGAGGGGGTCCTAGCCATTATCAGGATCTCATTATTCTATGGTAAATGATGTGGTCCATCTTTTGATGAGGTTTGAACTAGTCGATCACATAAAGGGAGACATCTTGTGATCTCGCTTGCTAATGAGGTTTTTGATAAGGAAAACCTTAAAACTAGGGTATACGTTTGCAAAATATTGGTTTTTGAAATGTGGAAAGTAGAGCAGGAATTTTACAAGAGTTAATGGGTTGTTTGGATGGCCTATTTCCGTAACTCAATTCTCAGTTTCCATAACTTATAACTCAAAAATGGTGGGACCAATAGCAAAAAGGTTTTTTGGGAAGTCCATAACTTTGTTTCTATCATTCAATTCTCTGATTTTTGAGTTATGAATTATGGAAACTGAAAACACATTTAGCTGTTTTCAATTTCCATAACTCATAACTCAATGGCAATATTGTAATTAAACACACATAGGGGACCCACAAATAGTATTCAGCTGCACCTTTTGACTCTTTTTTTTCTTCTCTTGGGTTGGCTGTTCGAGTTTTTTTTTTTTTTTTTTTTTTTCTTCACTAGGTTCGGTGAGTTTGGGTACTAAAGAGGAAAAAAAAAAAAAGCTGTACCGGGTGACAGGTATGGGGCCCACAAATAGTGTGAAAAATATTGAGTGATGGGAAGTGAGTGATAGTGCCAAACAAACATAGTATTTTAGAGTGATGAGTGATGAGTGACAAGTGACGGAAATTGAGTGACCAAAAAAAAGCATTCAAACATGGGCTTAGTTTTTGAAATTTATTATTTTTTACTATAAAAAAAAAAAATCAGGAAATCAAAATTTTGGATAGAATTTTTGCATTTGGAAATTTTTAAAAAATTATGATTTTGTGGAAAATCAAGAAACTAGGATCAAAGTAGAATTTTGGATAAAGTTAATATGTTTGGAAAATGATGATTTTAATGAAAAACCAAGAAACAAGGATCAAAGTAAAATTTTAGACAAAATTTCTACACTTAAAAATATAAAATGAAGAATTTTTTTTTTGGGTGAAAAATTAGAAAACCAGAATTTTGATATAATTTTTGCATTGGTTTATATGATTGAAAGTTCAAATAAACACCCTTGAACGTTTAGACCCCCAAATTACAACTTAACCAATTCAAGCATTATGTCAAACAACTAGTCTGCGGAAACTTAACATAAGCTATAATATGGAATTGGAAAAACTATCTAAGCCAAATAAAAAACGCAACCCACAACAGTTAATAAAAAGGTAAAGATAAAAGGGAAGGAAGATGCAAACACAAAGACAACACGTGATGTGTTATCGAAGAGGAAACCGAAGCCCTCGGCGTAAAACCTCTCCGCCGCCCTCCAAGCGGTAAACAATTCACTAGAAAATATAGTTGGGATACATGGACAGCAATAGATCCTCCAAGCCTAATCTACCCAGTGCACCTAAGCCCTCCAAGCTTCTTGCTCCAACGAGGTTGCGCCGAACCTTTTTCTTTTCTAGCTTCCCGGATTCCGCTACTAGACCGTAGCATCAACCAATGAAGATTGGTTCCTTCCTAACTGCTTCCCAGAAATCCAAACAGCTCTCTCACAGTAATGAAAATGGTGAGAACAAGGTTTGGTAAAAGTCCTCTCAAGGATTTGAGAATGAAGAGGAAGAGAGTTGAGGAATTTGAAGAGACTCTAATGTATAGATTGTGGGTGAATCAATCTTATTTTTCTTTAGGGTTTCTCTCTCAAAATTCTCTCTGGAAGCTCTCTTACATTTGTGGGTAAAAGGAGTATTTATACTGGAGTGGGAGAGGAATGTGAAACGTCAGGTTTTACAAAACAGGGGTGGCTCGCGGCTTGACCTCACGGCTTGACTAAGTCGCAAGATCCAGTCGCGAGATAACCTTATGGCCAGTTGTCCTGTTTTGTCCTGTAGTGCTCCAGCTAGCATGACTGTTCACCTTCCGGCATGCTTGGCACGTGTGCTGCGTCTGGCGGCTTGCAGCCGCGGGTCACCCGCGAGGCCAAGCCGCGAGTCTTTGTTTTCTTGCACACTCTTGAGCAAATTTCACTCTATCTCACTCACTACCCTTACATCAAACCCACCTAAATACAGGGTTACTAAATGCTGAAATACAAGCAAATTTGGCACGGAATAAAGCCAATTAGATGGTTGAATAAATTCAACCTTACAATGATTATGAAGGATGTATGCATGTATACATAGCTATGTTATATGAGAGGGGTTTAAGAGCAATGTATTGTTTAAGTAGACAATGTCTACTCGGCTACTTGATCATAAACAACAACATGGTGGATGTGTAGCAGTCAGCATGCCAACAACATTTTGGCAGTATTTCGGTAGAGTTCAATCCCATTTGCTCAAAGCTCTAGTGAGTAATATCTTTATGAAGTTCTTAGTCGTGAGTCTAAGCAGTAATTCATTGATGCTAATGAATTAGACATGCTACTATCCTGGAAGAACTCCTAGAGAACCACCACCTAGCTACTTTGGTAAGTTGATAGTAACCCCCATAGAGTTCTTAGTAGAAAGACGTTTGACAATAGCAATCTGTTGATGTCAATCAATCATATATCCTACAACCCTGGATGAACTCTATGAGACTCCCAAATTACTAAAGACTACTCAAAAGAAAGAAAGCTGAAGCTAGGAAGCCCCTTTTAAGCATGGAAAGGCTTACTTCGATGCTTGATGCCCAAACAGAGGGGTAGGAGGGCCTATTTATACATGCTTTCCTATATTTGACCCTAACTTCTGAGGGCATTAAAATAGAGAAAATACGTTACCATTGGAAATTTAATAAAATCATCTTTCCAATGACACCAAGTTTGAGTTATTAGAGGTTGGTGTGAAAAGTTATGACTTTGAGAAGTTGCTGCGTCATAAATTTTTTTTGAGTATTGTAGTGAAAGTGCATGCATTTGCATGGAGGCCGTACTGAACTTGGTATCGAGCATGCCATACGCCATTGGAAAGCCTATTATGTGGTTTTATTTTTTATTTTTTATGTACTTTGGTAGCTAGGAGCGTTTTGTATGATTTTCAGAATTTAGGCCTCCTAAAGTATTTTCGAGGGGTTTCACTGTAAGTCATTTTTTTGAGTTTTCTGATAAATTGGTTGTATGGGGTTGAAGTTGAATATGATAAATTTTATTGTGTAAGCTTTCCAAAGATATGTGATTTTGCACAATTTGGAGATCATTTGGTTAGGTTTTGATTAAACCCTAAATTTAGTTGGGATTAGAGCATTCACATCCTAAAATTCTATTTCATTATATTTTACCATCCCAAAAAACTACTTTGTCAATTATACCATATCATTTTACAATACATCCAACATCCTAAAACTCTATTTTTTTCCCATTTTATTTAAATATTCTATTTTATTCCTTTTTTTACTATTTCTCTTTTTCTCTTCCTTTTCCTCTCTTTCTCCCTCAACCTCTAGCAAGGCCACAACAGATAAAACTAAAATAGTTCAACACACAGTCACCCCCATAGCCACCACGCCACCACCATGACACCACCAACACATAGTCAACCCCACATATCCCAGCACCACCCACCAGACCATCAAACCAAAACCAAAACCACATTAATAATTAAAAAAAAAAAAAAAAAAAAAAAAACCTATAAAGCAACAGTTCAAACCAAGCCAAAACCCTACCATTAGAGCCATCATCAAACCAAGCCAAAAAAATAAAAAATAAAAAATCACCATCGGAGCTATCGACAAAGCCACACACAAAGCATCGATCCAAACCCAAAAACCCACCAATCTCCATCGAGAAACCCACCAATCTCCATGATCCAAACCCATCGGCCACAACTGATCCAAACCCACGCCACCACTTGACCCTTGATACACTGATCCACCTATCCAAACCTACCACTGGACCCATGACCCATTGAAGCAAACAACACACATCACGATTGGAGCAAACCACACCCACATCGGAGCAAAACATTGAAGCCACATCGAACCCATCGGAGCAAACAACACGCATCACGATTGGAGCAAACCACACCCACATCAGAGCAAACCCATCAGAGAAAAATATTGAAGCCACATCGGGGCAAAACATCAAGACGCGGCCTGGGCTTGGTGTTGCTGGGCGATGGTGGCCAACGGTGGCCTGAGGGAGAGCAAAGGGAGAGCGAGAAATCACTGAGAGAAAGTAAAGGGAGAGGGAGAAATTGAAAGAGAGAGAGACATGGGAGACAAAGTTGAGAGAGTGGGAGAGTTAGGAGACAGATGAGAGAGAAAAGGAATAAAATAATATTTTTATTTTTACAATTGAGCTATAGTGCGATTCTACATTTCGAATTGCACTGTAGCACATTTGCAATTTTTTTTGCATTAGTCTACATTTACAATTCCAGATACAATGGGGTTTTTGGGCTTTTATACTAAATTAAATCAACATATGACATATGGCATTCCCAATATGAATGCTCTTAGGATTTTGGTTCTAGAAGCTTTTCTCATTTTTGTGACATTTTGTTCCTATTACATTCGATTTTGGCAATTCATTTATCAATTTAAAGGATTTGGATTAACCACACATTACGAGTAGAATCGAATGATCGAATAGTTGGTCAAACTACATATTTTGCTTTGGAACTCCCATATTGGACCAAATTTAGCAAAGTGGAGGTGTTTGAGTGGGTTTTGCGGCCATGTTTTGCATCTTGGGTGGAATTAAGGTTGTTTTCAATTTTTAGATTTTTCTTAGTTTTTGTGAACAACTAATAATTGGCTTCTAGAAGGGAAAAATGGGGTAGATGCCCATTCTTGCTTTAATGTGCTTGACTACAAAAAAGCGCTGACAACAAATTCTATTGACATAAAGTGCCCATAAATCACCTTAACCAACCTTGGGATGTGGGTTGTAAGTAATCACCATGCTTCATGGGTAGATGCACTAGTCATTGGTCATTTCAATCGACCTCTAACAACAAAAAAGACCAAGAAACCATCATCGTTAAGTGTGGAAAGAGTTCCGAGCCCCATATATAAAAATGCCCTAAATTCCTTTTGTCAATAGCATTAGTATCTGGTTTGCTAAAGGTTAATTTTTATGGCTAGTTTGGTAATATTGTTCTAATAATGATGTTTGTATTTTTTGAAAATACGTGTGAATGAAAAAATGTGTAAAAATATGTGTAATGTTGTTTAAAAACTGAAAATTGTTACTCAAAATCCCATATTCTATTCAATATGTGCAACAACCATATTCTATTCATAAGTCATACATTTAACATAATTGAGTTACATTATTCTTTTGACTCCAAATTAAATTTTTTTCATAATTTTCAAAAATCCATTTTATTTTTGTTGAGTTTTCTTCTTGAAAAATATAAGGACCGTAAAAAATTACATAACTTTTACCACAACTCACTATGTGACAAGTTGTAAGTGTTTAAAAAAAAGGTGGGTCTACACTTTCACCACTCACAGCTCACAATGTGGTGAATTATGCCAAAAATTATGTAAGTTTTTGTGTTCTTAGCATTATTCCTTATATAGTGCATAATAACTCTTTTATTTGCTTGAAACCCTAACAAATGGACATTAATTTGAAAGGACAACACTTAATTTATAATAAATATTTCTCTATTAAAATTCACTATTTTAAATAAGTTTCTAACTAATATGTTTAGGGAAATGTCAGATCATTTAGCCCTATTCTTTACTATATTGTCGAATTAATACATATATTTTAGTCATAACATTTAACATAATTAAGTTATTTTATTCTTTTGGCTCCAAATTAAATGTCTTATTATAATTTTTAAGAATCCATATTATTTTTGTTGACTTTTCTTCTTGGAAAATTCTAAGACCACAAAAACTTCACAACTTTTGTCATAAACTTGCCATTTGGCGAGTTGTAAGTAGTGGAGAAAAAAATGGTAAGTTCACAAAAGCTTACACAACTTTTACCACAACGTGACTCTCCACATGGCAAGCTTTGAGTGTTGGAGAAAATGTGGTAGATCTATGTAGTTTCACACTTCCATCATTTACAACTCACCATATGACGAGTTGTGGTAAAAGATGTGGAAATTTTTGTAGTCCTAACATTGTTTTTTCTTCTTTGTAAATGAAATTTTATGAGTAGTAACTTTCATTCTAACTTTGATCATATATGATGTCTGTAGGATCACGTTTTTCTGGCTAGGCCCAAGATGCATAGGACCTTAGAACAATGAGCCAATGAATTTGTAGAGAGTGGGCCAAAGAACTAGGCTCTAGTGTGTGGACAACGGCCATCACGGTGTTCCTCATGGGCCAAGTTTACTAGAGAGAATTGGTCCTCGGCACGATCCGAGGAGCTTTTTCTCGTGCCTTTGGTGTGCTGGGGGGGGGGGGGTGTCCCCCCTCCTTCTCTTTTTTCTTCACCCCTTTTTTATAGTCCTTTTCTTTTTCTGAAAGGGGTCCCTAGGGTAGGTAATTGTCCCATCCACCCTTCCCTCCAGTTGTTGGGAATGGTTGTAAGGATAGAGGAGTATGGCCGTGTCAGGCACAAGGCACTGAATGCAATAATGGCAGTCTCTCCCTTAGACGCTTCCGTTTTATCCGTTGTCCTTTTCTGCTTTAGTGTTTTTCTTGCCTTGTGGAACGATGTGGAGTATCATTACCCATGGTAGGTTGCCTCTTTTACCCTCGGCTATATCCATGCCGAAGAGGATTTACCATGGCCGAGGAGGGGTTTTTCCTTAGGTTGGGCCCTTGGCCCAGTGTAGACATCGTCATGGGCCTATTAGTCCTTTACCCCCCACAATAGCCCCTCAAAATCCTGATGTCCGGCTCCTCAGACGGAAAGGAGGATTTTGGTGACATCGGGCCACTATCACGGTTTGCCAAGTCTTGCCTTCCATTAATGCCAGAGTCTCTTCATTTGCCCGAGGCGCATTCCTGACTGTGAGACATTCTTTTAGTCTATCCAAGCCGCGTCCCTGTCATTTCTATACACAAGGTGCGCTTTAATTAGGGCCCTTTCACGAGGTGACAAAAATCTAACGGCTGAAGACTACTTTGAAATTTTTGCGAGATTGATCTCGTTTGTAATTCCTTCTTGGGGATTTGGGGTGAATTAATTGCCTCCAGATTTGTTCCCTATATAAGACGTGTAGTGGGAGATAGTCCCCTTTTATTTGCAAACCCTTGAGTTTTTCAGGTTTCTAGCTTCCCAAATGTTCCCAAAGTCCCTACTATGAGAGTGACTGAGATTTAGGGAGTGAAATGGTTATGGTTAGGGTAAGCGTGAAGGAACGAAACCCTCTTCAAAAGCCTTAGGTATCTCTTAGATTCAGAATGGTCTGGTCAAGACAAGGGAGACAAAGGCTCAAGACATTTTTCTCCTTGATAAGGCAAGAAATGAGCCTTTTCTTCTTTCAGCCAAAATCCGAAGTGGGTGGAGGTCGCATCAGATTTTTGGTGCGACAGCACTAGGACCTCCATCCGGTGCCGTATATCATGCACGTAAGGGCCTGGATTTCCCATCGTCGGTACCATCTATGCATGCTCGATTGCTGCTAGAACGATACTTGCTCGGTTGCTGCTAGAGCAGGTATGGGGATTGGGCATCCCCACTTCTTCCTCCCTTCCATCACTGGTGCCACCCAGCCTTGCCTAGTCACTGTTAGAGCAAGGTTGCGGACTGGGTGCCTCTGCTTCTTCTTCTCTTTCATCACTGGTGCCATCCAGACTTGCCTAGTCCTTATTAGAGCAAAATTGAAGGATCTATCGTCCCCGTGTATTCCTTCTTTTTTTAGTTAACTTATGATTACAGGCTTGTCTAAACCTTTTTATGTATATTGTACTATCTCTTTATCTAATAAAAAATGATTTGATTGCATTTTATGTATCATTTCTATTTTGTAATAATTATCTTATGAATGGATGTGTTGGTGTCCTTTCTTTCGAACCGTACATAGATCTGATACCCTCACCGGTAAAGAGTTATCACTTTGAATTTATCGAAACCGACGAGCATGACAATGCCGACTTTAAATAGGTTAACGATACAAAACTAACCGTGATAACAGCCGCACGTTTTGTATTGCGAATGGGGTGGCCGCCTGAGGATGTGTAATCCGAAATAAATCGTCTGAGGGGGCCGCTGGGCAATAGGGTTCTTTTCCGCATTTCCGATGATATTCGTAGCTTTAATTTGTTTTAGGTGTACGGTTCGAGGATCAAGGCATGACTAAACCTGGTCTAAACACTCAGAAAGGTACCATTGCGTGTTAGCCTCCATAAGGCTAGAGGGCCGAGGACCATGCAAGAACTTGGTTCTGTCTAGCACTTAGGCTCTTAGAGTGTATAGTTTCCCTATAGGCTTGAGTCCGAGGACCATGCAAGACCTTGGTTCAGTTTAGCAGTTAGGCTCTTAGAGTGTCTAGTTTCCCTATAGGCTTGAGTCCGAGGACCATGCAAGACCTTGGTTCTGTCTAGCACTTAGGCTCTTAGAGTGTCTAGTTTCCCCACAAGCTTGAGTCTGAGGACCATGCAAGACCTTGGTTCTGTCTAGCACTTAGGCTCTTAGAGTATCTAGTTTCCCCATAGGCTTGAGTCCGAGGACCATGCAAGACCTTGGTTCTGTCTAGCACTTAGGCTATTAGGGTGTCTAGTTTCCCTATAGGCTTGAGTTCGAGGACCATGCAAGACCTTGGTTCTATCTAGTACTTAGGCTATTAAGGTGTATAGTTTCCCCATAGACTTGAGTCCGAGGACCATGCTAGACCTTGGTTCTGTCTAGCACTTAGGTTCTTAAAGTGTCTAGTTTTCCCATAGGCTTAAGTCCAAGGACTATGCAAGACCTTGGTTCTGTCTAGCACTTAGGCTCTTAGAGTGTCTAGTTTCCCCATAGGCTTGAGTCCGAGGACCATGCAAGACCTTGGTTCTGTCTAGCACTTAGGCTATTATGGTGTCTAGTTTCCTTATAGGCTTGAGTTCGAGGACCATACAAGACCTTGGTTCTGTCTAGCACTTAGGCTATTAGGGTGTATAGTTTCCCCATAGACTTGAGTCTGAGGACCATGCAAGACCTTGGTTCTGTCTAGCACTTAGGTTCTTAAAGTGTCTAGTTTTCCCATAGGCTTGAGTCCAAGGACCATGCAAGACCTTAGTTCTGTCTAGCACTTAGGATCTTAGAGTGTCTAGTTTTCCCATAGGCTTGAGTCCGAGGGCCATGCAAGACCTTGGTTTTGTCTAGCACTTAGGCTATTAGGGTGTCTAGTTTCCTCATAGGCTTGAGTCCAAGGACCATGCAAGACCTTGGTTTTGTCTAGCACTAGGCTATTAGGGTGTCTAGTTTCCCCATAGGCTTGAGTCCGAGGACCATGCAAGACCTTGGTTCTGTCTAGTACTTAGGCTCTTAGAGTGTCTAGTTTCCCCATAGGCTTGAGTCCGAGGACCATGCAAGACCTTGGTTCTGTCTAGCACTTAGGCTATTAGGGTGTCTAGTTTCCCTATAGGCTTGAGTTCGAGGACCATGCAAGATCTTGGTTCTGTCTAGCACTTAGGCTATTAGGGTGTCTAGTTTCCCCATAGGCTTGAGTCTGAGGACCATGCAAGACCTTGGCTCTGTCTAGCACTTAGGTTCTTAAAGTGTCTAGTTTTCCCATAGGCTTGAGTTCGAGGGCCATGCAAGACCTTGGTTTTGTATAGCACTTAGGCTATTAGGGTGTCTAGTTTCCCCATAGGCTTAAGTCCGAGGACAATGCAAGACCTTGGTTTTGTCTAGCACTTAGGCTCTTAGAGTGTCTAGTTTCTCCATAGGTTTGAGTCCAAGGACCATGCAAGACCTTAATTCTGTCTAGCACTTAGGCTCTTAGAGTATCTAATTTCCCCATAGGCTTGAGTCTGAGGACTATGCAAGACCTTGGTTCTGTCTAGCACTTAGGCTCTTAGGTTTGACCATCAACTTCTTTCTCCAAAGGGGATTCAACGGACTGGGCTATTAAGCCCGCGAGAATTTGCCCCTTGTCAAGTGCCCGGGGCACACGTCTGACGTCAAAAGCCCTTAGGACCACGTTTCGCTTAGCAACCTTTCCCGCGTAATCAACACTTCAAAGTATAGACCTGAGTGGAAGCTGAGTTACGACAACGACGGTGTGTTTTAGGAAATAATGGGGAGGCTTTCGTGCAGCTTGTACCACTGTCGCGACGGTCTTCCTGACGGACTCCTACTGGCAGGAGCTTGATCCCACCGTGATTAGTTGTTGCACTTGCTAACGCACAAGCTCTTCCCACAGACGGTGCCAATTGTAGGGTCGCGCTTTTTTGGCCAGGCCCAAGATGCATGGGACCTTAGACCAATGAGCCCGTTACAATGAATTTGTAGAGAGTAGGCCAAAGAACTAGGTTTCTAGTGTGTGGACAACGGCCATCACAGTGTTCCTCATAGGCCAAGTTTACCAGAGAGAATTGGTCCTCGGCACGATCCGAGGATTTTTTTCTCGTGCCTTTGGTGTGTTGGGTGGGTTCCCCCTCCTTATCTTTTTTCTTCACCCCCTTTTTATAGTCCTTTTCTTCTTTCTGAAAGCGGACCCTAGTGTAGGTACTTTTCCCATCTGTCCTTCCATCCAGTTGTTGGGAATGGTTGTAAAGACAGAGGAGTATGGCCATGTCAGGCACAAGACACTGAATGCAATAATGGCAGTCTCTCCCTTAGACACTTCCGTTTTATCCATTGTCCTTTTCTGCTTTAGTGTTTTTCCTGCCCTGTGGAACGATGTGGAGTGTCATTACCCATGGTAGGTTGCCTCTTTTACCCTCGTCTATATCCATGTCGAGGAGGATTTTCTCATGTCCGAGGAGGGGTTTTTCCTTGGGTTGGGCCCCTGGCCCAGTGTAAACATCTTCATGGGTCTATTAGTCCTTTACCCCCCGCAATGTCTTTTCATAAATAACTTGCAGAATGATTTGAAGTCCATATGCTCTAACATGATTATTTTTTACTCTATTTATACCTATATCATTTTTAAAAACATTTAAAATAAGTACTTTTTTGATATGATAGAGTATTATTTTGGATCCTTGCCTCATGTTCATTTTTAATCAATTGTTGGGCTAGTAGTATACTTGACTTTTGTGACAAATTGCATGTTCACATAGAAATTGTTACAAAACCTTTTGGACCTAGCCAAAAAACCTAACATAAAATATTTTAAATAACACTTATTTAAAGAAAAATATTTTAAAAATAAGTTATTTTATCGATTAAATTATCCATCTTTTAAAGCTGCGAAATCAATTAACTGCATATAAGATGTAAAGGTTTACACTTGAATGAGTGAAAATAAATGGCTACGAATTTTATAAGAAAACTTGTGATGGCAATGATGGAGTTGGTTTTCATTTTCTTTATTGAAGTGCATTCCAATCATCTTGAAGAGAAACCCTTCAAATTTATCATATATTTTTATATTAAGTGTGAAATTTAAAAATCTAACTATTGGATTGCATGTTCTTATTATATCCTTCATGCTTGCAAAATTTCAAAAAGATTAAAGATCAATTGCTATGTCATCAAACAAATGTTAAAATTTCAAGTTTTTTTAATCTAAAATTATGTATAAAAAATAATTTCATTGATCAAATAGTAAATAAAACCCGATTTGAATGAAATTTGATATACATATTAAGAAAATAAGGAATATGAAATTTAACGGTTAGATTTTCAAAATTCACACCTAAAAAAGAGATATAGAATAAGTTTGAAGAATTTCTCTTCAAACTAATTTGATAAGAAACTTTGTTTAATTCAAAAACCATATCATGGTTGCCTCATTAAAAAAAAAAAAAAATTTAAATGCTGTGAACAAAAAGTTGACAAAATAGAGCGTGCGATATGTATTGGTTGGGCATTCACAACCTGCACACCTGTGACCCTTGAGTTAAAAGATCCATCAGCTGTGGGCATCATAGCGTGTGCACGCTCTTGAGATAATATTTTTTCTGATGACTTTAAATATTCAGATTGTGTGTATAAATGTTACATAAGATGTTATTTACACGAAGAATGTAGGGAATTTAATCAAAAATCCCAACCTGTGAGAAAAAAAAACAAATAGAGAAAACACATGCCAAAGAAAACAATCACACGCACAAGACAATATTTACGTGGTTCGGCAATTTGCCTACGTCCACGGAGTTGCAGGGATTTCACTATTATCAGGGAAAATACAATAGTGCACAAGAACACTCTCAAGAAACCTAATTCCCAATTACACCTTAGCACTCTCTCACAGAAAAAATAAGAATAGAAGCTGGCTGCCTCTCTTTTCTCTATTTTCTCTCATGCGGCTGCTCACTAGGTTAATTGGAATTTTTTCTCAAATCACACGGCTACACTTAATCTCAAACATAATATATATGTATATATATATATATATATATATTTATGTTAAAGGCGGCTGTTACTAGGAATTGTTATTCCTAGTTAAATTCGGTCAATAGTGACCAACTTAGGTGGACGTGGGCTTGTGGCAATTCAAGCCACACACGGGCCCACTTCAACAAATCTCCACCTTGGCTTGAATTGATCAAACTACACTAGCAAACTCTTCCATCAGCTCCACCTTAGCCCTTAAGGGCTCACAAGCTGTAAACATTAGCCACAATCCTCCATAAAACAATCCCTCATCCCTGCAACTTATCCTCTTGTCCTCAAGCTAGAAGACCAATTGAAGCTGCGCATAACTTCAACTTCTCAATAGTGACACCCTTAGTCAACATGTTTGACGGGTTCTCAGATCCACAAATCTTCTCAAGTATTACCAGTTTATCTTCAACAAGGTAACGGATAAAGTGGTATTTTGTCTGTATGTGCTTCGAATTTGAATGAAAAGCCGAATTTTTGGCAAGAAAGATTGCACTTTGACTGTCACTGTGTAGAATGCCCATCTCCTGCTTCTTACCCAATTCATCTAAGAAACCATGTAGCCAAATCATCTCCTTTCCAGCTTCAGTTGCTGCAACATACTCAACTTCTGTAGTAGACAAAGTAACAATCTTTTGTAGATTTGAAGCCCATGATATAGCTGTACCACCCAGAGTGAAAACAAACCCTGTAGTACTCTTTCTACTATCAATATCACCAGTAAAATCAGCATCTACATAACCCTGCAGTTTCAAACTTGCACCTGTGAAGCAAAGACATGTATCTGATGAATCCTTCAGATATCTCAGATTCCACTTGACTGCCTCCCAATGTTGCTTTCCAGGCCTACTCATGAATCTGCTCACAACTCCCACTGCATGTGCAATGTCTGGCCTTGTACACACCATAGCATACATCAAGTTGTCAATAGCTGAGGCATAGGGCACCTTGCTCATATGGTCCCTTTCTTCTTCTGTCTTCGGTGATTGTTCTTTGCTTAGTTTGAAATGACTACCCAAGGGTGTGCTCACTGGTTTAGCTTCATTCATGTTGAACCTACTGAGAACTTTCTTCACATACTCTGACTGTGAAAGCTTCAGTGTACCATTAGCCTTGTCTTTAATGATCCTCATACCAAGGATTTGCTTTGCAGCTCCCAAATCCTTCATTGCAAATTGTTTGGACAATTGCTTCTTCAGATTATTAATCTCCTCAATGCTAGACCTTACAAGAAGCATATCATCCACATACAATAATAACATAATGTAAGAATTGTCAAAAGACTTAACATAGCAACAATGATCAGCTTCACATCTCTTGAACCCAATTCTATGCATAAAACTGTCAAATTTCTTGTACCACTGCCTAGGAGCTTGTTTTAGGCCACACAAGCTCTTTCTCGATTTGCAGACTAGATTCTCTTGTCCCTAAACAATGAACCCTTCTGACTGAATCATGTAAAGGTCTTCCTCCAAGTCACCATGAATGAATGCTGTCTTCACATCTAACTGCTCAAGATGTAAGTTTTCTACAGCCACCATTCCCAGTACCAGTCTGATTGTTGACATCTTCACAATTGGAGAAAATATTTCTGTGTAGTCAATGCCTTCCTTCTGCTGGAACCCTTTAACAACTAATCTGGCATTGTAACGTTTGCTACCATCATACTCATTCTTTATTCTGTATACCCACTTGTTGTGCAAAGCCTTCTTTCCTACTGGCAATTCAGTCAGTTCCCATGTCTGATTCCCCAACAAGGAATCCATCTCATCCTTCATGGCTAACTCCTACTTGCTTGAATTCTCATCTTACAATGCTTTATCATAACATTCTGGCTCACCACCATCAGTCAACAGGAGATAATTTAGAGTGGGTGAATAACACTGTGGAGGTCTAATGTTCCTGGAAGATCTGCGGACTTCAGCTACAGGTGTACTCGGATCTACCTGTGAATTTACATTCTCCTTATCTTCTTCACCCCTTTTCTGGACAGTACCTTTAGTCAATTCATCTAAGTTGACAAACTCAGATTTCTTTTGATCTATCTCTGTCACATCTGACACTACAGTTGACCTGTCCTTGTACATAACCTGTTCATTAAATATCACATTTCTACTTTTGATGATTTTCCTGTTTTGTTCATCCCAAAACCTATAGCCAAATTTCTCATCACCATAGCCAATGAAAAACCATATTTTAGACTTTGCATCAAGTTTACTACGAGCATCAGAATCAATATGAACATAAGAAATACAACCAAAAACTTTTAAGTGTGAAAACTTTACCTCTTTACCGCTCCAAACCTCCTCAGGAAGTCTGAACTCCATGGGAACTAAAGGTCCTCGGTTTATCAGGTAAGCTGTAGTGCTAACAGCATCAGCCCAAAAAGTTTTTGGTAGTCCAGCATGCAACCTCATACTCCTAGCACGCTCATTGAGAGTTCTGTTCATACGCTCGGCCACACCATTCTGCTGTGGTGTCCCAGGAATGGTCTTCTCCATCCTAATTCCCTGTGCAGCACAATACTCACTGAACCCTCCATCTATGTACTCTCATCCATTATCCGACCTCAAACATTTTACTTTCAAACCTGTTTCTGTCTCAACCATGGCCTTCCACTTCTTAAAGGTTTCAAATACATCGAATTTATTTTTCAGAAAATAAACCCATACCTTTCTGCTTGAGTCATCAATGAAAGTGATGTAGTACCTTGAACCTCCAAGGGATGCAACCGGAGAAGGCCCCCACAAATCAGTATGTACTAATTCCAATTTTTCAACCTTCGGTGTCCTGCCAGTTTTCAAGAAGCTCACCATTTTTTGCTTCCCTAAGATGCAACTTTCACACATGTCAAAATCAATGGACTTCAATTCTGGTAGTTTTCCTTTTAACAGCAGCATCTTCATCCCTTTCTTACTCATGTGACCAAGTCTACGGTACCATAGGCTTGTATCAGTACATGCATCAGCAATTGCAATTGTGTCTCTTGGACTTGAGGTCATGTACAGAGTACCAGTTTTCTTTCCACGAGCCAATACCCTAGCTCCCTTTGTAACCTTCCAAGTACCACCAACAAATAGTATTGCATGTCCTTCATCATCAAATTGTCCAACAGAAATTAGATTCCTCTTCAAATCAGGAATATGTCGAACCTTCTCCAGTAACCAAACAAACCCATTGGGCAACAATATTCGGACATCTTCCATACCTACAACATCCAAGGCTGAACCATCAGCCAAATACACCTTACCAAAATCACCTGCAACATAATTCTGTATGATTTCTCGGTGTGGAGTAGTATGAAACGAAGCTCTCGAATCCAAAACCCAATCAGCAAGTGGACTGTCTACTGCAAGAAGAAATGCATCTTGTACCTCTTCTGTTACAGCATTAGCAGAATCATCTTCATTCTTCTTCTTAGGACTTTTGTATTGATTCCTAAAGTGGCTTGTTTTCCCACAATTCCAGAATTGTACTTGTTGGCCTGATCTAGATTTACTTCTGTTCCGATTAGAATTTCTGGATTTTGATCTGCCCCGATTTGAATTTCTGTTATTACCTCTACCTTTTGTCTTAAGGTTTAGGGCAGAACCAGATCCTGAGGTTTCACCTGCATCTTTTCTGTGAATCTCCTCAGCCAGAATTAAATCTCGTATATCATTGTACTTGAGTTTTTCCTTTCTTGTAGAATTACTTACTGCCATCTTTATTGCCTCCCAACTGTTTGGCAAAGAAGCCAAAACGATCAGTGCACGGATCTCATCATCAAAATCAATTTCTACAGACGACAATTGATTTGTGATAGTGTTAAATTCATTCAGATGTTGTGCTACTGATGCATTCTCTGCCATCTTCACATTGAACAGTTTCTTCATCAAGTGCACTTTATTGTTTGCTGACGGCTTTTCATACATACCAGACAAAGCCTTCATCAGATCTGTTGTGGTCTTCTCCTTTACAATATTGTGTGCAACAGACCTAGATAGAGTTAACCTGATAACTCCTAGTACCTGTCTGTCAAGAAGAGCCCATTCCTCAGCCTTTATAGCCTCAGGTTTTGTCCTCAAAAGAGGCAGATGCAATTTCCTCCCATAGAGATAATCTTCAATCTGCATCCTCCAATACGCGAAGTCTGTGCCGTCAATCTTTTCTATTCCAGACGCCTTTCCTGCTTCCTCTACCATTGCTCCCACTTAAACCTAACCCTAAGCTCTGATACCAGTTGTAGGGAATTTAATCAAAAATCCCAACCTGTGAGAAACAAAACAAATAGAGAAAACACACGCCAAAGAAAACAATCATACGCACAAGACAATATTTACGTGGTTCGGCAATTTGCCTACGTCCACGGAGTTGTAGGGATTTCACTATTATCAGGGAAAATACAATAATGCACAAGAACACTCTCAAGAAACCCAATTCCCAATTACACCCTAACACTCTCTCACAGAAAAAATAAGAATAGAAGCTGGCTGCCTCTCTTTTCTCTATTTTCTCTCATGCGGCTGCTCACTAGGTTAATTGGAATTTTTTCTCAAATCACACGGCTACACTTAATCTCAAACATAATATATATATATATATATATATATATATATTTATATTTATGTTAAAGGCGGCTGTTACTAGGAATTGTTATTCCTAGTTAAATTCGGTCAATAGTGACCGACTTAGGTGGATGTGGGCTTGTGGCAATTCAAGCCACACACGGGCCCACTTCAACAAAGAATTCAAGGGCTACTTCAAACTTTGATTTGGTAAGTACTCTCTCTCTCTCTCTCTCTCTCTCTCTCTCTCTCTCTCTCTCAAAGCATAAGAATGTAGTTATATATATGTATATATATATATATATGTATATATATATATATATATATTCGTGAGTAATCAAGGTGTCATACATAACCGTTTGGCTAGAATACATAATTTCTAAAACCAAATATGTGCATTTATTTTTTATTTTTTTCTGAAATGTGCATTTATTTCAAAAGATTTGAAATTTATACTTCCAAATGTCACAACATTTGAAATTTGAAAAGTTTTGAATTCAAACTTGTTTTAAACACTTGAAAGTCTATTTACTTGATTAATTCATAATATTTCAAGTTTAAAGGAAATCGTTTAAATATTGATTATTCAAAACATTATTTTACATGAATTGTATTGAATCATTATAATGATGTACCCAAGACCCATAATATTGTAGTTAATTAATTAATTTATTTTTTGTTGTTGTTGCTGTTAGGACTGAATTATTATTTTTTTTTTTTTGGATGTAAAAACGTGATGTCTACACAATATTGGCACATAATAATATTTTTTTTAATCAATTTTCTTATTTATTTCAAAACAAGACCTTTTTTTTCCCATTATTTATTTTTTAATTGCTATGCTAGTTTTAGGTAAGCAATAGAAGGTTAAATATGAATGATTCTTTGTAATACATCCCAACTTGATGAACATTATTTTTTATTTTTTATTTTTTTTATATTATGAATTTGTATGTGAGGTAAAAGTTAATCTTCATTGACCTTTTATAATTTATTAATTGTTTTTATAGGTAAGATAGTATTTCACACTTATGGTACCCGCTTCATGATGATTGTTCGATATCTTCAAGTTAAGACACTGATTGGTGATAATAGCTTAATTTTTCATATTTATATTATTATTAGAAAGCATTATCATACTTATTTTGATTTAATTCATGCATTTTATAGTTGGTTTGGAATAATGTTGAATAATTAATTTTGTACTTAATTGAATTTTAATGCGTGAATTTGTTTTTTGTAGGATAATGAAATTAAATAAGAAAGCTAATGGACTTTACTTTTATAGGGGAAGTCAAAGAAGGCCAACCCAATTAAATTCGAGTCCAATTGGAGTAAAGAATTAAAGGAAATTTCCACCAAATCCAAGTCCAATTCGGATTAGGATTCCAGCTTGCACACTAGTTAGTATTTGGAGCATATCTTTAGGCTCGGATGTCCAATCGAGTTGATTGAAGTTGGGTTGGAAAGTTATCTTAAAGGGTTACAACTTTTTAGTTTACCAAAAATCCGAATTATGAATTTAAATGGGCTGCAAACGTCGGTTAAGTGAAGCCTAAAAACTTGGAATTTTTTCCAAACAGGAATTCAACTTGTAATAGGATTCCTTGACCTATTTAAAGGCTTTTTAAGGAAAAATTAAGAGGAGAGCTGCTATAGAATATAATTTAGGTTTTCTTAAAGTTTCTTTATAGTTTTTAGAGTTTTATTTGTGTTATGGCTTGTTAGAAGCCTTGCTAAGGTAAGGGGTGAAACCCAACCGTTTATTGGTATGTTTTTAACAATTATTAATTGGTTTTGATGTTTATGTGATTATGTTTTTGATTGATTTAATCATCTAGAAAAGTGTTTAGTTCTGTATAATTCTTTGATATATCGTAGACTTCGAGCACGTTAAATGCTTAGTATTCCTTGCGAACTAATTCACTAGTTTTGTTTTGCCTAAAATCTTTTTTTTTTTTTTTTTGAGAAACCAGACCTCAAGCCTGGGACTTTATTGAATCAAAAAGAACTAATGGACATCAAAGTCTACCAAAACAACAATGTCTGTAGGCAAGGCATTCATCCAAACTAGGCAACCAACACTGGAAGAAGCCTTTTTAGCAAGAGCATCCGCTACTATATTACCAGAGTGGTTAACATGGCTAAATTTAGCTGAAGAAAAACTAGGAAGTAAAAACCAAACATTATCAGCAATATTTCCAAAGTAAGATAGTAGTGAAGTCCCCTGGGATACTGCAGAAATGATTGTGGCCAAGTCACCTTCAAAACTTACGCATTGAAACTCTAGCTTAGCAGCTAATTGGACCGCTCTGAGACAGGCAAGCGCTTCCATATCAGTGATTGATGAAGATAGCGGAATAGGCACGGACAAGGCAGCAAGGGGAGCACCTCTCCAATCACGCACAATGACACCTATTCCAGCTGAGTTCGTATGTTTAAAGAGGGCCGCATCGAAGCTCACTTTGACAACGTCTGGTTCTGGAGGGCGCCATTGATGCCGAGCAGAAGGTTGTTTTGCCTAAAATCAATCAATTTTATGAAACTACTTTAGACAATTAATTCTTGAGTTTTTATTGTTAAATCATCCGACTAAGATCATCCTTTGTATGAATTTTAGTTGAGTTATAAAATAAATATTGTTAAGACTACCAATAGATGTGTTGTGTGGATCTCTAAACCTTAGCACCTTAAAAGATTGTTATTTTCTCTCAATTTAAATTAATTTTACTAAACCATTAAAAATCTCTTCAATTAAACTTTATTATTTTAGTTTTATTCTCTTGTGGTTTGCTAATCAATTTCCTTTTCCCAGTGGATTCGATCTTGGATTTATCAAGTTATTACTTCGTGACAATCCTGCACTTGGGAGCATTATTTAAGTCGCAGCAAGTTTTTGGCACCGTCGCCGGGGATTAGGCAATTAGAGAAGCATTCCACTTTGTTTGGAGAGGTTTTTGGCATTAAATTTCTTCACCTATTTGGTAATATCTCTCCAACTCTTTCCTTTTTAAGTAGTTTAGTTTTCCTTTAGAGTTTTTTCCTTTTATTTTTACTTCTTTTTGTTGTTAAAGGTATTTGTTTTGTTTTGTTTTCTTTTTCTTTTTCTTTCTTGCTTTACTATTGTATGCGTGTTTGGTGTCGTGATAGTGATAATTGCTTGGTTAAAATTGAGTCTAATAATTTGTTTGGCAATTTATCTGATTCTTTCACACATTCTCACACACTTGATATCATGGTGAACTTAGAGAGTAATCTTGGTGACGAGAATAATTTAAATAATGAAAACTTTCATGCTTACCAACCCATTAGAACTTTTAGGGATTAGTTGCAACCTACTAGGAGTAGTACACCATCATGCATAATTTATCCAACTAATGCAACTAATTTTAATTTTAAGCCTGGTATGATTTCATTACTTCCTAAATTTCATAGCTTAGATTCTAAAAATCCTTACCTACACTTTAAGGAATTTGAGGAGGTATGTTCTACCTTCCATGACCAATCATGTAATGAAGAGACCATTAGGTTGAAGTTGGTCCCTTTTTCTCTTAAAGACAAGGCAAAAACTTGGCTTAATTCTTTGAGCCCTAGGTCAATTGGTACTTCGCAAGAGACGCAAACTGAGTTTTTAAAGAAATGTTTTCCAATTCATAGGACTATTGCACTTAAAAGACAAATAATGAATTTTTCATAGAAAGATAATGAGACATTTCATCAATGTTTGGAAAGATTTAAAGATTTGCTTAATGCTTGTACACACCATGGCTATGAAACTTGGCGTATAATTAGTTTTTTCTATGAAAGTTTAACTCCAAAGATGTGCCAATTTGTAGAGATGATGTGCAATGGAGAGTTTTTGAATAAAGATCTTGATGAAGCTTTTGATTATTTTGACTTCTTAGCTAAGAATGCCCAATCTTGGGATACCATTGATACCTCAGATAGGTCTAGAGCATCCACGAACCCCTCTGGGGGTGGTAAGTACCAACTTCAGGAAGATGATGACCTTAGTGCTAGGGTGGCTAGTATAACTAGGAAGCTTGAAGCCATGGAATTAAGGAAAGTCAATGGAGTCAATATTGTGCATAAAATTGACGAGGTTTGTAGAATTTGTGAGACCATGGAACACCCTACCAATGAATGTCCTACAATTCCAGCTTTTAAAGAGGTGTTGCATGATCAAGCAAATGCTATGAACACGGTGAAAAAATCATACTCTTCCCCCTATTTAGAGACATACAATTCAGGGTGGAGGAATCACCCAAATTTTAGTTGGAGAAATGATAATGCGGTTGCACCTCCTACACATGGTTCTTTAAATTTTGTTCCCTATAATCCCCCTCCAAAGATGAGTCTTGAGGATACTTTGCAACAATTCATGTAGACTCAATCCACCATTAATAATCAGAACACACAAGCCATAAATGACATTAGGAGCACTCTCACTAAATTGACCACATCCATGAGCACAATAGAAAAGGGTAAGTTTCCATCTCAACCACAACCAAACCCCCAAGGTCAATTTTGTGTTGATGATTGTAGTTCCTTTGAAAAATAAAGTGAGTCAAGCTAAATCCGTAACTACTCTTTATAGTGGAAAAATCATTGAAAATATTCCTAAAAGCAATACACATGATGAATCTTCCAAAATAAAGAGTAGTGATGAGGTCCTTGAGTCTAAATCTAATGAAATTTAAAGCTGTCCTATCCCTACTCTTTTTCCCCAAAGGTTGATTTCCCCTCAAAAAGTGAATTAAAATTTTGAAATTGTGAAGTGCTTAAGCAAGTTAAAGTGAACATTCCTCTTTTGGATGCCATAGAGCAAATTCCATTATATGCTAAATTTTTGAAAGATTTGTGTACTGTTAAGCATAAGCTTAATGTAAATAAGAAGACATTTTTGACTGATCTTACTCTTTCTGGAGTTAATATATTTGTGTGCATTGTCATCTATCTCAACGATGCGATAGATGATCTTACTCTTTCTGGAGTTAATATATTTGAGCTCAGTATTCCATATTGTGTGTCATGTAAACCTAGACAGAACATGTTTTAGTCCATACATCTATTCTACTCATATTCTCTCTAATTTTTTCTAATATAATATTTATGTCCGAATTCTTTTTCTTAGATCTTTTCTTCTTTAAATTTTGTAAGGGGGAGAAGAAATGTTTACTGAATATGGATGATGTGTATTCAATTTTTGTTTATTTTTTTAAATCATATATTTGACATGTGCGAATTTAATATATATGGTAAAATAAAAATACTAATGACATGTGCGAATCTAACACACACATACACATATTTTTTCGTGGGTTCTAATTAGCTCAATTGGTAAAGTCTCTTATGGTTGTATAAAAGTTTTGGGGTTCAATTATCGTCTATACCAAAAACTGATTGGTGTTTTGGTCTGATGATAAAGAACTATCATCAAGAATGGACACCATAGGTTGAAACTCTTTCAAAAAAAAAAAAAAAACATATACTTTTTTTTTTTTGTATGAGCTTGTGAATTAAGTAGGTATCATAATTCAAGAATGTTTTCAAAATATCATTGATTTTGATTTTTATGAGAAAATTATTTGTTATTGTAAGGATTTAAGAATCATAGTTTGTGTTGACGAACATGTGATCAAAACATGTCTTGTTATAGTTCTTAGAGTCTATAATTTTGTCAAGATAGGTGCTCAACGTCTTGCAAATTAGTGTGCAAGTCAAGGAATTTTGATTCATTACGATTCATTCTTGACCAATTGAATACTTTCAGAATCAATCAATCGAATCGAAATCTTGACTAATTGAGTTGCGCTTTCACTGAACTGCAATTTCAGCTCATTAGTCCATAAAGTATTTAGGGTTCAATTCTACTTGACCTAGTATATAAGTAAACCCTAATATATGTCCAAGAAGAATTTTGGAGATGCAGTTATATATATATATTTAAAGGTTCTGTATCTTGTACTCTCAAAAGCCTGTACCAGTGATCTTACGTCATAAATTTAATATTGGATAGTTGTAGTTGCTACTATTCAGTCATCAAGTGTATTCGATCTAAAACGTTAAAGGGTGATCTTTAAGTCATGCACTAGAGGTTCATGTTGTATGTAGTTGGTTGCTATCAAAGACTTCTGTGGATCTCGAAACTCAATTTAGTAATTGTAGTTAAGTTTACAAAGAATATGATTATACAGGGAGAAAATGGGCAAATGCCCCTTTCAAAAAAAAAAAAAAATCTGGCATTTTGCCCCCTTTCCCAAACTAATTAGGAAAATACCCCTCTTTTGAAACTCGATTTTCTCATAATCGAGTTATAAAAAAAAAAAAATAAAAATAAAATGAAATAAAATTCTAGAATCCTATAGTGACATTTTAAGGAGCTTATAGTGACGTTTTAAGGACCTATAATGACGTTTTGTAATCCGATCTAGACGAAGTCGAGTTACATGCAATTTTTTCTTTTCTTTTTTTTACCTATAACTCGACTTCGTGGAAATTGGATTACAAAACGTTACTATAGGTTTTTAAAACGTCATTATAGAATCCTTAAAAACGTCACTATAGGGCTTAAATTGATTTTGAGAAAATCAAGTTTCAAAAGAGGGGCATTTCCCTAATTAATTTGAGAAAGAGGGCAAAATGCTGGATTATTTTTTTGAAAGGGGCAAAAGCCAATTTTTTTCGATTATACAGCTTGAAAACTTTCATTTGTTAGTGAATTTGGTTCCTTGGGATTGTTAGGTTTAATCCAAGTTTTTTACTGTAGGATAGTTGGTTCCATTAGTTTTAATTCTTTGGTCAATATATCATTTCTTATTTACTTTTCTACTGTCCAATTGATATATTAGTGATTATTTTCTTTTTAAACCAAGGCCTTGCTTAATTATGACAAAATTGTGAACATTTTTTGTTGTAAATAATTAAGATCGGCAAGCCGCTTAATGATTTTATCTGAAGGGTTTGTATGCTATGCATAATGGAAATAATTCCTTGATTGTAATTATGGTGGATAGAAATCATATTTTATAGTGTTACTACTTGTGAGGTTGATAAATAGTTGGAAAATGATGTACGAGCTCTAAAATGTGACAGTGGTAAGGAACTTAATGAAAACTATCTTGAATACATTGCCTTAGCATACTTTTATTGTAATATCAATATTATCAATTCAGAATACTCAACTGTGGCAATTAGTGGTGCCACAAACACAATAAAATTTTGTATTTTTTGTTTTCCCTTTGTGTATTAACACCGTTTTTATATAATTGACCATCTTCTCTATACCACTTTTTGACATTCTTCTTTATCCACTTATCCACTATATTTTGTGTCCTATGCTTTCAGATTCAATTGGAGGAAATTCAGGAATGTGCTATTTGAGAATTTTCAAGTGCCTCTCATTGTCAAGGATATTGTGATGCATGATTTTATATCACCATGTATTTGAGTTTTAAAATTCTGTTGAATGGCATATTATGGACCAAAACTAATGTCATATGGATGTTGAGTTTTATAATAGATTATATAAATTTGTCTCTTGTCTTGTCTAAGTATCTTATAAATTTATTTTTAGATAACAAAGTATCTTATATCTTATACATTTGATGGGTTGTGATGTTAGATACTACAGTATATAGTAAGTTATCATTCTTATATTTTAAACAATTAGTGTATTTCTGAATATAATACCGTGTCTAATAGTTTTTTTTTCCTTTTCTTTTAGATTTCTAATTTGCTATTGTTTTTTTTGTTAAATATGGGTTTAGATTTACTTACCTAGTAGGAAATCAAATACCCACACCTTGGCACTACGGGTGTTCATCAGTCGGGCGATATTGATATTTGGGGTTTTTCTCATTGAACCGTCGGGGTCAGTAATCCCTTAACTGGTACTGATTAGCCTCGTTGGGGTCGGTTTTTTGATCTACAGCGGGGTTCTTTTTTTGGAAGCGGCTAGGGATGGTTCATCGGAGAGAGAGAAGATCAAAATCTCAGATTAGATCTAAAATTTCATAATCAAAATCCTAAACTGTGCCACACATCTTCAAACCTAAACTACACATTAGATCCAAAACCACTTAGATAAATACATTACAACCAAGGCAGCGATGCTTGTGCTCATCGGAAGTGTGATTGGAGTTAGTGGAGCTTCGAGTCAAAAAGTGTTGGGATTGGTTGGGTACTTGAGTAGTGGGGACTGGGTAGTGAGGAAGTTGGCATCATAGAGATTGGCACTTGAGGTCTGGGATCTCAAGAGTAGATCTACTATCAATTATATAGTGTGTCTGAGGAGTGCAAGAGAGAGAGAGAAACTTGTGTGCGTGAATTACATTTAGTGTAACTTTTAAGCAATATTACACTAAAACTACCAAATATTTTTTAATTGGGTGTGAATTTCAATAAATTTATCATTAGATTACATAATATTCTTATATTCTCTATGCTTACAAATTTTTAAGATGATCAAAGATCAATAGCCATGTCATTATTCAATTATTTAAATTCAAGTTCTTGTAGTTTAAAATAATGCATAAAAGATAAGTTTATGGATCGAATAATAAATAACATCCGATTGACCTGATAATTGACATGAATGTTGCAAACATATAGAACATGTAATTTAGCGGTGAGATATTTAAAATATGAATTCAATAATAAGTCATTGAGTGATGTAATATTACTTAGAGTTACACCAGGTGTAACTTGAACCCGTCTCTCTCTCTCTCTCTCTCTCTCTCTCTCTCTCTCTCTCTCTCTCTCTCTATATATATATATATATATATATATATATATATATATATATTCTAGAGTTACTTAGAGTTAACCAGATGCCAATCTCTCACGTTGCAAGAGAGAGCACGTGTTGATTAAAAATTGGTAAAAACTATAAATAGCCATAACAAACCTTACGATTTTATCTACACTTAAATTATAGGTATACACCAATATATCCATTACATACTTACTTCATGTGGAAAAAAGTATTTTGTATTAAATGATACCACATCACATGTATCAAAACCCAATAAACAAGAGATGTGTGAAAAAATAACTACCCATTAACACATGTCTTTCATTTTTAGTGAAGTAGTTATTGTTTGCAAACATGTCTCTTATATATATATATATATATATATATATATACACATAAACGCACGCTATAAAACCGAAGGGTTCCACTTTTTATTGACCTCATAATATGTTGATGTAAAAGCTTTGCAACACTCACAAGTTTCCACATCATTATTATTTTTTCAATTTGGTTTTTAATATATATATATATATATTAAATGTCAAAGCTTAGAAAAAATCCAATAAGGTTTCAATTGGATTCTCAGTTTTGTGCCACATGTCCCATCTGATTTTTAATTTCTATGCCAAGTGAATTATTGAGTTTAAAATTTGAAGAGTCCTAATCCAATTAGATTCTAAATCTTCTATTTGGATTTCAATTGGAAACCAATTTTGCGCCACGTGTTTATTTAATTTTTAAAATTTTTGTGGTAAGTGAATTATTGGGTACAAAAACCGAAGAGTAAAAAACCCAATTAAATTCTATAATATATATATATATATATATATATATAAATGAGAAACCATTACATATTTTAGAAATGTATGATTTAAAAAAAAGGTGTAAACTAATATCATGTATGATTTGAACCTCTTCTAAAAAAAAGATATAATTTGAACCGTGTAATTGTAATTGTTTTTAATTGTACCCATACATATGCATGAGATTACACGCTAACTTTTCTTAAAAGTTAAAACCCCAAAGACTCCAAAAACCCTACATTGCAGCCCATAAAGATCCTAATTAAAATACTAATAAACAAGGATGGGGGTAGTCATGGACTTGAAGGGGGCAATTGCCCCTCCCTCTAATATTTTTTTTTTTCAAAAAATTAGTATATATATATATATAGGCACTAATTTTAGCAATTATTTTCTATAAAATTACACTTTGCCTCTCCTTAACAATATCATCGATTCTTTTAAGGGAATGCTACTATAACCACAAACTTTTTTACCTCATTTTTACAAACTGATGAGATAGCAAATTCTTATTGGTTTACATTTGCATCTACCACTTACATTATTTTATTTACTCACTAATAATTACTCACCACATTAGCAATTCGTTAAAAAATGTTTGTAGCTCTAGCATTTTCTTCCTTTTAAAGGCTATAAAAAAAATTTGTAGATCTAAAATCTTAACAAAAAAAAAAAAAAAAAAACACCAATAGTAAAACCAAAGACACAAAAAAAAAAAAAAAAAATACCAGTAGACGCGCACAAAAAAAAAAAAAAAAAAAAAAAAAAAACCCTCAATGGTTGTAGCAAAGTTGGAAGTCGGAGTTGCCACATGCAACCAATAACAAAGTCGTCTCCCTAACTCTATGTTCTGACATCATCCTTATAAATCAACCATAGCTTTCGAAAACATAGGATTTCCAAAGCTTCCAACTTCTAAAGGGACGCAAGTGTCACTATCTGCACAAAAACTAGCTGCTAAATCAATGAGGTTCCTTCAACTTCACTGCATGTGGATAAGATGATTAATAATAATAATAATAACTAGTCGCTAACCCGTGCGATGCACAGGAAAACTATTAGAAAATAATAAAGCATGCATATATTAAAAGACAATTTAAGTATGTGTGCTTGCAAGGGATACATACCTAAATAGTTCTTGCGGTAGAAATAAAAGCCTTATCTTTAAGATAAAGAACTGATGTAAACACACTAACTTTACATAAAACAAATTAAAAAAAAAAAAAAAAACATAAAACTGATGTCACGGGAAATTCAGCCACATAGTAGTAATATATAAATCTCTTAAAACCTAAACCTAAACCTAAACGTAAGGACTAAATATTTATGCGCCTTCTCTTGCTTTCCTGATGTATTTGGTTAAAAACATAAAACTGATGTCACGGGAAATTCAGCCACATAGTAGTAATATATAAATCTCTTAAAACCTAAACCTAAACCTAAACCTAAACGTAAGGACTAAATATATAAACAAACTAACCTTACAAAAGTTAAACTTTATAAGTTAAAATCTATACCGTGAGTTGTAGATCTTGAATGCTATACCATGCGTTTAGGGCTTCCTACATCTGGAAAGAGAGAGAGTTTGCAGAAACCAAAGAAAATCTCTCTATAACTTAAGAAACACAATATACTAAAATTAAAGAGATAAAATTTTCAGAGGACAAAATATTATAGATAATTTAAAAGAATTTTGGTTTAATTCTTGAACACCACAACTCCATAAAATTCATACTAATAATAATATTTTATGATAGTGTAGTTAGAATTTTGGTTTAATTCTTGAACACTGAATTGGAAATTGATTATATGAGTATTCAATGGTGAACAAAGTACTATGTATTAATTAATATATAAACAAAACTAACCTTAAAAAAGATGAACTTTATAAGCTAAAATCTATACCGTGCGTTGTAGATCTTGAATGCTTTAGGGCTTCCTACGTCTGGAGAGAGAGAGTTTGCAGAAACCGTGGCTTTATATTTCTTAACTTGAGAGAGAGGTAAGGTTGCTAGGGTTTTGAGGAGTTATAATTTTTATTTATTTTTTATTTTTTAAATATTGTGCTTTTTTAAATATTGTGCTGACGTGAAAAATTGTGGTGCTAGCAAAGGCTTTGGTTATATATATATATAGATAATAATAATAATAATAATCATATATTATATATAATAGCAGAAGCTTTTTCCTACAATTAAGGAGGTGCTGACACGTTTCACTTTAAAAAGCGATGCATTATATTGTTTTACAAGCATAATACCGTTTGATAGTCTTTGTGTATATATATAAAAATAAAAACGGTTAAAGTAAAAATTAAAAGAAAAAAAGAAAAAAGGATTGCAACTAAAAAAACCTTAGCGATATAGAGGAGCCTAGGACACGTAGAGAAATAGAGAAAGAGGTGATGAGGAAAAAACATAAAAACCCAAATACAGTTTAGAGAGACATACGTTGCATAAAGGGAGAACTGAGAAAGAGAATGATAGAGAGAGATTCATTGTCATTGATGGTGGAGAGAGAAAAATCTAGAAAGACAGTCAGGCCTTTGCCAACATCAGACCACCGTACCCTCCACAAGTATGGTCTCTGTTTTTTTGTATCGAAGGTTAGCATACTCCTTTCCTTTTCAAATACTATTTTTATTGTTTGAAAGACTAAAACTTCGATTGATGTATATCCACAGTTTGCAGTAAAAAAAACAAACGTTCTATCAAGGGTCTCTCTTCTTCTCAAAAACCCTTCGTTCCAGGAAAAAGAAAGAATGCTAAGGAAGGAAGATGAGTCCCTCTGCCTATTAACAATGCCTCCGACGGGCTTCCTATCCATTCTCTGACCTTTTTTTCTTTTTAATTTGTGGTATGTTTCAAACTTTTACAATTATATTTGGGTTTGGTTCTAGAAATTAGGGTTAAGAAAATTGAAATTCTGATATGTCTCTATCTTTATTAAATATTTTCGGTAACGGGTTTGTTTGAATTTTTCTCTTTCGGATTTAAATCATTCAATTTCTTTCTCTGTAGAGATGAAGTGGAATCTTTGTTCAATCTAGAGTATCTAAATTCATCAAAGCAAAGGTACCAATTTCATTTCCTAATATTCTCTTCCCTTTGCCTCTCTATTTGTTTAAATAAGGGAAAACCTCCACAAAATGAAATCCTTCTAATTCTTTAAACTAAATCATTTCACTTTAATTTTCAGGTTTTGTTTGGGATTGGAATTGGAATTGTGGGATTTCGAAATCTAAAAATATAATGTTATTTTATTTATACATTGTTGATTTTAGTCGATAGTCTTTTAAAAGATACTTTTAAGTCATGGTTTTATTATTTTTTATGGTGGGTTTTTCTGGGTTTTGCATTTTATAATTTGTGAAAACTGAAAGTATAATGTTCTTTGTACAAAATTGATTACTTTGTAGGTTATGGCAGAGATCTTTTTTTTATTTATTGGTACCAAGTTTCTTCAGTCAGTTTTCTTAATCCTCTTAATCCTCTTATACTATTAAGGTCTATTTTAACCACACACACACAAAAAAAAAAAAAAAAAAAAAAATGAAGCAAAACAATGGTGAAAAGTCTTCATATTAACGAAAACTAACCAGTTAAAATACTTCTAAAAGGCTTGCAATACGGTGATAGGGAAAGCGACAAAGTTCGCCAGAACTTAATAAAAAAAAAAAAAACACAGATATTTTCTTTGGTCTTTTATTCCATTTTTTCCCTGCCCTTCGATCTGTTTTTTGTTGTTAACTCTGTTTTGTTTGTGTTAAAACCAACCAAAAAAAAAAAAAAAAAAAAAACAGATTTGTTCTAAATAAAATTTCCTTTTTTCGTTTTTCCCCTGCCCTTTGATATGATTTTTTGTTGTTCATGCTATTTTTGTGTTTTATTAATATTGAAATGGTTTAAAACCAAACGGTAGACCCTTTGGTAAAACGGTATTTAAACCGTGTGTTTTAATTGTTTTATGGGTATTTTGGTTGGATTGTTTTTAAAGGTTTGTGGGTTATATTTTGGTTTGCATTTGGGTTAGAATTGGTTTTGTTTGCATATTTGGAATTAATGTTTTTTTATTTCCTCATCCCCATTAGAATTTAGTAGTTGCAATGGAGATTTGGTTTAAAATAAAAATTACAAGTTGTTTTGATATTTGCTTTTGGCTATAACTTGATTTTAGTGCTGAAATCATGGCCATTGTAGAAACTTGAATCCTGTGCATTAGCTTTATGTTCATTATTTACTTTAAGAATGACATTTTGTTTTGCTATTGGCTGAATTGTTGCATCAAATTATATAATATATCCTGTTATTAATTGTTTTTTTAGTCATTTTACTACCTGACACCAGTAACATCTATATTATAGTCGGATACTGTTTATTCCGTCATTGAATATGTTTAATGTAATACTATTATCAATTTAGGTTCAGGTTTGGGTATTTTGGTTGAATTGTTTTTAAGCTAGGTTTGGGGATAGATTTTATTTATATTAAGGCATTTGGGTTGGAATTGGTTTTGTTTAGTATTGGCACGGGAATCAAGAAAAATTGAGTTTTAAATTCGCATCTTCTTTTTGTGAATGAGTTTGTTTATCTGTTAAAGTATATTTGAAGTTTATGTTTTGTATTTCTATTGTCCCATAGGTTTGGATCAGGTTTTATTTCAAAACTCTTACCTTTTAACACTATTTGATCATAATTGCAATTATATAAAATTAAAGGCTAATTTGATAGGCTCCAAGTAATTGTAAAATTGCATGTCTGTTTTATTTCAAAGTAATTATTTTGTTCTCCTATACTTGGGAGAGTGCAGAAGGGTTGTAAATACATCCAAATATAGATATTAACTTCCTAGCAGAAGTGCATAAATCTTAAAAATTCACTTGGTTGCTACAAAATATATATGTTCTTAAAATTGTTATCTATAGCATGTAGTTAATTCCTTTAATTCTAGAATCCTTCACGTTATACTTTCTAGAATCAGCTAATGACATTTGATCTAGTACCATAGAAAAAATATAAACTGTTTGAATAATCACAGTAAAGAAGTCTCCATTGCATAAGGTAATTGTTAAATTACCTAAAGATTATATTGTATGCCAGATATAAATGGCCAATATAGTTTGCTTCTGCATTTGTTAATTTTTTTATGTTTAAATGATCAAAGATTATACTATATTACAAATTATTGAAGGAGGCATTAACTTTTACTCAGACATTTTTTAGGTCTATTACCATTCTACAACACTACCTTAATGTATGAATAAATGTAATCCTTCGTGAAGCCAATTGTGGGATTTATTACTTATCCTACCATGTGCATCAAACATGCTAACCTTTGCTGTTTGCATTTGACATCAGTAATGTGCTTGAAACATAACTTTTTGGGTTTTGGATTATTTAAAAGATATGTAACTTAAATCTATCTAAATATATCATATCATATACAATATATAATAGCAGAAGCCTTTTCCTACAATTAAGGCTGTTGCAACATGTAGGAAGCATTTGGCAAGGGAAAGTGCTCACTTGGTTTTAAACAAAGCTCTCTCTCAATGCAATGTTGGGGCTTTTTTTTTTTTTTTTTTTTATATAAAATTTTAAAAGAAAAAACCAAAATCTTGCGATAACTATGATTTATGTTTGGCAGATTGGGTATTTGCTTTGTTTTGATTTAGGCATTTTGGTCAAATTTATATCTCCCTCTCTCTACGCTTACTGTTAGAAATTCTCTGCATTTATCTCATTTTTTTCTTTTTTTTAAAGTTTATTTATAGTTATGGGCTCTCTTTCTACTTTTTTTAATTTTTTTTTTTTTTTATATAAAGAGTGGATCAGTGGGTTTTAATGATTAGGAGTGTAGATACTGAAAAATTCAGATACTATAAATAGAACTTGTAGTAAATTATAGACAATGGAAATAGTATTTGGAGAAGATAAAGTATTCGAAGAGGAAATAGAACAGAGAACCCTTCCACCACTGACCTACTAGGACTGCAAACAGTAAGTTTTCCTATTTAATTTTCAATTTGTGCATTAAATATGATTTTTTTTTTTTTTTTGGTATAATAGTTTGATTGGTTTGGATGTAGATCTTTAGGTTATATGTGGCTTTGATTAAGGTATTTGCATTATGATGGTGGTGTATAGATTAAAACACATAGGAATGGAATTAAAGTCAGTGTCTTGACTTGCACAAGAAGCAGGTACGCTCTGCACCACTTAGTAGTAGTGCATCCCAAGTGGAAACTACATCACATCTGTTTGACTCACTGAACCCACCCTTCATCAAAGCCCCGCTGACTGTAATGCCTAATAGAGAACATTTTTAGTTAAAGTCCAGTATTTCTTCTTTTCTTGGTTTGGATGGAATCGGATTTTTTTGGTTGCCTAAGTTTAAGATAACTTCACTGTTTAAAAAAAAAAGGGGGGGAATTACAGACTCTTTTAGACAAAGATACATATATTTATTGTAGTTGGCACGATCTCCAGTAATAGTTGTGACTCCTATTTTGGTAGTTAACTTGGGACTGTTTTCAATTGACAAGTAAAACATTAACAAATTTGTTGATTGTGATTTTTATGTTGCAAAAGCCATTAACAGTAGGAAAGAATCCTTAAAATTGCTTCTAATATTTCTGCAATTGGATGATTTAAAAGTTATATAGGCATGGCTTTATGCATAAACTTATGATGTTTTATTGCTACTTTTCCATGTTTGAGCTTTTGACATTTGATTTTTTAGTAAATTGATCTATGGGATTTTTCTCCTCAGTCTATGTGTGTGTTTAATTGTAATATATGTGTTCCAATTTTGGTATTATTCAATTCTAATATATGGGTGTTGCATTGTGTTAATCTTATAGGAGTCTTAACACTAATCATCTTGAATGTCATTTGATTTTTTGGTACATGTTAGTCTCTTAGTTAAATATTTTCTTATTTTCAACTTCTATTGAGAGATGATGTCTTTAAGAAATGTCTTTGAAATTCCTATCTACAATCTATCTTTTTCTGAGTTAGTTATTTTTTAAAGATGATACTTATTCCTAAATCAGTTTATGATTCTTAATATGCATATTATTTACAAATAGAATGTGCTTTTAATATATATATATATATATATATATATATATTATTCCAAATGCTTGCTAACATTGAATTTACGTTTTAAATTAGTTTAGTCTTGGTCCTATGAGCATTCAACATTACGGGAATTTTTTTTGCTTATACCCAAAATTTTGTACATTCATGTGTTTGTTGCATCCATACCCAGTTAGTGACAAATATATTGAATGATTTATGATAATAATCATCCTTTGAAGTTTATAGAGTGCAACATAGTGCACCATTCTCTAATTTATGATGATGTTACTTTGTTAGGTCTTAATTGCTGTTAAGAGCCAGAGAGTAGTTGAGAAACTGCTAGAGACAAATAAAAAAATGGCTATTAATGATGTTGAGAAGAGGGCAAAAATTGTCAATATCCTTATGCACCAAGAAATTTATGGAAAAGGATTGACTTTAAAAGCATCAAGTAGATGTGCTTAAGACAGGATTCAGGTAGCTGTAGATTTCTCTGTGAAATTTCATAAATGTAACTTTGATTTAGTGCTACCATCTTTCTTTTTTCTTCTTTTTATTTTTTATTTTTATTTATTTTATAGGGTAGTACAGTGATTGGTATTAATAAAACTCTACAATATAACTTTTTCAAGAGTTTTGGTTGTTTTTTTTCCCTGCCCTAAGATATATCTTTTGTTCGTTTTTTGTATTCTTGAAATTAATTGTCCTTTGTGTAGTCTAAATTGGATAGTTATAGTAAGAATCCTGTAATCGTGACAAACATAGTTTGTATAATTGAGGTTTTTTGTATTTTCCCTATTCAATATGTCTTCATTTGACCATATTTAAGGGAGTTTCTCATCATTTAAAATAATAATAATAATAAATATAAAACGGAAGTTTTTTTTTTTTTTTTTTTTTTTTTTTGCCTTTAAAAAAATCAATATATTTCTTTTAATTGTCTTTGGAGTTATCATAATATTTTTATGATATCATGATAATGTTTGATTGGCCAATGGAGTTAGCACAAGATTTTTGTATCATGATTACGTTATTAGAGTTTGATAGACAATTAGCAAGAGAACTAATGTTCTACTAATAGAATTTTAATATGATTTTACATATTTTTATGTGAATGATAAATAAAAGTAGCCCGCGCATTGCACGGGCCATGCACTAGTAATAATAATATAGATTTCTCCTTCCACCATAAAACTCTCTTTGTGACTTTCTCTTGGACTCTTTGAAAGTCCCCACCTTTGATTTCCCATTAGGCATTGGGAGGCCCAAATACTTCTCACATTCTGACATTATTCTAGCCCCCAACATTTGCTGGATGTCATTCTTCACCTCTCGCCTTGTATTCTTGCTAAAGAATAATGTTGTTTTTTGCCTATTTATTGCTTGACCAGATGCCACTTCATATTTGCCTAATAGATCTAGCCGTCTTTGACATTCTTCAACCGTGGTTTGGCAAAATAACATAGTATCATCGGCAATTAAAAGGTGAGATATACGTACCCCCTGTTGGCTAGACAGTACACCCTTGAGTGCTCGGCTCTCTTCAGCTTTCCTCAATAAAGCAAACAACCCTTCGGTGCATAATAGATACAAATATGGTGATAGCGGGTCTCCTTGTTTTATTCCCCTTGTGGGAGTAATAAAACCCTTCGGTTCCCCATTGATAAGGACTGAATAGGATGTTGTAGTGACTGTCTCCATAGCCATATTTACCCATCTGTTGTCTAGGCCAAGCTTTAGCATTATACTTTGCAAAAAACCCCATTCCACCCGATCATAAGCCTTGTTAATATCCAGCTTTACTGCCATTTGTCTCACCTTGCCTCTCCGTTTATTTCTCATCTGGTGCAATATTTCATAAGCCACAGTGGTGTTGTCAGTGATTAGCCGATTTGGAACAAAAGCGCTTTGAGCCTTCGAGATAACATTTGGCAGCACACGCTTTAATCTGTTTGCCATCACTTTAGATAAAAATTTTGATACAACATTAGTCAAGCTAATGGGCCTATAGTCGGCCATCAACAAAGGATCATTCTTTTTTGGAATAAGAACTATACGAGTGAAATTCATTTTACGCAACATATGCCCAGAATTTAATACTGAAAGAATAGCTTCAGTTACATCATTCCCCACAATATTCCAAAATTTTTGAAAGAAAAAAGGGGACATACCATCAGGGCCAGGGGATTTTGATGGGTGCATTTGGAATAGGGCTTGTCTGACTTCTTCAGCTATGTACCACTGTAATAGGGAAGTGTTCATCTCCAATGTAAACCTCCTATCCACCACATCCAGTACACTCTCCATATTCATGGGATTTTCTGAAGTGAAGAGATCTTGGAAATAGCTTTCAGCAACCTGTGTAATCTGATCCTCAGATGTTTTCCAGCTACCCTCTACATCCTGGATACCTGATATATGATTTTTACGGTGCCGCTGACTAGCCCATTGGTGAAAAAAATGTAGTATTTTTATCTCCTGCAGGTAACCAAATGGACTGAGACCTTTGCCAGCAAAAAATTTCGTCCTAGTGTAGAATGGTGTTAATTTCTGATTTCAGTGTTCTAATTCTTTGCATATGTTTGGCCTTGTTCTCCCTTGATAGCTCTTCAAGTGTTGCTTTTTTCTCCTCTAGTTTTTTTTTAGAATTCCCCAAAGTAATTCTGCTCCAATCCACCAAAGCATGTCGGCATTGCTTGATTTTTTCAAAAAGTGTAAACATTGGGCTCCCATTTTGAACAGGCAACCCCCAAGCCTCATGGATCACCCTCTCACAATCTAGATGTGCAACCCACTTCTCTTCAAATCGCCTTGGCAGCCTCCTATTCCTCCTAAGATTGGGGGATTCAGCTGTTGATATCAGAATAGGCACATGATCGAAATAGGACACCTGGAGATGGCTAACCTTGACATGGGGAAAAAGGACTTTCCACTCAATGTTTGCACACGCCCTGTCTAATCTCTCTTGCACCAAATCCGCCCATCCTTCCATTATCCTAGGTGAAGATATTACCTTGATAACCCAAATCTGCTAGTCCACAAAACAAGAGTGCCTCCCTAAAACAGTGGCACAAGCTATCCCTACATATTCAGTGAGTTTATTCAAGCTTCCTAAATCAATATGCGATAATATCAACTCCTTGGTGGCTAGATATTGGTGGGGTCAAAACCGGGAGGAGAGGAAAATCCATTGGATAAATTGGGGTAAGTTATGCACATCAAAGAAGAAGGGAGGAATGGGATTTAGAGACCTCCATTCTTTTAACCTCGCAATGCTCGCCAAGCAAGCATGGCGCTTAATCCACAACAATGGATCGCTGTTCTACAGGGTTTATAAGGCACGGTACTTTCCAAATACCTCCTTCTTGGAAGCTGAATTGGGCCATAATCCATCATTCGTGTGGCGT